>NC_045614.1:21123106-21432424 GCF_009829155.1 Mustela erminea | reverse complement strand
TGAGTAGTACTCCATCGAATGTTTATCTGCCTGTTGGTGAACATCTGGGTTATTTTCAATTTTTGGCTATTGCAAGTAAAGCCGCTGTTAACTTTTTTTTTTTTTTTTTGCTGTTAACTTTGTTGTTTTTTTTTTTTAAAGATTTTATTTATTTATTTGACAGAGATCACAAGTAGGCAGAGAGGCAGGCAGAGAGAAAGGAGGACGCAGGCTCCCTGTGGAGCAGAGAGCCTGATGTGGGGGGCTCGATCCCAGGACCCTGGGATCATGACCTGAGCCGAAGGCAGAGGCTTTTAACCCGCTGAGCCACCCAGGTGCCCCAGCTGTTAACTTTTATATACTTACCTTTATATGGACATGTATTTCCCTTTCTCTCGGGTACATATCTAGCTGTGGAATGGCTAGAACATAACAAGTGTATGTTTAGCCTTTCAAGTAACTGTCAGACTCTTTTCTGAAGTGGTTGTACCATTTTACATTCTCCCCAGTAGTGTCTGAATTTTAATTTCTCTACTTCCTCGCCACCACTTGGTATGGTCAGGTTTTTTAACTTTAGACCATTCTACTGGGTGTATACTGGTATCTTACTGTGATTTTTTTTTTCTAAAGATTTTATTTATTAGAGAGAGAGCAGGGGAAGCAACAGTGGAAGAGGGAGAAACAGACTCCTCACTGAGCAGGGAGCTCGACATGGGCCTTGATCCTAGGACCCTAGGATCATGACCTGTGCTGAAGGCCGACGCCCAACTGACTGAGCCACCCAGGAGTCTGTGATTTTTAACTTGCATTTTCCTAACTGCTAATGATGGAGAGCATCTTTTATGTGTGCGTTTGCCATCTTTATATGTTCTTTGGTGAAGTGTCTGTTCAAATCTTTGGGGTTTTTTTTCTTTTCTTTTTTTAAAAGATTTTATTTATTTATTTGACAGAGAGAGAGTGATCATAAGTAGGCAGAGAGGCAGGCAGAGAGAGAGGGAGAAGCAGAGCAGAGAGCCTGATGTAGGGCTGGATCCCAGGACCCTGAGATCATGACCTGAGCTGAATGCAGAGGCTTAACCCACTGAGCCAACCAAGTGCCCCTGTTTTTTCTTTTAATTAGGTTGTCTTCTCATTGAGTTTTGAAAGTTCTTTTATATTCTGGATATAAGTCCTTACTGGATATGTGACTTGCAAATAATTTCTTCCTGTCCATAGTTGGTGTTTTCATTTTCTTAACAGTGTCTTTCAAAGAGCAGTTTTGAATTTTGATGAAGTTCATTTTATCAGCGGTTTCTTTTATGGGTCATGCTTCTGGTGCCATACCTAAGAAATTTTTGCCTAATCCAAGACCATAATGATTTTCACCTATGTTTAGCAGAAAAGCTTATACAAATATTATAGTTCTAGGATTGACATTTAAGTCTGTGATCCATTTTGAATTAGTTATTTTTTATATGTGGTATGAAATATGTACCAAAGTTCATTCTTTTACATATGGACGTCCATTTGTTCCAGCAACTGTCTTTACTAAGTTGTTTGCATGCCTTTGTTAAAAATTAATTGACCGGCTATCTGTAGGTATATTTCTGGATGGCGTTGATCTATGTGTCTGTCTTTTTACCAGTACCACACTCTCTTCAATTACTGTAACTTTAAGTCTTGAAATCAGGTAATGTTTCTATGCTTCTATAGCTGATTTCAGAGAGAACTGTCATCTCAAAAACACTGGGCCTTCAGTATGCAAACATGATATATCTCTTCATTGGTATTGGTCTTCTTTGATACTACTCATCAGTGTACTGTAGTTTTTAGCATAAAAACATGTAGTTTTTAGCATACAGATTTTGCATATATGTTGTTAGATTTATGTTTAAGCATTTTGTAGTGGGTTGAACAGTGGCCCCGTCAAAAATATGTCTGTCCTGACCCCCAGAACCTGCAAACATGATCTTATTTGGGAAGGAGGTCTTTGCCAATGAAATTAAATCTCGAGATGAGGTTTTATCCTGGATTGTTGGGTTGGCCCTAAATCCAATGACAAGTCTCCTTACAAGAGCTACACAGAAGAAAAGGCCATTTGAAGATGGAGGTAGAGACTGGAGTAACACAGTCATAAGCCAGGGAATCCTGGAGCCACCAGAAGCCGGAAGAGGCAAGAAACAATTCTTTCTCAGTGCTTCCTCAGCGCAGGGGCCCTACTGATACCTTAATTTTGGACTTGCAGCCTCCAGAACACGGAGAGAATAAATTTCTATTGTTTTAAGTCACCAGGCATGACCGTTTGTTAGAACAACTGTAGGCAAGGAATAACACATTTCATGATTTTTTCATGCTATAGGAAAGATAGTAACCAAGGATTTTTGAAAATTAATGAAAGGGATCAAACAACAGACCCAAAAAGCTCAGAAAAAGGACAAAAGGCTAAACAAAAAACCAAAACCAAACCCTGTATAAATTACATTCAAGCTTCTACAAACCAAAGATTAAGAGAAAATCTTGAAGGTAGACAGAGAAGTGACATTGTATACAGGATCAAAGGTTAGAACCATAGAAGAATACTTCTATGAAGCTATACAATCCAGAAGTCATTGGAGTAACATCTTTAAAGTATTTAAAAAAAAAAAAAGTGTCAACCCAGAATTCTGTACTTAGCAAAAATATCTCTTAAAAATGAAAGAGAAATAAAGACTTTTTTTCTAACAAAAGCTGAGAAAATTTGCTACCAGCAAACTTGCTCTGTAAGAAATGTCTCTTTTCTCTTTTCCTTCTGGGATTCCTGTCACACGTGTCAGACAGTTTGGTCTTGTCTCACGTTTATGGATACTCTGTTCTGGGGTTTTTTCCTCCCCCCTTACTGTGTCAGTTTGAGGAACTGATCAGTGTTGAAGGACATGGATTCATTTTCCTCAGCTGGGCTGAGCCTACCAATTAGCCCGTCAAAGCCATTCTTCCTCTCTGTTACGGGGTTTCTGATTTCTAGCATTTTCACGGACTCTTTCTTAGACTTTCTACCTCTCTGGTGGAATTCCCCATCTGTCCATGTGTGTTATCTACACTTTCCAATACAATCTTTAACATAGTAGTCAGAGTTATTTTAAATTTCATGTCTGATAGTACCAGCGTCAAAGTCATCTGATTCTGCTGATAACTTTTTTTTTCCCAAGATTTTATTTATTTGAAAGAGAGCGAGAGAGAGCGAGCTTGCACATGTGATCACATTTTTGATGTTGAGGAGAGGCAGAGGGAGAAGCAGGCTCGCTGCTGAGTACAGAGCCTAGATATGGGGCTCAATCTGGGACTCCAGGATCGAGACCTGAGCCGAAGGCAGATGCTTAACAGACTGAGGCAGCCAGCGTTCCTGCTGATGCTATCGGACAGTGGGGTTTTTTCCCTTGCCTTTTTGTGTGTGTCATAATTTTTGATTAAATGCCCATACATCATGTTTAGGATAGTAGAGACAGAAGTAGATAGCCTTATCGGGAGTTGAGCTGAGTTTAGTGTTACTCCTTACCCATATCTACATCTTGATGTTGAACCAGTGAGACCATAGTCAGTCCAGATGGGTTGATTTCTTGTCACAAGGAAGACCTGCCAGCTGTTTTGTTTTTTAATAAATGTATGGGTTGGTGACCGTGTGTTCAAGTGGCTGAGATCAGTCGGATATTTCTGCAGTTTCTACTGCGCACGATGCTGAGCTCCTGGTAGCCTATGACAGGCTGGCGGCAGTAGAAACTGAGGCAAGCAGAAGATGAACCTGCTGTGAGAGCTCAGGATCCCATACCAGGGACCATACCAGGGGACCGTACCAGGGGGCACAGGCAGACCCCAAGTGAGAGTTCCACAAAGTGAAAGGGATTTGTCTTTTCTGAGTCTTCACCTTTTTTTCTTCGGTCGTTAGGAGGTCTGTATATGGCAAAAATGAAAGCTGTCCACTCAGTGCCGCTGTGTAGGTACACAGTATGTGCTGATGTCATCATCTCTGAGACTCGCCGGGCAGGGCTCCCGGGACCCTTTGATGTTGAGCGGGGCAGAGTCCTTATAGCCTTTCCCCCTCACGTGCTGCCCCGGCTGTTCCGTCACTGTCATTACTCACAGCCCGGTACGTGCGTCCCTTCCCACTCGAGCTCTGTGTCTTCGTCATCTCCTTATCTCTGCTTATCGCTTGCTCGCCCAGCGCTGGGAAATGCTGCATCTCCAGGGAGCTGGTGTGCAGGTGAGGGGCTGCAGCGCTGTGCGGGGTGGGGCCGCAGCCTCCCCCCCAACCCCCAGCCTTGGCAGGGTGTCATTACCCAGGAATGTCACCGCGGTGAGCTGGGCTCTCCGAAGTGGTGGGTGCGTGTGGAGGGCCTACTCCATGTTCAGCTCTGTGCCGGGCAGGCGGGTGGGGGAGTGACTCAGACAGTGTCTGATGCCGGACCTGTGTGGCAGGCATGTGGAGGCAAAACCACAGGCCGTGTCACCTGTCAGAGGCTGCCTGATGTCAGGGAATGGCCTCTCACGTGGGTCCTGGTCCCACCTTTCTCCTTTCCTGGGTGACTTTGAGCAAGATCTCTAACCTCCCCGAGCCTGCTGCCTGCCCCCCCCTCCTCCCCCCCCAACCGAAAAATAAGCTTAATGATGCCTGCTGTGAAGGAAGGGCCACTGTAAGGACTAAATGTGTATAAATGCTGGCACGTGGTAGGTAACAAGGGGACAACAGCTCTTGCTATCTTTATGTTCTGGCCCGGTGGCGTGTGCAGTGCTGTCATGTCCGCCGGTAAGAGGATGGACAGAAAGCAGAAAAGGGCTGCGTCCTGGGGGAGGAAAGACAAGGACCAGATGGCGCGGCCAGAGGAATAGCCTGGGGCAGGCAGGACCCTGGGCTTGTGGGGGAAGCTTGAGGCTGGGGCCCTCCCAATGGTCATTTGCTCTCGGAGCTTCCGTCTCCTTTGTTGTCACCTGGTCACAGCCTGTGAGAGGTCAGAGTGGGCAGGGGAGCATGGCGGTTCCCACAGCCGTGTCCTCCAAAGGCCTCCTCCCTGGCTCGGCACGTGGCTGCTGTCCTCAGTGCACCTTTGGAGCTGGCTCTCTTTGGGCTCAGAAGAAGGGTTCCTGTTGTGAGTCAGCGGTGGTCCCCCCAACTCGCCGTCGTCACTGTGCTCCCAGGGACTCAGCTCGGGGCTGTCAGTTTCTGGGCCGTTTTTCAGAAACACTCAGAATTTCCATTCTATCCTTCCCAGGCAGCAGGCAGCACCCGTCTGGCCACTCCTGGAGGATGCTGGCTGTCGGGACAGAGGGCTGCCTGGCTCCCACCCTCACTTTCATGGCCTTTCCTGAGGGAGCCACAGGGACTCACTGTCCAAAGGAAGAGTGTGTGTGTCTGGAAGGGTGGCGGGGGTGGAGTGGGGGGGAATCTTTCGGGGCAGGGGCGCAGGGCTGGAGCTATTTCTCAAGAAGGGCCTGCAAGTGATTTCAGAGAAGTGCCTTTCACAGCCTAGCCCTTTGCGGGATAGGCCCAGTCATCACTCCCATCATGCAGATGAGGAAGGAGAGGCCTAGGGAAGTTAAGCTTCTTGCCCAGGGCCACCTTGCTTATCAGTCCTGGAGCTCAAATGTCGAGGCCAGGGCCTATCTAAATCCCTGCTCTTCCCCAGTGCACTGTGCGGGGTCCCCTGACATTGCTGCCAGGGCCTGGGGCTGCTGTGGTGAGGTGAGGGCTATTCAAGGCTTCTGGAACATTTCCTTTTGGGGTGGACTCCTGCATAGGCATTGGGATCTGAAACTGTGTGCCGCTACCTGTCAATGACCAACATTGTGGTTGAACCTGCCCTCATAGTTCTTAATATAATTACAAGACACCCTTCAGCAGTAACCATCAGGAACCTTTGGAAGAAATGAAGGGACCGGGGCGCCTGGGTTGCTCAGTGGGTTAAGCCTCTGCCTTCAGCTCAGGTCATGATCTCAGGGTCCTGGAATCAAGCCCCACATTGGGCTCTCTGCTCAGCAAGGAGTCTGCTTCCTCCTCTCTCTGTCTGCTCTCTGCCTACTTGTGATCTCTCTGTCAAATAAATAAATAAAATCTTAAAAAAAAAAAAAATGAAGGGACCTAGAAGTAACACAGCACACGTGAGGCCACACAGCAAGGGTGAGGGGAGAGGAGAGAGAGCAAGCACCTGAGATTGCACTTTTATTGGGGTTGAGGGTAGAGGCCTGGGGGTTTTCAGGGCTCCCTCGTTATTGGTGAATTTTAAACATAAGAGTGGGAATTTTAAGAAAAAAACCACATGGCCATATGGTCAGTTCCCTAAATCTGCCAAGATCTCGGAAACCAAGGAACCTCTGTGGTGGGGGGTGTCCCAGCTCTTCGTCTGGTCATGGGCGGGCAGCATGTTTATTCAAGATAGCCCTCTTCAAGTGGATGCCTCTCTGAAGTGGTTGCCTGGGCAGTCAAGAAGTCAAGCACTTGCATTACAAACCAGAAGGAAAACCCCACACCTGTCAGGGCCTACGCTAGCCAATCGCACTGGTTTCTGGAGGCCCAGGGCCCCAGTCCTGGTGGGCACACATAGCACACAGCAGGCACGCCCACAATGGGCTCGCGTGCTTGGCACTGCTCCTGTTTTAGAGAACACCCCTCGAGCTCTGTGTCTGACCTTCATATTCTCTTTTTTTTTTTTTTTTAATTTTTTATTTTTTATAAACATATATTTTTATCCCCAGGGGCTTCATGTTCTCTTTAACCTCCAGAGCCTGTGTTTCTCCAGGTTCCAATGGGCATGCATGGGAGAGTTTGCTATCTTTGAGACTAGAACACTTTCCAACTACAGCAAAATAGGCAGTAGGGCCCAGGAGCCAAACTGCCCTCCTTGGCTGATTGGGAATCCTCCCCTGTGATCTTTCTCTTCTAGGACTCTGATGCCCACCCCGGTGACCCTGGCCAGAGCAGAGTCTTCCTAGGGCTGGGCTACTATGGGTCCATCCCGGAGATGGGCAGACTCAGAGATGCAAGCCAGCTGCTGGTGGCACATGTGCAGGCAGCCTCGGGGAGCCCCAGTCACAGCCAGTAAATTCTGCTGGCCGGGTAGAGTAGCCATAGCTCTGTGGCACATGGGTAGCTGGCATGCTTTGAGCCCAGAGATATCCTAGATTCAGAAGGGACAGGGCTGATGAGCATAGGTAGGAAACAGGGAGAGGCACACAGACTCATGGATGGGCAGCAGGCCCTATGGACAGGCCGGCATTGATTCAGCCCACTCGTGTGTCCTGGCACTGGAGATGGAGTGGCTGGAGGAACCGGGCAGGGCTGGGGCAGGCACAGGCATTCGGGAGCACAGAGGCGCTGCTGATCAGGCGTTCCAGGTTGCAAAGCGAGTAGAGGCTAGGGTGCTGGGGTCAGGGGGAAGGAAGGCTGGATGAGGGCCTTCCAGTAGGGGAGGACCTTGGGATCTGGGCAAGGGGGTGCAGAGGCAGGAGGGGAGTTGTGCAAGGAGGTAGCCTGGAGTGGGGTGCCTTGTCAAGGTGCTCAAATTTTCTCCCAAAGGCAGTAGAGAGCCCTGGAGGACTGGCAAAGCCATGGGCTGATGTGGTAACATTTAGAAATTTGTTGAGGTCATGGTTTAAAACCCTGAGCCCCACGTGTGGCTGCCTTTTATGGGTTACTGGGGCTTTGGGGCCAGCCAAGAGTGTCAGTCTCACTAAGCACATCATTCCCGCAGGGAGCAAGTCCACAGAGGAAAGTTCTAAGACCAAAACTGGGGCATCTGCCATCTGTGTCCTCGGGAACGGTGTGGCTCTGGGAGTTCCACCCTGCTGAACATGCGCACAGCGGTTCATGGGTTGAGAAGTGCTAATACGTACACAGAGTGGTGCCTGAATCTGGGGAGACCCAAGTTGGACCGGGATGGGTCCCCTTAGGAATCACCTGCGCTTGGTGATTGTGAGTGTGTATTTGGTGGGGGAGTGGTGCAGAGGTTAGGCTTCTGCATTTGGGGACTGAAGCCTCTCAGGCAGGAACACTGATCCCTCACGTCTCCGGAAGGCTCTCTACAGCAACTCGGGGTACCTGTCCCACCAGGCACAGGATTCCCACCAGCCATCTGGATGCTCACACACAATTCCTGTTTTCCCAGGGGTTCTGCACTAGGGCGGGGTCGGAACATCCCCCTAGTTCTAGGCCAAGCCCACACTGGGGGTGGGGAATGGGCCTGGGCCTTGCCAGGAAGAGGAGTGACATCAGAGCCAGCCTGGGCTTCAGGGTCTCCAGACTCTGAGGGGGCCTACTATGGGCACGGGCTGCATGAGGAACCAGCGGAGGGCACTCTGCGGCCCACCTGCCTCTCCCCCACCGGCTCCTCCAGCCCTCACTGCCATGTGCTCGGATGGCACTCCTCACTCACGGCCTCTGCTCAGAAAGGAAGTCCTGGAAGCGGGTGCGTGGCCCGGATGTGGGAGTACCGCCACACTGCATTTCTCACCAGTATTTAGAACTCATGTTTTCCAGATTGTGGGTAGTTTTCCACTTTATCCTTTGGAGGGGCTGTTCCTCTTTCCGTGTTTCTTTAAGTCCTGAATGAGGACTGAAGGACTCCCTTTCTTTTCATTGTCCTTAGCCAGAAGTGGATTTCCCCATCCCTCCAGGCAGAGGCAGGAGTCAGGAGTCGGTGCAGAGCCAGCCCCAGGAGCCCACCAGCATGCCCCAGACGCTGACCAGCACACTGGAGCACATCGTGGGCCAGCTGGACGTCCTCACCCAGGTAGGCCAGGACGTGCGTTCACCCCACTTGGCCTGGCATTTGGGCCGTTTGAAGTTGGGCAGCAGGTGCTATATTAAAAAAAAAAAAAAAAAATCATCATAATGGATCTACTTTCCAGTCCAAATTAATAAAGTTGCATTGTCTGCCTTGAGGTCCTGGCTCTCAGAGCCATCCGAGCTCCGGCCAAGCCACTGGACCCCAAAAATCCCCAGTGCTGGTCCTGCCAGGGTGTGCCCTCCCAGGGCCAGCCTGGCCCACAGCAGAGCTTTGAAAGAAACACTGTCCATTCATCCCGCTCATCGCGGGGTGGGCCCCCTCCAGGGGTGTGCCAGGGAGCTGTGAGCAGTGAGTCAGGCATCTGGGAGCCCAGGCTCTGGCTTTGAGCTGGCACTGCTCTTATCCTCCAAGCAGCCTTGGCGAAATCCCTTTGGCTGGTGCACTCCCCAAGCCCTGGTGCACTCCTCTATGATGTGCGGTGTTCGTGGACTCCAGGTCCTGTTCATGGTCAGGATTAAAGAAGATGAATCTGTGGGAAGCATTTGGCTTACACCTGGCTCAAGGCAGCTGTTCAGTAAACATAAGCGGTGGTGCTGACCAGCGTCATCAGCAAGGTAGACATGGACCCAGGCCTCTGGAGCATAGATACATCTGGCAGTTGCTAATATAGAATTGGAGTACAACAGCTTCCCTAAGAACAGAGTGCCCTGGCAAGAGGTGGCTGCTGGCACCGCAGGCACGAGAGTGGCCTTGGTAGGGGGAAGCAGCCTGCCTGCAGGACTGGAGGGGGCCACAGGCACATCCAAGCAACAAGCAAAGCCCAGCGTGGCTGGCATGGGGTATGGGGGGGGGGGTGCCAAGACAGGATTTAAAGGTCGTCAGGCCCTTTTCCCACCTCAGCTGTGGGTGCAGACTGCCTTCTCTTGTGCCAACTCCTGGGTAGACCAAGGGTGTGGGAAGAAGACAAGGGAGCCCTGAGTCCCTGGTAGAAATAGAGCTGAAGTGGCGTACCATCCTTTCCCTCCTTCTGGATCCCTGGCCAAGTGAGAAAAGCTCTCTATCATGTCATGTGGCCCACGGCGTGTCGTGGCATCCCAGCTGGCACTGCACACCTTGGGCCCAGGGAAGGAAGGAGCTTTGAAGGGAAAGGTCTGGTGTCAGTGGCTGGGGCTGGGGGGCGTCGGGGGTGGGGAAGACAGGCACATCAGACAGACATTTCTGGAAGCCTGTTAACCCTTGAGAAGAAGGCCTGTGCTGAGAGAGGTATGAGCAACATGCACATCCCCCATCTCACACGCGTCAGAAACCGCCAAGCCCGCCTCATGTTCTTCACAGCCTTGTCAAGTGTGAGAGATCAGGGGAGGTGGAATCAATTAGAACTTTATAGGATAAAATTGGAAATTAAGTCTGAGAAGATGGTTAAAAATAGCTTCATTGGATCGCTTCATTGGAGTATAGCACTAGAAGCATTTCCCGTTACTGTTTCAGGGGTGCACGCAGGAGGTTTTGTTACGTGTTAGCAGTTTGGAGTGTGATAGTAACTTTGTGAGAAACCGCAGAGAATAATGAAGGCTTTCAGGTGGCCTGGGCCTCTGGCCCCAGGTCTGGATGGCTGTGCGGCACCCTCGTCCTACCTCACACCATCCAGCCCCTTTGCAGATCCAAACAGCACTCCACCCCCGACCAGATGCCAGGCCCGTCAGCCAGGCACCTGCTCTGCCAAACAGTGTGCATTCCTGAATGTTCCTGATGGACTTGACATATCCTGAAGAAGATTCTTGGTTTCCACAGTTGAAGCCCCCAGTCGAGGCCTCAGCCTAGTTTCCAAGTGGTAGGAGGTGCATTTGTGCTCTCTGGTGTGCTGTCCTTGAGTTTGGCTGCTGGTTGTTTTCCAGACGTACCTCCTCTCTTCCATTTGGGGCTCTGGCTGAGGTATCCAAGCTACAGCCAGAGCTGTCTCTTGTGGGATTGGGTGTTCCTTTCTCTTGGGACCAGTGTGGCTGTGGGCAGCCCCACCTCTGAAGTCCAGAGCCCAGAGCCAGGTGATCCTGCTGAGATACCCATGTGGGTCACTCAGCCGGGCTCTGAGCCTCCTTTGCCTATGGGTATTGGTCTCACACAGGACCCCGTCAGTGAGCACTGCTCGCCATCTTGACGTACCTCTGTACTCTGGAGGGGCAGGGGTTTCTCAGCTACCCCCACAAGGACTCCTACCTCAGAGTCATCTGAATCATGCTATTCCCCTCTGTCCCAACCCCCTCACTGTCCCTTCCCTCCCCGACAAGGAAGTCTACTTCAAAGAGGGTTCTGAGAGGGAAGTTGCCTTCTGGGTCCTTCCATCCTCCGTCCCCCAGAACATCCTCCAAGGAAGAAGTGTGGGGGCTGCAGTGGCTGAAATGTTTACTGAGTGAGTCACAGAGCCTTCCGCCCCTGGGTGACATGAGCAGGACACCCCGTTGCGGAAGCCCTCAGTCCTCAGAGCCTGCCTTTCTGCTCAACAGGCTGGGGTGGCCTAGTGACTGATTCCTCCTCTCTGGATGTTCACGGCCCATTTGTGCCAGTCTGAAGGCCCAGGACCAATCTCAGTCCTCCTCAGTGGCCCCCAGAGGTCAGGCAGCTGAGTGCGCCCATGGAGAACAGTGGCTCAGCTTGCTTGGGTGTACGTTCTGGTGACCTTGGGCCAGGTGCTTAACCTCTGTGCCTCAGTTTCCAAATCTGGAACACATTGCTGATAAGAGTAGCCACTTCACAGGTCTGTCGTGAGGATTAGATGTGTTAGCTCGTGTGAGGCTCTGCGAACAGTCCCCAGCAGCGCCGTGTGTTGCCCTCGTCATTAGGGTCTGGTGGGGGTGGCGGGGGGATCACAGCAACACCAGAAACACTTCCCCCAGTTCCCCCCTATCTCCCTGCCTGGAGGAGCCGTGCCTCAGACCCTCGCAGAGGGGGCAGCGAGTTCCCTTCGTTGCTTGAGCTCTCTCTGCATCTGGGGCCAGCAAGTGTTCAAAAGGCTCGTCATTGCCTGGGAAGCAAACTCTCCTTGGGCCATGTACAGCATCCAAAATCCAGCCCTTTGACTCTCCAGTTGAGGATGGACCATTTTATTTTTTTAGGAATGCCTTTTTTCTAAAGTGTTCTTCAAAACGGGTACACATTGTTCTTCAAAAGTGTACCCGTTCAGGGCGATAACTTTGGAATGGTTGCAAGGTTCACAGGCCTTTGTCCATCTCCCACGTGAGTGTTCTCTTTGACCCAGCCTGGCAGTCCTCCCTATGGTGTTGTATTAGATGGGAAGTCCACAGAGGGTAGGGATCATGTCTTCTTTGTCATCTGCCTCCTCCCGCTGTTTATCTGAGCCCTGCAGCTTTCCACAGGCACTCTTACCTGACCCTCTTGTCATCCTCCCGCCTGGTGCCCAGCAGCTAGCACCATGCCAGTCGTGGATAGGGTGTGGGTAATGGCTTGCTGGGCCTGGACTAGCCCCTGGGGCCACTCAGCCGGGGACTTCTCCAGGATCCTGGGTGATCCTGAGCTCAAGCCACTGTAGGCTGGGGTTCCCCAGCTTCCCCTGCTGGAGAGTTTTGGTGTAGTCAGGGTTGGCTTCCTCAAGGAGTCCACCTGCAAGCTGAACATTAACCTGAAAGTTAAGGCCAGACATTGTTGCTCTGTGATCACAGAGCCTGGTAGTTCTGAGGTCCCAGGCTAGAGAGTACACCCCCTTGCCCTGACCCTTCTTTGTGTGGAAGACACCCCTCCTTACCCCTCTGAGGTTGCCGTTTGGGGCTTCATGGATTCCTCCACTGTGCTCCTTGGGACCCCATCCCAGCTGGATGCTGTGTTCTGAACAGCTGGGGTCTGTCTAGCCTTACACTCCCCTGCCAGCTGTGGGAAGCAGAGTGACCACTGGCCCATCAGCTTGGACACACCTGCCCTCCCGGATCTGAGGACCAACCCTCATTCATCAGGTGATATTGTTCCCCAGAGCCTTATAAAGTTGGGACAGTCGAGCCAGCTCATGTTTCCAAGCGCCGTTGGGAAGCCCTTGGTTAAATGGATGTGTTAGACCGGCGCCAGCTGTTCCATGAAGCACAGCACGAAGTCCGTGTGCTCCCAGGAGAGTGTGGGAAAGCACCAGGCTGGCCAGGTAACACAGGAGTATAGGGAGTGGACATTCCACAGGCCTCCGCAGCTGCTGGACTTGAGTCCCAGGAATGCCCTTGAGCTGCCAGTGAGACTCTAGTGGTCTGACTTGGCAGTAGGATGAGAGGGAGAGAAAGAAGAGCTCTACTCTTTTCCCAGGTCCAGGGAGCGGAGTCCAGGAGGTGACGGGGGACCGGGGTGCAAGGGGTTGTTGAAAATCCGAGATGGGTCATGGGGCCCATTAGAGATGGGAGCCTTGAACCTGGACCCAGGCATCTGGCCAAGATTGAAGCTCTTCAAAGACGTATACTTACTGTGATAGCTGTTCTTTTAATGCAGTTATCCTAATAATCGTTGGGGGAAATGTGTTTCCTAATAATGGCATTTAGGTTTTTCTTTCTTTCTTTTAAATTTTTAAATTTTTATTTATTAGAGAGAGTGAGAGAGCCTAAGCAGGGTGAGGGGTAGAGGGAGAAGCAAGCTCCCTGATGAGCAGGGAGCCCAATGTGGGGCTTGATCCCAGGACCTTGAGATCATGACCTGAGCCAAAGGCAAATGTTTAACTGAGCCACCCAGGCACCGGGATTTAGGTTTTTCTTTGGAAACTTTTTGCTCCTCAAAACCCAGATGGGAATTCTCAGGAGCTGCCAGGGCTGAGTGGGTGCCCCGTCTTCCTCTTGTGACCCTGTCCACACACACACACACCCTGGAGAGAACACACACCTGTCCTATGGCTACCACGGGGTCACTGCCTGTCCCAAGTCTTCTCTTCCTGAGAAAGTTGGCTCAACCTTAGAGGACTATGAGGTCCAGAAAAAAACTGCTCCGGCCCAGCTTTGCCTCTTTCTGTCTGTGTAGATCTGAGTAAGCCTTGGTTTCCTCCTCTACAGACGGGAGACTTTGGGCACTGCCCATCTGCCTGTCCTGTGCGGTAGGCAGCAGAGGTCAGCCCCTCACGTGGGGCCAGGACTTCCCTTAGGGCCTTCTTTCCATGAGTCGCCTTCCTATCTCTGCTCCCCTTGAGGAAGGACTCCAGGGTAGGCCCCGTGGCTGCCAGACCTGCCTGCTTGGGGTTCTGTATCCAGACAGAGGCCCTGGTCTTTCCTCTCATGTTCTTGTGGGCCTGTGTCAGGTGATCTGGGGGCCACTTCCCATCACTGGCCTGGCTGCGTGAACTCCCCTCCCCCCTCCCACATTGTCCCCTTTGCTTCCTTTGCAACTCCTGTATGACAGAGCTTCAGGGGCTTTCTGGGATTTGCAGAGTCCCTGGATCTTCCTCAAGGGCCAGAAGTAGGGCGCTGAGGTGCAGACAGTACCCAGGAGCTGGGGAGGCTATGGTGAGGGGCCTGGGCCCAACAAACAGCTTGGAGGTTTTGCCTCTGAAGCCCACAGCAGAGTTATTTCTGACTCTAGTTTCACATCTTGCTGCTTTTTAAAAATACCAAACCATGAAATTCCTGCTCCAGCTATGTTTTTTTTTATGGCACCCGTGCTTCAGGCTGGCCACAGCAATGCTGTGATGTCACGTTCAGGTTCCTGTGACTCACCAGGGGCCGCTGGGCTCCGGGACTAGAACATGCATGCGGTGGGAAGCAGGCGGGGGCAGGCCTACCCAGCCCCGCCAGTGTGGGCCTCTGACATTTGAGTTCGTGAAATAGCCAGGTTGTAACTCTGCTGACCTAACTCAGCAGGGCCAAGGATTTGTGTCTGTGTGCTTCGGGGAGTTAGACAGTTGGGGAGTGGCCTGTTTATTTTGAGACATCCCGACCCTCCCCATCGTGGTCCTGGTGGTTCCCTATTTGATGGGCTGCTTGGGTGAGACACCTAGTTCCGTGCTGGCAGGGAAGGTGCGAACGCAGGGCCCGTCTGACTCCTCTCGGGGGCTCTCGGTCTACTTCTTTCCTGGGCAGATGAACTGTTGTTTGTACAAACAGACTCGATTTTGAAGCAGTTGTGCCATTTTAGCTGGGTGCCGGCCATCCCAGGTGTGCCTGGACCGAACTCTTCAGGAGGGTGTAGAGTGAAAGTCAGCCTTCCTGGCTGCTCCAACCCCTGCCAGGACTCCCATTTATAGAGTGTGTGCAGCCCTCCGATGGCAGCGGCCTGGAGTGGTGGTTGCAGGTTCCGGCAAACGTGGTGCTTCTCTCCACATCAGCACATCTGACCACCAGGCCTACCTAGTCCAGAGAGGGTCTAGCTGTCCTCTGTACAGACATTCAAAAGCTGCCATTGGGCCAAAATCAAGTTCAGGACAGCCTGCGCTCCTGCCACTTGGGGGTTTGGAGACGAGATTTGTTTTTCCTCTGTCAAGAGGCTGCTTCCTGGGGACAGGACACTCTGTGGTCTGTGTCAGAGGCATACTTGGGGTTTGACTCCAGCTGGTTGCAGAGGGGCTGGGCCCTGGCCCTTCCCCCACCCTGTTGCTCTTTTGGGCCATGTGTCCATAGGCCCCTCTGGCTTTGCAAAAAGCAAAGGCTGGCGCTGCTCAAGGCACTCAAAGATAGGCCAAGCTCACGTTCATGAGTGCATGGCAGGCTTCATGGCAGCTCTGTCCTCTCTGCCATCTGCGGTTGTGGCAAAAAGCATTCCTCTCCAAAGAGGCTGCAGATCGAAGGCCCCCCACCCACCAGATGGACTTGGGATGGCTGTGGTTACCTCCGGGGCCCGGAATGTTCACGGTCCTAGGAGATTTCTCCTGTGAGGCCCCAAGCGTGCTTGGGGTGGGCGGCGCGGGGGGAGGGGTGGGGGAGCAGGGGCTGAAGTGGGATAACAGGGCCCATGCAGGGGCATCGCTTTCAGACTGACTCCAGGATTACCCTAGAGGAAGGAAGAAGGGGACTGCAGGTTGTTTGCTCGCACTCTTCTTGGGACCCAGGGGCCCTCCGGGGAAGGGTTAAGCGCTGGCCACAAGAAGGGGCCTATGACTGTTCTGGTTGGACAAGCAGTGCCATATAGGCCTGCATGGCTCTGTGATGAACCAAGTCACAGCTGACCCTGTGGCCATTTGGCACTGTCCCAAATGAGGCGCCGGTAGAGCAGGGGCAGGGAGAGCTACAGTCAGGCTGGCCCCTTCCTTCCCCCTGCCCCTCGGAGGGCCCTCTCCGGGCCTGGACGGCCAGTACAGATCCTCTCCTTGATGGGGGAGGAAAGGCAGAAAGATGCTTTAAACTCAGGGAGGCATGGCTTTTGGAGGAGCAGGTCCATGCCTGCCTCCTTTCTGATTTGGGCCCTGCTGGTGGCTCCAGAAAACCATTAAAGATGACAGGCTACGTTTCCTACCATGGATCAGTGGGTCCTCAGCAGGGCAGGGAAATCCTGTGAGCCCTTCTTGCCTGAGCTGGTCCTGTTGGGCTGGGGCTTACCGCCTGACTTGCCAGGCTGTCCTGAGGCCTCCAGCAAGCTACCTGACAGTCTGTCTGACTTGGGATGATCGTGTTTTATTGGGTTGTGGTAAATTAACTAGCACGTTCATTTATGGATTGTTGGAAAAGTCAGCTTCCAAAGAAACAGAATGCAGGAGGTGGTCAAAGCCAAAGTTCACGCCCCATGCTCGGCCCTGTTTGGACTCACCCTGGGGTCAGAGTACAGAGCCTCTGGCCCAGCAGTGACTAGCATTGTGCACTTTGGGGCTGTCCCCGTTAGACCCTTTGCCTCCCTGGTGGCCTGCCCAGGGCTGACAAAGAGATGACCTTGCACTCAGGCCAGTGTGGGTGGGATACGCAGCTCAGATCTTCTGTCCTGGTGCAGGTAGCCCCCCATGGGTCCCAGGAGCATTTGGTTTTATGGATGGTGGTGAGTGAACCCACTTTTAATAGCTTCTCTTTTGTGGGTAAGTAGTAAGATGGAAAAGCCTGTGTTCATTTAAAAGGAGCTGCTTTTAAGCCACAAGGAAGGTAAATTAGCCAAGATTCCTTAATCCCATGGCTAATCCACCAACAGAAAATAGTATTTCATGTACTTCTCGAGGAGAGCTAATCCTCCATAGAGGTGGGGGTTGGGGGATGCAGAAACGTCAGAGAAATCCTATATCCCTGAGATAATGTGAAACAGAAACATAGACCTATGGGCTCGAGGGACAAAGGCTCATTTTGTGTTGTTAGCAGCAAACTGGGGGGTGAAAAGGGTTGGTTAAAAAGACAGTTGCCTAGCCTGGAGAGATTGGGAAGAATTTCTTCAAAAACACATTTTGTTGTATATCGACTCTGTGATCCTAGACAAGTCAGTCTATCAGACGCCAGCGTGAGAGGGAGTCTCCTTCTTCCCCTCTACAGTTCAGGGCTCAGAGCTGTTCGCCCTCATCAAATGAGGTCTGAGGTGGGAAGGGGAGGAAGTGGGCTGCATCCTGGACTCCCCACCCACTCTGTGCACCCCCACATCCTGCTGAGGCCAAGGCCAGCGGACAGGGGCCCCTCCGTCCTACCTACCCTCCAACCCCTCCCCCACCGTTCCCTCAAGCCTCCCAGGTCCAAGGCCCAAGCTAGAGGGAGGGGAGCGGGTTCCTTACCAGCCAGTCGGGCTCATGGGGACCTGGGCTGGTTGGGGCAGCACCCAAATTCTCTGCATCTCCGTGGCGCTCAGGGCCTGGCATTTGTCCATCCAGCGCCCTGTGTGGCACCTACTGTGTGCTAGGAGCTGTGCCTGGAAACAGGAGGATAGCGGTGAGCAAGAATTGACAAAAACCCCTGTCCTCGTGAAGCTCACGTTTAGATTGATGGAGGTCAATAGGCTGTGGAGGGCCAGCATCTGCACCTTCAACTTGAGGGCCCCTGTGCCACAGATGACGGGGTGCCAGACAGAGGCTGGGGCAGAGGGCCAGAGCCCTGGCTGGTGGGAAGGGCAGGGCTCAGACAAGCAGCCGCATTCTCAGGAAGGTGTGCTGGCCCTTCCAGCCCACATTCACCCCACAGACACAGGGCAACTGGCTGGCCAGGGCACCATCCCCAAGACAGGGTACTGCGTGTGCACATGCACACATGTGTGCTCACACAGACATACACCAGCAGACAAAGCTGGAACTGGCAGGAGACGAGGCAGAGCTGTGCGGGCGCTGAACCTGGCAAACCCACTTTGTTTTGATAGCTCACAAGACCCCACAGCAAAGAGATTCCCCTTTTCTTGCATCTGTTTTAGATCTTTAAAATCTGAGTGAAGTCAAAACCATGCTATGGGGGAGATTAATTCCACATTTTTCCATCTTTGCAATGAAACCAAAGGAAAGTTCGACATTCTGTGCGGCATAGTCAAGACAGGGGCCTTGAGCCAATGGCCAACGCCAGGATGTTTCCCGCAGCCTGGCACCAGGGTCCCCAGTGGTGTGGTTGGGCAGCTGTGCTCTCTCCCGAAGCCCCAGGGCGCCTGGGACACTACCACCAGTAATCTGGCTTCTGGGGTGGGGGGCGGGGGCTGGGATGCCCCCACCCCTGTGGGAGACCGCCTGGAGGAGCCCAAAGCAACCACAAGCCTGGAAATGATTAAAAGGAACTTTCCGTCACAAGAGAACTTTAAGGAGCAGCCAGACCACCACGTGCCCTGATGGCTCAGTCCCTACCAGGCCTGACCACAGGCTGCCTTCTTCAGGGCCCCATCCAGGCCCATCTGTGCGCAAGGCCCCCTGCAGCCCAGAGCTCCTCCATGGCCCCTGTGAGGTGGGGAGTACACCCCCGTGTCTAGAGCAAGGGCCACATAAATATGAGCTGTTAGTACAGGATTACAGTGGAGCCCGGAGAGATGCATTGTACAGATGAGGAATCTGAAACCTTGAGTCCCGTAGCTTGCCCAAGGCTGCTCAGCAAGCTAAGAGTCAAGTTCAGATCTGAACCCAGAAGAACAGCCCTGGAGCCTGTGTTCTTCCCACAGGATAAAGGTGGGGACCGGAGGTTACCATGGCAGCATTTTCCAAGGGCCCGCCCCCATGCTGTGGCCAGGACATCCTGGGGGAGGAGGAGGACAGGCACTGAGTGTGGGATGGGACCCGGAGGTCTTCAAGGGGAAGAGGGCTGGAGTGGGGCTTTAGTCAGAGAGAGCCGTGGTAATAGGCAGCGCGGGCCTGGAGTCCAGCCTTTAGCCCTGAGCTCCTGCACAGGAAAGTAACGTGGGAGAAGCAGGTGGAGGGGAAGGGAGACCCAGGAGTCCTGGGAAGCTGAGGCAGCAGAGGGGGAGGCCCTGGGGCAGGGGTAACCTGCCTGGATCCGGTGAAGGTACTCCTCGAGCAGAGCCCTGAGGTGAGGGCGTTGCCCAGCTTGATTCAGCAGCCAGAGGGGTCGCAGACCGCTCGGTCCAGTCCCGGGACTGGTTTCCTGCACCCGGTCAGCCCTTCCTGCAGCCCTTACCCGCTCCAGCACACCCCTGTGCTCACCACTCCCCCTGCCCTCTCCCAGCCTTTGGGCCTTTGCCCCGGGGCTGCCTCCGCCCTGCATACTCCCCCCCACCTCCGACTTTCTCCCCACTCGGTGGCCCTGGCACACAGCTGCGCAAGTGGCACCCCCCACCCCAACCACTTCACCCTCTTGCCTCACTGCCCGTCTTGCCCCCTTCGGGCACTGGTGGCTCCGTCTCCTGGCTTTCAGCTACACTGCTGTCTTAGGACAGGTTTAGTTCCCCTCACCACTGTGCCCCGAGCCTGGCAGAGTGCTTGTGGGGGTGGGGGGGGTGTCACTTCTGGGCCACCTATCTTCCATGGTCTGGGAGGCCTGGGAGGGGCCCCGTGCTGCACCCAGAGCTCTACTGAGAGCAGGAGGCGGATGTGGAGAAGTTCCCTGGCTGGGATGGGGGGCCGTGGGAGAGAAGCCTGGGAAGAGGGGGTCGCTGTGGGAAAAGCTGGGGCACGGCCTCCATATGCAGGAGCATCCTGTAAGGAACTGGCCGGATAGCTGAGAAGTGCACATAGAACGGCTGGTTGGTCTCCCTTCATCTTTCTTCCGCCTTCCAAAACGTTACTCACTCTTAGTCGTGGCCGAGGTGCTTCGCCAGAAGCCAGCCCAGACAGGACAGGTGCGGCAGCCACGCCAGTGCCTAGAAGCCCCCACAAGCCAGAGTCTCTTGCTGGTGGCAGGTGACAGACCTGACAGATGTGGGGATGTCCAGAGGGCCCATTAGTGTACTGTGGTGCCCTCGGGGCTTTATGGAAGTTGGGCTCCAGTTTTGCTGCTACATTTGCCCGCAGGCTATATAAGAGAGATTTTCAGCAAAGGTCGAGGTAGCAGCCTTGCTCTGGGTGGAGGAGCAGCTGCAGAAGGTGCCCTGGCTCGGAGGGTCTGCCCTGGGTCTGTGTTCTGAAGTGCCAGGTCACTCCCTTCTGTCTCACCTCCAGCTGAGGCACCACTTGGCCACGGTCAGTTCCCGGGTTGAGCCTCTTCCCCAGACTCGCTTTGGAATCAGCTTTGAGAACTGGCTACTCTGAAACTTGCTCAGACCTGTGAATGCAATAAGGCAGTGCCAGGGAGTGGAGGCTTCCCTGTTCCTGTCCCCTGTGGCTGAGGGCCCTGGGGTCCCTCCTCCACCTTGCCCGTGGCCACCACACTCTCTTCCTTGTTCAGCCACTCCAGACCAACCACACTGAGCTCCTTGATAGTTCCAAGTGCACCATATTCTTCTGTGCCTCAGGGCCTTTGTACCTGCTGTACCTGGGGTTTGGAATTCGTTACCTTCAGCCCATCTTGTGTTGTCTCCTCACAAAGGCCTCCCAAGCCCTGGTCAGAGTTGGAGGTCTCCTAACCAGGTCTGTCAGCCCCAGAGTAGGTGAGCCGTGTCAGGGTCCTGGATTTCACTTGGATCTCACTCTGTGTGAATACATCCTGCTCCTTTTCTTGCCTTGTCTCCAGACACAAGTGAAAAGGGGATGAAAAATGACCTGAAAAGCAGGTAGAAACAAGGACTGGGGGAAGGAGCTGAGGAAAAAAATGCAAGACAAGCCCGCCTCAATAGGAAACCAGTCTGGGGAGAAATAAGAACCCAGCAGGGCTGAAAGAAGGGGAGGTCATGCTGTGAGGAAGTTGGGGGCCAGGAAGTAGGCAGAAGGGACAGAGGAGAAGCCCACCAAGCCCAGGGAAAGCACGATGGCAGAACTGGTAGGGAGAGAGTGGTCCCCAGAGAACTGCACACTGCTCTAGGAGGCGAGCGGGGCCTCCGAGCGGGGGGGAATCCTCTCAGGGAGCACTGGACTCTCACCTTCACACGATGCCCGTGCAGAGGCCATGGGAGCATCCTGGCTCCCCAGCCTTGGCACCAGCCCCCTCGGGCAGCGCGCTCAGGCAGATGCCCTGCAAACCCACTTTGGCCTCTGACGGCACTACCGTTTCCTGAGTCCCTGTCACACACCAGGAGTCGGGGCCTCCCCTTGGCCACCTCAGAAGTTAGTGGAGATGCACACACCAGGCGCTGTCCCTCATAGGGCACCTAGACTGGCCCATCTGAGCCCTTGGGGGGCATGGGGACAGTGTAGGGGGAGCTGGGCTCTGCTGTTCCAGCTGCCAGAGCCCCACGGCTTCAGGCAGGCATTGGAGACCTGGATGCCTGTCGGTAGAAGGCGTCTAAAGCCATGAGGTATGGAGCCATGGTGTCTGTGGAAATGTCCCCCGTGCTGTGTTGTCTCCCACTTGGAGTTGGGGGCCCTGGGTGCCAGACGTGTGGCTGAGGACTGGCATTTTGGTGTGGCTTCTTTGAGCATCACTCAGGTTCTTAGGGGACTAAAAATACAAGCCTGTCACTTTAAAATCGGTTATTTTTAGACCCCACTCAGAAGGCCCTTCAGGGTGTTACATGAACCGTCTTACACATCTTGAACTGTGAGTGAGAGAAGCCGCTTGCCTGTTAATGTTGACTTGATGGGACAGATCAGTGTCTGCTGTCCCCTGAGCAGGAAAATGAGGGTTCGCGTGAGATGCCCTTGTTCGGCCTCTCCCGGGAGGATTTTCCTCTGGAGAGCTTAGGCAGCCAAGTCAGGCTGGAAACCGTTCCCTGCTCCAGCTGGAGCTGGACTCGCTCGTGCTCATGGTTTTGGTCCCCAACACCTCTATCACCCTCCTCCCTGTCTGGTCCCCTGTGTGGGGCTGTCCCTTCTTTGTCAACCACTGAGGGGCCAGGCTGCTTTCCAGGGGGCTTCAGCCGTGTCCCTGACATCCTTGTGCCCCTGATTCTGTCTGAGACCCGGGGCTTATGGGTCCATTGCTCTCCCTGCTTGTGTCCCCCACTCTGCCCCCAGCAGTGAAGATGATGTCAGCAAAACAAAATAGTTTTGCTGCTGGCTCTGATCCCCCGCCGGGCCCTCAGAGGGGCCTCACACTTAACCTGTCCTCTCCGGAGCCCATTCTCACCTCGGAGCCCATTCTCACCTCTTGCGGTACTGTCCTGTCCCTTCTCCCATCCCCCCCCCCCCCACCGACTTACCACCGGGTGCTGGCGGTTCATACCTTGTGGGTGTGTCTGGTTAGGCCTCTAACACGCCTAACCAGGGCCATGCAGGCTCTCCCCAGAGCATCCCCGTGTGGCAGCCAGAGGGGTCTGCTCCCCACTCAGCCTAGAACCACCAAACACCATCCTGTGCTCTAAGGCTGAAGGCAAGGCCGCCTGGCTTGGCCGGCAGTGCCTTGCCCCATCTCCTGCTTCCATGAGGCCCTTCCTCATTCCTGTACAGGGCCCTCCTTTGCTCTGTCCCTCCTGTTCCTTCCTGTCCCTGCCACCTCTGGGCTCTGTGCTCACTGACCCTTTGGGCCCAGCACCCTCCTTGCCTGCTTGCTTGGTGAACTCCTTCTTAGCCTTTGTTCACCCCTCCCTTCCCCCACCCAGACCCCTCGGTTCTTCCCAGCACACCCTCTGTCCTGCTGCTTAGTGCTTGGCTTCTGGATGGGGTGTGTACCCCACGGGTCCCGCCGAGTCTGTGTGTGCCCTTGTCAACCTCGGTGACATAGGTCAGCCCAGGGACCATGTGCCAAGGCTGAGCGTGAAGAAAGTCTGGGGCAAGGGTCTGCAAACTTTTTTAACAGTAGCTATCAGGCTTTGTGGGCCAGAGGGTCTCTGTCACAACCGTGCAACCCCATCCTTGCCAGAAAGCAGCCATAGACAGTATGTAAACAGGTGGGCATGGCAATAAAACCTTATTTATAAAAGTGGGCAGCAAACTGAGTGTGCCAGGCCTCAGTCTAGAGAAACAACAGAATATGTTCAACAGCAAGCAGGAATGTTCCTAAGGGCACTGTTTCCCATGACCAGGGCTGTGGCATCCTGGAAATCACCAGTGACAGGAGCAGCAGAAAGTGGTACAGAAACAAGCCCTCCAAAGTGACCTGCTGACCAGGTGTGACTTTGAGAATGAAAATTCTGGGTCTCCTGTGACCTTGCCCACCCATGAAGCTCCCCCGTAGCTGGCAGGTAAAGGCTATGACTTTGGAAGTGGAGGGTGTTAGATGAGGGGTGATGGTGTCCAGGCATGGGGTTTGAATTTTTTTTTTTTTTAATTTATTTATTTGACAGAGAGATCAAAAGTAGGCAGGCAGGCAGGCGGGAGGGGAGGGGAGGGAGCAGGCTCCTTGCTGAGCGGAGAGCCTGATGCAGGGCTTGATCCCAGGACCCTGAGATCATGACCTGAGCCAAAGGCAGAGGCTTAAACCACTGAGCCACCCAGGCGCCCCAGTGGGGTCTGAATTCTGCTTCCTGTCACTGTGGTTCAGGGAGAGAGTAGTCAAGCCCTGTGTTGTGAGGGGTGGGGCACGAGCAGGGAATGGGGTGAGTTCCATGGCGTGTTTGGGAATTGATCATTTATGCTGAGTGACACGGCCCCCAGTAAAAGAAAGCATCTAAAATTCAAGTTTTCGGGTGGTTTCTCATCACGTATCTATTAAAAGGTTCTTGTTAATAATGTCCCTTTTGTCCATATAACATTACCTTTTTGTAGCCAAAATTGTGACTTTTGTGATAATTCCAAACCTAAATATCCAGTCAGGTGAGAGAGTGCTTTGTGGGGTTTGGGGGCATCTGAGGCCTGGGAGCCACCTCTGAGGGCAGCCTGATGGTGTGAGGAGATGCTGGGTGACGCTGGAGGGTTGTTTGTTCCCATTTAAACTGGAGCCACTGGGCCAGGTGACCTGGACAGGACAGAGGTGTCTTCTGATGGATAAGAACAGAGATGCACGAGGTTCTCCTTAGACTGCCTGAGTTTGGGCTTTGGGTGGGGGACACACAGGTCTCCTGGGGTTACATGGCTGGTACCCTTCAGGCGTGGCTGGAACAGGGGAGGAGGAAGGCCGGGCCTCACCTTATTCGTTCATGGGAACAGAGCGAAGGTGCAGCTCACGGTGCTTTAGCCCAAACTCTGAAGCTGGGCCCCCTTAGTTCATGGCTCTGGCTTGTCATTTATAAGCTGTGTGACTTCAGGCAAGCTGCTTAATAGCACCGTGCCTTGGTTTCCTCATGTGAAAAATGGGGATGATGAAGCCTCCCACCCCGGAGGGTTTTTGAGGAGAGCTTGGCATATCATGAGCTCTCCGTGAACGGCAGCTGCCAAGAGCGGCCCCTGGAGCCGAGTGTGTCAGAAATCATTAGGATGACCGCCACCCCCCCACCCCCCAGCTCCCCCGAGCCTGTCCTGGGTCTTCCCCCCATTCTCCCTTCAAGTCTGGACTCCCCTCACTCCGTTTACAGCGGGGACTCGAGTAAGCTCCCCAGATGGCACAAGGCCCAGGGAGAGGGAATGAGTTGCCTGGTTTCTCCCCAGTCCACAGACAAGAGGGACCTTTCCGAAGGAGTTTGGACCCCAGCATGCAGGAGGCCTAGGACATGGGTCACCTTGCCCAGACAGGTCCACCCAGCAGCCAGAACCCTGGCCTCCTCAGCCGCTTCTCTACTTTCCCTTTGCCCTGCTGCAAGGGCAGAGGCCTACAGACAGCTGGGTCAGTCGGGGCTGCTTCCCTCATTGGCATCTGCCACCAGACCTCCTTGGGGACTTAACAAGCTGTGGGACTTATAAGGGGGAGAGGCTGGGACCAGACCTCCGGCCTACCGCTCCTCTGTGCAGAGAAAGGGGAGGGGCCTGTGGGCCCTGGGGCTGCTTGCGAGGCCAGACCTCATTTGCCCTGAGTGGAAGGAGGGTGAGAGGGTGGGTTGGGGGCAGGGGTGACGGTGTCTGGAAGACTGTGGGGCTGTTTGCTTCAGTAGTGCGCCTCCCCACCCTCTGGGGCAGGTGGGCCTCATCTCTGGGCACCATGTGGCAGGACCCAGAGTGCAAGGCGGGGTGAGCAGCTTGCTTAGCGTGGATGGCCCTGGGCAGCTGGAAGAATGGACTACGGCCTCTGCCTTCTGAATGCTGAGGCAGCATGTATTTACTGAAGCTTGTGGTATGCCTGACATGTGAACAAGGCCATGCAGTACGGCCTGGAACCAGTCCTTGCTGGGGACGCCCTCGCCCACCCATGTTCTATCCCCAATGCTTTCCCTTTCCGCCAGAGGCCCCAGCAGCTGGGAGGCTTGGTGGCACCATAGTGGCCTGGGCTGAGTCACTGCAGATGGCCCACCCGCCCTCTTGCTGTCTGTACCGCCAACCCTGAGCATGTTTGACCTCTGTTCCTTGAGTGCCCCAAAGGCACCCACTCGGTCTCAGGGGAGATCTTTCTCCGTGGCGGAGGGAAGGCACATCAGCAATATCAGGCATTGGGATTTCTGGGTTTCACTTGACCTTGAGAGACCCCATTTTCCATGAAAACGACACCCCATGCTTTATTAGAGTAGGATTATTAAGGAAAACTTGTGGAGCAGAGAACACCAGACAACATTCTAACATACAGATAATCCAAAAATCGTCCTCCTCTCCCCGGCCCATCCTTCCGGCTCAGACGGGGGTCGGGTGGGATCAAATGTGAGTGCGAAGAGCCTGGTGGGCCTCATCCCCGGATGGCGACTGTCACTCAGCATCTGGGCAGAGCCGGGGGGCGCTAGAAGTAGAGACCAAACAGAGATGATGACTCTTCCAGAGTCGGTTGCAGCTGGAGAAGGGGAGAGGCGGAGAACGACAGGGAGGAGGGGCTGCAGATTTTGAGGAGTCGTGGATGTGAAGCCTTCCTGTCTGCAACAGGCCAGGAAGCACGTCCTCAAAGCTCCTCAGGGGAGGGGCCCACAACCAGCCGGCACCCTTCTTCCGGGGCTGCAAGGGAGAGATGGGTGTGCAGTTATGTTTAAAGAAGTATAATATGGACAAATGGCCGTATTTCTACCGAGCAGAAGCATGGGCCCCCCGTGGAACTAAGTGGAGGCCTCGTGAAATGCGTGGCACCCCCGGTTTTGACGCTCGCCCCGCACCCACTGCCTCCACATTTGCGGATTCGGTCCCTGTGGAAAGTTAAAAAGGGCGGGAGGGGGTGGGCACAGAGGAAGAGCAGGCTGGCTCCCCTACTGTGACCTGGAGTCCAGGGCCATCGGAAAAAGTCTGGATGGGGAAGGATTTTGGAGCTTGGCTCAGCGCGCGTTTCACAGCAGCCAGTGGAAACTTCCAGGAATGCTGCTCTGGGCCAGCCAGGGGCTGTTTCCGCCGCCCCTTTTATGAGGTACAGACCCCTCAGCGGCTTCTGGCCAACACAGGGGGAGTGTGACTGTGCCCTTCAGCCCGGCTCTGCCTCTTGGGGTGCAGTGCTCCTTTTCAGGCTCAGGCCTGTACCCCCGGGTTCAGAGCCCCTGCAGCCCAGGTCAGCTCCCTCAGAAATGGCCAGCTGCCCTGAGGAGCAGCCTCCATGAGCAGCCGACATCCGTGCGGGATGCTGTGAGAATTTATAGCTGCCCGAGAGGATAAACTCCTTCCCAAAATGTTTCAATGGTTTATTAAATGTATGAACGGAAAGTTTCCTTTTCATTGGACCAAGGCCCAGAGCCTCCTTGGAGCCTCAGGGAAGGTGGCAGAACCTCTTGGGAAAGCCCATAGACAAATGGGCAAAATTAATAGAAAGTATTGTTTCTTAACCTGACCCCTTTCTGCTGGCTGTCAGCTGCACAGCACAGGGACCAAGCCTGCCTCGCTCATGGCGGATTCACCCCAGGCCTGGTGCAGGCCTGGCACTCACCCAGCCCTCGGGGAGGAGGTGAAGGAGAACTCAGCCATCATGGCCAGCCTGGCGAGGGCTGGGCTTGGCTGTGTGACTGGTGGGCAGGCCCTGGGCAGGAGTCCTTGAGGGCAGTGAGCCAGCTGCTCTGTGGGGAACACACGGGCTCCCAGACAGCACTACCCCTCTGCCAGCACTCTGTCCCAAGCCAGAGAAGGTGGGCATGTTTTTTACAGCCTTGTCCAGCAGTCATGTCTGTAAGACTGGCCCCGGCCCATGAGGCACATGCCTCCCCGGCACGTGGGACTACCGGCGTTTGGCAAGCCAGATGGCTAGGTCCACAGGCCAGCCATGCTGGGTGGGCAGGAGAGGACAGGGAGCTACGGGCTCAGCCTCTGGAAGCCAACATGATGACAAGCGTTCCCAGCATGGATCAAGCTAAGAAGTGCTGGCCACCATCTTGAGTCACCTCCTGGGCTCCAGGATTCCTGTGACCTTGGCATTGTCCTTCCATCACAGAGGAGAAAAGGGGCTCAGAGATGGAGTTAGGGCCTGTGTCTCAGACGACCTATTCCTGCAGTGGTCCTCCTTGGACTCAGACAGGCAGAGGCCCTCCTAGGCTCAGAGTTGCTCGGTCACTCACCTCCCAGCCTGGGAAGCCCCTCCGGGTGTGGAGGTGGAGGGTCTGAGTCATGGGCAGGACCCAGATGGGGTGCCTTCATTTGGGGGTGTTTTCTTACCTTTGGAATGGAGATGGGTGGTGATCTCCTCTTGATTGTAGACAGAAGCCTAGTCCAAATGAGGAAGTGGTTCTGCTCTGGATTCCCATCTAAAGGCCAGACTTTCGGGGCTGGGGATCCTGACCCTTGGTTGTCTTGGGGAATGACCAAGGCTGTGGGACCCGCTGCCTCCCTTCCCTGTGTCCTCCCCTTGCCTGCAGACATCAGAGGACAGCCACGCAGAACCAGGAGGAGACGCAAAGGCCGGAACTATCCCTAGCAGGCACCGGAGACAGGGACCTGGCAGCAGGACAACAGGCTGGGCAGCCGAGCAGGACTGGTTGAGGGGATCCCCAGGGCAGCCCTGTAGCCCCTCTGTCCTCTGAGGCCTGACTGTGCCATTTGTTTTACAGACGGTCTCCATCCTGGAGCAGCGGCTGACGCTGACGGAAGACAGGCTGAAGCAGTGCTTGGAGAACCAGCAGCTAATCATGCAGAGAACACCACCGTGATCAGGGGAGCCAGGATCAAGAGCTCGCTCGATTTGGGGGGGTGGGGTGGCAGGCCGGGGATTTGTACTGGGGGACTTGGGTCAATAAACGAAGGGGATTCAGCTCCGCCCCCGAGACCCCGGGGTTAGGCACTTCTGTCCCCCACCTGCTCTCTGCCGCCGGAGGCTTGCAACCTGCCAGCGGAAGGCCCCTCTGGGCAGTGCCTGCACAGACACAGAGGACTGCGTTTGGTTTAATGGGAAGGAGTCACTTGAAAATGTTTGCTACCTCAGAGTCCTCATGGGCCCGAAGATCACAACACACCCTCCCCCCAGAAGAGGTCGCCCCCAGGCCGCCTTATGGGGTTTTGTCGCTCTCTCTGCTGAATGCCTGGCTCTTCCCACCCATGACAGCTTAGGAGTGGACTGACTGCCCATTGGCTGGGCCAGCCAGGAGTTTCCTCTAAATATGACAAAAGGCTCCATGGGGGCCATCTGAGTCAGGTTAGTCCAGGAACAAGCGTGCAGTGGGGCGGCGGTGGCTTCACTGAGGCCTGGATTTCTGCCCCACACGTG
The DNA here is from genome assembly GCF_009829155.1 of Mustela erminea. Taxonomy (NCBI): domain Eukaryota; kingdom Metazoa; phylum Chordata; class Mammalia; order Carnivora; family Mustelidae; genus Mustela; species Mustela erminea. The sequence goes on along the minus strand of NC_045614.1, from coordinate 21,403,776 downwards.
TTCACTGGGGCCCAGTGGCTTCCTCCTCTGTACACCTGAGGGTGAAGGAATCTGAAATTAAAATGGACTTTATTGAGCTTGTCATAAAAGTGGCTCATTCTGAGTGAGACCTCATCAGTGTCCCCCCCCACACACACACACACACTCCTCAGGGCCCCTAAAGGGAGGATGAAAGCAGTGGCTTCAGAGGGCCCTTACCAGGTCACCTTGGGCACTTGGGACACTCATCTGCATCTGCTCAGGGAACTGGGGGAGCCAGGACAGCCGGAGCCCCAGCCCAGCACCCACCTCCCTCTGGCTGACCTCAGCCAGTTTCGTCAGTTGGGTCCTGGAGGACTCAGGCAGCTGCATTTCCACTTACTCCGGAGGGTTCCCACAGGCTTCTTCCTGTGCACTGCACAGGGAGAGCCAGGTGAGTGCCCTCCACGTGTCTGGGTGCTGTCCGTGTCTCCGGCATTTGGCTTCTTGGGGCCCAGCCAGCCAGGGAGGTATTTATCCTTCAACATACCTGCTGTGCCCTGGGGGGCTGGGGGGGTGCCGCGTTAGATCTTCTCAGGGGCTGTTGGTACCACGCAGCTAATGAGCTTCCCAGCCTCTGCAGCTTCCAGGTGGGAGCAGAGCCTGAAGGCTGGGAGTTGGGACCGACACGGAGGCGGCCTCCATGGAGCCTGGATGAAGAGCAAGAAGGGGGAAGCTGCCTCCCCCAGCTAGCAGGGGAAAAGCCACAGTCCAGGGTCAGGCTTCAGCCGGCTGTGTAGCCTTGTCACGGTCACATAATCTCTCTGAGTCTCAAGTTCTTGTTTTAGGCAGGGCTGGTAAGTACCCCTCCAGGGGCTTAAGAGGTAGACCCCCTCCCCCGGAGCTCTGCGAGTGGGGAAGAGACTGCCAGGCAGGCCTGCGGGTCTGAATTGGCAGGTAAGGCGCTCAGATTGCTCAGGAGGCCAGGAGCTCCCCCTGCGTGAAGGCTCTAAGGGAGTCTGGGCAACGCTAAGGGAGCTTGCTCAGGACGCCCTTGTGGGGCCGGTCTGGTCATCCTCTCCCATGCTGGACTTGTGGGAGCTTCCAGACCCGAAGCTGGAGACCCCAGCGTTGGGGCTCTGGTGATCTGAGCCACCAGTCCAGGGGGAGGTCATCTGCAGGGACACAGATGGTACCCCTCACTGGGGACGGCAGGACAGAAACCACATCTCCAGGCAGCGTGTGGCTGCTCTTGCTCGGGCCAAGCCAGGTTACCATCTCCCTGCCTTCAGTTTACGCCAGGATTGAGCTTTGAGTTTCTCTGTGAAGAAAATGTGGATTGAGACCCTGTCAGGGATTTGGGAAATGGCCTGGCGGCAATGGTGTCTCTGGGTCCCTGGAAGCCCCACCCTGGGCTCTCCAAGAGACAGCCACAGGCGGTCTGAGAGGGCCCTCCTGTCGGGCTTCCTGCACACTCACACACCCGCCTGGATGCAGTCACCAGCCAGACTCGGAATGGGAGGCAAGATGATTCTCGGAGAGCAGCGCTTGTCTTTGAATCACCACAGAGACCCACCTCCTCCAAGCCTGAGGGTCAGCATGTGACACACAGGCCAAAGCTATGAAGGAGCCAAGTTCTTGCCCAGAGTTCCTTTTCTTGCTCCCGTGGGGCCTGACTTGGGACCTCACTGCTCTGAGGACCTAGGAGCCCAGATTGCCCCTGAGAGAAAGGGGACAGAGGACCCTAAGGTGCTCTGACCCCCCCCACTCCCCGCCCCGTGAAGGTGCTGCAGGACCCTGACTTGGGCAACACTGGGCTGGTCAGCTGTGGGGGCCTCATAAGCAAGAGAGGAGTATGGAGCCCGGGTGGGCTTGAGGCGGCTTGGCAAGGTTGGGGGCCACGGGACAGGGCCTTTCTTGTGATGGTGTCTCCCTGCCAGGCCTCGCCAGCAGCTCCCCTGTAGTAGGGGCTCCTACCAGTCCTCCCGCTGGTGCTGCCAGGCTCAAAAGCAGCCGTCTGGAAATGCAAATGCCTCTGCTCAGCCACCATCTCTCCTGATTGTGGATTTTGATAACCGAGCTCTGTAAAAACCAAATTGCTTCTCTCTCTCTCTCTCTCTCTCTCTCTGTTTGCTAGAAGGGTGAGGTGAGGTTAGGGGGTTTTGTTAGGTATATACAGTGGTAATTCCCACCACCCCCTCCTCTCATGGCCCAATTTTCCTAACGTGAACTAAAAGAACAGGTGTCGGTGATTGGCGATTTCTTTTTTTAAAGATTTTATTTATTGGGGCGCCTGGGTGGTTCAGTGGGTTAAAGCCTCTGCCTTCAACTCAGGTCTATGATCTCAGGATCCTGGAATCGAGCCCCGCATCGGGCTCTCTGCTCAGCGGGGAGCCTGCTTCCTCCTCCCTCTCTGCCTGCCTCTCTGCCTACTTGTGATGTCTGTCTGTCAAATAAATAAATCTTAAAAAAAAAAAAAAAGATTTTATTTATTTTGAGAGAGTGAGAACACGAGTTGGAGGGAAGGCAGATGGAGAGGGAGAAGGCAGACTCCCCACTGAGCAGGGAGCCCGATGCGGGGATCCATCCCAGGCCCCAGAGATACTGACCTGAGCTGAAGGCAGACTCTTAACCCACTGAGCCACCCAGGCGCCCCTGATTGGTGATTTATTTTTATTTATTTTTTAAAAGATTTTTTAATTCACTTTTTTGACAGAGATCACAAGTAGGCAGAGAAGCAGGCAGAGACAGAGAGGGGGAAGCAGGCTCCCTGCCGAGCAGACAGACCGATGTGGCGCTCGATCCCAGGACCCTGGGACCATGACCTGAGCCGAAGGCAGAGGCTTTAACCCACTGAGCCACCCAGGCGCCCCGTTTGGTGATTTAAATTGTGATTCCCCCACCTACGTTTGCCAGGTTCTTGGGGTTCCAGGATGAACCTGTACTTCTGCCAGAGACCCTGGGGGAGGTCCCTCGGGCCAGCTGGACGACCGAGCCAGTGAGCAGCAGCTTAGTCCTGTTGTCACCCGTGGCAAGCCCAGTCCCCTTTCATTCCCGAGTGTCTGTTCCCCATGAGGTCCTGACAGACCGGCCAGGCTGACCTGGAAACTCTGCCATCTTCCTACCCAGCACCGTCTTGTCCATCTGTCTCAGGACCCACTGGCCACAGATTCCCGACCTCGCCGTGCTGGTGGGCTGTGTGTCTGTCTACCAAGAGGGCGGAGCAGTGGAGCCAGGGGTTCGCTCTGGGAGTCATGGTCCCATGACCCACTGCCCGAGTCCAGACTCTGACACCTGCTGGCTCTGAGATCTCCAACGAGTTCCCTAAGCTTGTGGCATCTCCATCTGGAAGGTGCTACTGGTCTAATCGGGCACATGAAGTGCTCAGAGCAGTGACTGGCACAGAGCGTAACTGTGGTCCTTGTGTGATCCCCCCTCCACCAGCCTGGGGTGCTGTTACTTCCAGCAGGTCAGGCCCCTTCCCCGGAAGTTAGTCCTTCTGTCCATGTGCTGATGTTCCCAGGGTCCCTCTAGCTCTGGAATTCTGGGTGGCAAGAGTTACAATCTTTTGATGCAGTGGGCCCTGCCCTGGACATCCCCAGGGGTGCAAGAGGGATTTGGGTCAGTTGGTGGGCAAAGGGGCTCAAGGCAGCCCCACCCCCGCCCCAAAGGCAAGCACTCTAAGGCCACCTCTTTGACTGTCACCAAGGCCGCCACCCGGGCCAGCACGGGCTAGAGGGTGGGTGTTGTGATGACCCGGAATCCCGGAAACCCAGCCCGCTGAGCAAGCGAGAGCACGGTGACTCACACTGGCCCTGTTGTCCTGGCTCACTGTCATTAACCTCATTTTCCTAGATGATGTGCTCAAGATGGGCCCCTGATGGCTCCTGCCTTAATTGGTGTGTGGCCATTTAAGGGGGCCAGAAATCCCCCCAGGGCTTCTCACTGAGCACCCCCGCTCCACCCCACCCGCTCCGGGCTGCTGAGGAGGGACCCCTGGCCAAGACAGCAGTGGCAGGCCGGAGGGGGCCCAGGGGCCCAGGGTGCCGTTCCACTTCCACTGGGCACCGGGCCCTGGCGCAGGGCCTTGTCCCATTGCCTGACGTGCACTAGCCCACCCCAGCCAGGAGGCCGAGGCAACCTAGGCTCACTGGCTTGGCCACTCTGGGGAAGTCTTCTAGAAGCTTTGCCCCTGACTCCCTACCGAGGAGGGCCCAGCCTGTGCTCAAGATAGGACTGGAGCCAGGCCAGAGAGCGGGGGGCGAAGGCATTAGGAGGCTTTCCTGCCAGCCCCTCCTGGGGCTGGGAGCCGCTGTGTGCAAACAGTCTCCCAAGAACCTATTTATAGAGCAAGGCCAAGGAGAGCTTTCACTTCAGGTGAGGCCACCTTGAGCCCCACCTGCCTGGGAGTGCTTTCTGGCTGCAGGAATGCCTCTCCCGACCCCCACTCTCCTACCAAAGAGATCTGAGCACCTGGGTAGGGAACCTGGGCAGGAAAGGAAGCCCTGTGCTACAGCAGCTTCCCTTTCTTGGCTCTAAGCTTCTCCTTCAGGCACAGTGTGTGTTCCTGCAAGTGGGACTTGGGCACCTTCCGTGGGTAGCCAGAAGGCAGGGGGCTGGCCCACAGGAGCCAGGGCTCACACCAGCAGTGTCATTCTGCCTCGCATCCTGACGTCGGCCTTGGTCCAGCTCCATTCTCCTCCTGCTGGGTGTCTGGACTCGGCTTTGGAATCAGGACAGCCTTCGGGGCCGTGGATGTCCCTGAGCGCTGGGGCCTGTGTTTATCCAGCCCATGTCGCTCTCCTGGTCTCAGGTCTGGCCAAGGAGGGCTCATGTGTCCTACTGATGCTCTGCTCAACTGGCCTCTTCCAGAATTTTCCCTGCCCTGGCTCTCCCTGGCACATCTCTCTAGAACGACCTAGTTCTAGAACTGTGATGCCCCACCCCACCTCTGCACTGAGACCCTTAAGCCCTGACCCCACCCAAAGGCATGCCCTCCTGCCCAAGTCGTGCCCCCCATTCCCAGCTCAGCTCCCAGAATCTTTCTTCTGTGACAACTGCTCCTAGACTGGCTCCTCAGAAGCTTGTAAAACTTGGAGCCAGAAAAGCAGTATAATTAGTCCTCCCAGACCTTCCAGGCAGCCTGTCACATACGTCTGCTACCTGGAAGCCGAAGGTGCTTTCTGTCGCAGAGGCTGGGGCCAGCCCGTGTCTGGGCTGCTGCCATGGACTTCTTAGCTCAAACCGTGAAGCTGACCTTTGCTCCTGGGGTTGCCCTGGTCCTAGGGTTGGGTCTAGCACCCCTGGTAGTTAGGGTGTGTCTGAGAGCCATTTGTGATCCCCTATAAGAATGCCCATGGCTCTGGAGAGATGTTCTAAAGTCTCCCATTGAGGGATAAGTGCCTCTGGTTTGAGGCATCCTCAGCTCCACAGGCCCCTCTGGTGAGGGATGGGAGCCTCAGCTGGTGCAGGTGAGGTGAGGGCCCTCTCAACCTCCCCCAGAAGCTTGGGCCTGCCTACCACTCAGGCCATCCCAGAGCTAACCACCACCCCCACCCCCCCACAAGGATCCAGAACCCGCTGAGATGCCTGATCATTTCCTGGTCTCCCACTTCTGCTCCCCCATCCGTTCTCATCAGAGCGGCCAGGGGCTGCTAGGCGATCAGAAGAAAAGTGATAAATAATAAGCAAGAACTGGGAAGATAGCCCATGCCTTCCCTGCTCAGCTGCTTCCGGTGGTCCCCCAGCCTCCTCCATGGCCAGTGGAGGCCCCAGTGCAGACCACAGCCCTGAGGCCCTCCTCAATCCTGACTGGCCCCCATCCCGTCTCTTGCCACCCTCTGCCCTCTTCTCATGCTCCTCCAGCCACAGCAGCCTTGGCCATACCTGGCGCATTTCAGCCCCAGGGAGCCTTTGCACCCACTCTGTTCCTGCTACCAGGAATGCTGGGACTTGACCTCTCTGTGCTTCAGCCTCCTCATCCAGAACATGGGATGGGAGCAGGAGTGGCCGCACAGGGCTGTTGAGAAGATTCACTGAGACAATTCATACAAAGCTCTAAGAGCAGGCCTTGTCCTTGCTGGGCTCCAGTACATGGTCTGGAGAAGGGGCTGGAAGCAGAGGCTGAAGGGCTCGGCTCCTGGCATTGGAGTCCTGAAGGTGGGCCAGCTGGAAACCTGGGGCTCAAAACCAGTGCTTCTGGGTGGGTGGGGGCGGGGCGGTTACGCATTGTACCCCACAAAGCCCCCAGACTCTGGCACTAACCACCATGGGTCTCTCTCACTGGACAACACCCCCACCACACGCACACACGTCAACATGGCTCCCTACACACCCTTCTCCTAATGAGGCTTCCAGCTGTCAGGCCAGTCTAGGTGCCTGTGCATGGCCCCCACCTGACAGGGGCGGGGACAGCCAACCTACAGGCCAGGCCTCCCTGCCCACTGCCTCGCCAAGAGCGGCAAAGGTGGGGGGGGGGGGTCAGGGCTGACATGTCAGTGGCCTTGCTCGCCCCAGGGCTCTCTGGTGGAGTAGGGGAAGCTCCCTACACCAGCTCCAAGAGGGGCTGGATCCCAAGGAGCATTTTGCTTCTGGCCAGCTGTCTAGCTCTGAGGGAGCTTCCTCAAGCCACCCCCGCCCCCCACCAAGAGCTTGTTCTATCTTGCCCCTAATGGCTCAGAACCCCAGCCAAGCAAGGCTAGGAGGTTAGGGCTTTCTCCACTTGAAAGAGGGTCTCTCCTACCACTCCCCCAAGGGACTGGTAGCCTGGGGCCTCCTAGAGGGCCTGGGATCCTGGCAGCCAACCTCGTGGTGGGGAGGTAGGCACCAGAACTTCTGGAGATAAAGATTCCTCCTCTTGCTGCTGTCATGCTTCTCCCCGCTTCTGCCTCCTCTTCCTCCTCCACACATGTTTCCAATCCTCTCTCAGGTCCCTCTCCCCAACCCCAGCCCCTTCCCGTTTCCTCGTTTCCTCTCCGAGGCATCCACTCACATGTGGAATTCATTAGGAGACCCTCAGGGCTCGTAACCCAACTCTGGCCTGGGCTTGCGGAGGGGGCCCTGTCCATGGCTCCCATGCTGAGACACAGCAGCCTCCCCATCCACCCCGGCCCTGCCCCAAGCAGCTTTGAGCCAGCAGCCACCAGAGCTGGTCAGGGCCAAGGGCTGGTGCCTGCTGGTTGGGGGAGGCATGGCTGGGTGTCTGGCTCACCTCCTCCTTCTCCAGCCTGCCCCCCACCACCGTGTCCATTTATCGTTGCCTCCCCACCAGGCAACAGGCTAGCTTCTGATCCCACAGTTTGGGGTTGGGGGGGGGGTGGCAATATGGGCTGGGCCTGAGGTGGAAAATAGACCGCAGGGTCCTACAGCAGCCTGGAAGAGCGTGGGGCTCCGCGTGATCTTCTTGCCGACCCTCCGCTTCCATCTGAAGATGGGAAGGACACTCCAGGGAAGAGATGTGTGAGAAGCCACTGGGCAACATAAAGCCACTTTCTCCCCTGAAGGACACGCTGAGGGCATAGTCCCGTGAGCGGATAGTGGAGGTCATGTCAGCAAAGGATGCTGTGGTCTCCAGCATTTTTTGGTGTTTTTTTAAAAAAGATTTTATTTATTTATTTACTTACTTATTTGCTTATTTGAGGGGGCAGGGAGACAGAAAGAGAGGGACAAGCAGACACCTCACTGAGCATGTAGCCCGACGGGGGGTTTGCTCCCACAACCCTGGGATCATGAATCAAGCGGAAATCAAGAGTTGGGCATCCAACAGACTGAGCGACCCAGGTCCCCGCTGTGGTCTCCAGAGTTTGGGAAATGCCAGGTGAACAAAGTAAACCCAGCTAGATCCTGGCAGGACTTGTCAGAGCCTTTAACACACTTCTGTGCCAGGCAGTTTGGGCCACAGCACTCATAGTGTTTTCCAGACATTTGACCACATAACTTTTTTTAAAGAAATGATTTTATTTATTTATTTAACAGAGAAAGAGAAAGAGAGAGAGAAAGAGCACAAGTAGGGGGAGCAGGGGAGGCAGAGGGAAAAGCAGGCTCCTCGCTGAGCAAGTTTGATGCTGGGCTCCATCTGGGGACTCTGGGACCATGACCTGAGCTGAAGGCAGATGCTTAACTGACTGAGCCACCCAGGTGCCCCACATAACCTTTTATATCAAGGTGTACTGGGGAGGCCCAGTGTTCCATGGATCCCACTTTGGGAAAAGCCCTGAGGAGGCAGGAGGTCTGGGTCAAAGCCCACTGATGGAAAGGCTCTCTGAGTTCAGAGAGGAGGGGCTATTGTCTGCTGGGTCTGAGCGAAAGGTGGGAACTGAATGGGGGTGACAGCTGAGGAAGGGTGAGAGAAAGCAGCAGGGGGCTGGTGTGGCCGATGCTTGGAGGTGGGATCATGTTTGAGCCGTGTTAGGATCCTGACGACACTGATTCCCTCCCCGCCCTTCATCATGGGGGGGCAGGCAGGTGGGTGGGCAGGCGTGGCCGCAGAGTCAAAGGCGTGAGGCCGGCGGGCAGGGCCTTGCACCACGGGATGGGACCTGCACCGGCAGGCCCCAGGTGTTGGGAGCATCCACGCCACCGCACCCACCCAACCATCAGCCTCGGGACAGGGCAGCCACCAGCGCCAGGCCCAGCAGTGGTGCTCGGTCTCCTCTGTCTCTGTTTCACCTCCCTGTGGGGCCGGCCTCTCTGCTCGAGCCCCTTCTGCTCACACTCCTTGGCCCAGCTGCTGCAGGCCCCTTCTCATCCCTCTGCTCCAGAAAGCTTCCTTCCCTGGGGTGGTCATCGCCTGCCCCCAGGGCCCTCTCCCCACTGTCCAGGCCCAAGAGGGTTGAGCCCAGGGATACGTGCTCATCCCTGGGCTGGGCCCTCCAGGGGTGGGCTTCCTCCTGCCTTCTCGCAATTGGCATGGTATAGCGCACACCCACTTTATAGAGGAGGAAGCTGAGGCCCCAAGAGGAGAGGCTGGGGGTGGAATCAGGACTGGAACCAGGTCTCTCTTGGTCAGGTTCCCCCCCACCCCAGTCTCCACCCACCACCCCTCCTCTCCCGCCCTGTCGCAACACGCACGGCACACTCACGCCTTGGATTATGCTTGGAGCCCTGAGAGTCAGAGTCCATTAGATTCCTCTCCCGCAGGAGATCTTAACCTTTGTGGGGATGGATTCTGCCAAGTTCCAGGGCACGTGCCTCTGTGGCGGGAATAGGGCGGCATAAGGGCCAGGCCGGGGAGGGGAGTCTTCTAGACCCTTTCCTGCTGCTGCCCCTGGTGCTGTCCAGCCCAGGCAGCCAGACGGCTGAGCCCATGCGGGATGGCACCGGGTGCTGAGGCCTCAACCCCGCAACCTCGCGCCTGGCCCAGGACAGCTGGGTCCCAGGCCATTTCCCCTGGCCTCGTCATGATCATGTGGTCACCATCACCAAGGCCTCGTAGGAGGGATTCCTGAAAAACAGGGCTGTGTGGGCCGGTGGGGAGGGAAGCAGACAGGCCCAGGCGGCAGGCAGATACTAATGAGGCAATTAGGCCTGGCGGCTACAGAGAGACCGAACAGTCTCCACCCCTTGGCCCACCCGCAGCAGACCCAGCCCAGGCCCCTGGCACTTCCGCCCGCCAGATACCCTGGGAATTCCCAGCCTCCTCCACCCTCTCAGCCTCAAAGCTTGGAACGCCTTTACCGTCAGGACCCTGCCCATGCTGGTTCTCCCGACGGGGAAACCAGAGGCTGGTTCAGCCAAGACAGAACGGGACCCAGACTCGGACAGGACAGAACGGGAGTCAGGCAGCCGCTCCTGACTCCATCACTACTTCTGGCCTTTGCTCTGGCCGGCAGTGCCTGTCGAAGACACCCTCCTGCCTCCCACCCCTGCTCCAGGCGCAGGGTTCCAGGCCCTTAGGGACAGAGGTGGCCTCAGAAGGATCAGAAGCCTGGAGCAGGAGGCCAAGGGCAACATGGTGGCCAGGGCAGCAGATGGGCAGGTGGCTTAGGACTCCTACTCCCCCGAAGCCTGGGCTCGCATCCCTCAGGACCTGGGTGGCCTGGGTACCCCCAAATTCCAAGTTTCACAAGAGGGAGGGGGAATCAACTCAGAGTACAGACTTCGGGAAGGAAAGGGCTCTGGCCTTCATATGTGGCTTTGGGGCAGGGACTGGGTGGTCCTGAGCTCACTTGGGCTCTTTACCACTCTGCTGTTTCTTCTGAACACCAAGGAAAGCTGGCCTGGCCTGCCTGGTTTCCTGAGGCAGCTGAGCTCCTGTTGGCCCTCTAGGGATGACCTCACTGTCAGTGGGTGGGGCTCCCAGCTGAGTCTAACCCCCAGGCCAGCCCCTCCTCCAACTGGTGGGTAGTGGTATATGTAGGATTGGAACGCAGGCTGGGGACCCAGGGCCCTCTGAGTCCACCAAGAGGTGGGCATTTTGGCTCGACCTTTGGAGAAAGGGTGAGCCACACCTGGATGGCAGGGAAGGGGAGCCCTCTCCAAAACAGGGAAACTGAGGCCTGCCACTGGAGGTGGGGGACCAGGTGCTGCTAGGCACACTGAGAGCAGGAATCCATCCCTCGACAGCAAGGAGCCTCTTCTGGCTCCAGGTAATCTCACTGAGTGACTCCAGCAGGTCATGCAGGACAGGCTGAGAGGCCCAAGTGGGAAATGGAGGTGGGAGGCTTCTAGAATCACCCAGTGTGCAGGGGAGAGCCAAAGGCATTTGAAATCACGGCTGGTGGCTGACAACACAAAGTCTAGAAGGAGGCCAGGGTTCTAATGCTGGTTCAGCCACTTCCTAGATGCCCACTCCAGCTCTGGAAGACAAATGGGTAAGAAGGTATTTAATTTAAAGGCAAGAACTAGGAGAAGTTTCCAACAGAAGGACCAGTGAGTGCAAAGGCCCTAGAGACGGTGCAGGAGGACAACAAAGGAGGCAGGGCTGGGCTGGGAGAGTGAGGGAAAGAGAGTCAGACAATCTTGGCCCTTGAGGAGAGGCAGGGCAGTGGGGAGAGGGGCCGAGCCGCTTCATTAAGGGCCACACTGGCCACGGAGAGAAGCTGGGACTCTGTCAGGACGATGGGAAGCTCCAGAGCGGGAGAAGGCCAAGTCTGATTCCACATTCTCAAAAGATGCCTCTGGTTGCACCTAGGGGAACGGAACAAGGGCTGGGAACGAGGCTGGCAGGGTGGGCCAGGGAGAGGGAGGAGGGTCGGGACTACGTTGTGACGGTCAGTGAAGGTGGATTCGGAAACCGGCTTATGGGATGGATCGGCCAGGTGTGCCTGGGACATGGGAAGAGCGTTTGATAGCACAGATGCTATGTGCAAGGTATAGATAGGCCCCTCTTGCTATGGGGTGAATAGGTTCACATACCTCCAGTCTGTCCCCTGCCCCCACCTTCCAGAAATGGGAAAGAGCAAGGAGTCAAAGAGCAAGCAGTCCCTGTGGACTGTGCTTGGGTCCTCTCCTGTGGGAGGGGCCGGGAGTCGCAATAAGAGCCAGCTGGGAACCTCTCCCCTGGGGGAAAGGAGCTCTGGGTTCTTAGTCTGGGGCCCAGCCCCTGCCACAGCTTAACTGGTAACCGCGGGCCTCAGTGTCCCCATCCGTCAATCCTGTTGACAGCCTTTCCAGGGCTGATTAAAGGCTGGACGAGGAGCCAAAAGGGAACGTGATTTGAGACAGTCAGGTGTGCACCTGCCCACTAAGCCCACAGGGGTCTGCGTGTGGGAGATTGTAGCTGGAGCCCGAGGCAGGTACTCACCCCGCCTCCAAGACGGCCCTTCCCACTTGCCTGTGTTTATGTGTTTCCTTCCCATCACCTGGGCCACCATGACTCACCTCAGGCCCAATGGGTGAGTAACTGGCTGGGCCTGGAGCCAGGCCCTTGGGCAAGACATTTCCCTTCCTGGGCCTCAGCTTCCCCACCTGCAGAACAGACAAGGCCTGCTCTGGTCTCGCTGGGGAATCGCCAAGGATTGTAGGGCTGAGGATGTGAAAAACGCTGTAGGACGTAGGAGGAGGGCAGCACAGGGTGTGACCTTTGCGTCGGGACAGAAACCGGGCCTGCTTGAAATCAGTCTCTAATCCGTCCTGAGCAGAGAGCATCCCAGGAAGCCCCCATCTTCCTTACGGGGACCCTCGTGCTGAGGAGAGCTTGGAGGACAGAGCGCCGGGCCAGGAGGAAGGCCTGGTGGTGGGGGGGAGTGGAGGGGGAGGGGCCGGACTCTGGGTGAGAAGCCAGGACCTCAGGAACTCCAGTGACAACAGGGGCTCACACAGGTGAAGTCACACAGATGCTCCCTGGCTGGATCGGCTCCCTCCCAGATCCCTCCAGGCTCAACTGCCCTTAAGTGGGGAGAGGGTAGAAAACAGGGACAACACCTGGAGGATTAGAGAAGGAGCACACTCTGCTGAGGTCAGGCAGGGAAGACTTCCTGGGGTCAACACGCTTCAGAAGCTGCAGATGATTTCAGAAGGCAGGGGGCACAGAACGAGGAAGTGTGTGGAAGCAGGGGTGCCATGTCTGGGCACAGACTAGGGGGCAGGAAGGGGCCAGGGTGACATGAGCCAGGGCTGGGGACAGAGAGGCCATGGCTGGCCTGGCTATGAATTGAGGCTTTAACAAATAGGTTTTATCTCCCTTGTCTACCACAATCAATCAGCTGGTCATGCCTGCTTAGGACGTGTTGAGGCCAGAGGGTGGTTCAGCAATCAGGAGTGCTGTGATTGACTAGTAATGTCTGCCAGGGACAAAGCAAGGTGGAGTAGTATAGGTTTGTCCTCTAGTCTGGCTCCTCAGGCTGGCCCCAGTGGGGGACACACATGGGGAGGTCAGCTAAGGGCCTGCTCTGCCATTGTGGGAAGCTGGGAGAGGGAGCGATTATGCTGGTCTAGTTCCCCTTTGAGGTCCCAATCCCCTTCCCTGCACACGCCCTGGCCTAGGGCAGGAAACGTGTAAGCTGGAACAGTGGGGAGGCTCCACAGTGGCCCGGCTCTCCTCACTTCTTCCCCTTTATCTCCTCCAGGGAGCTTTGGAGAGTTCCATCCTGCCAGCTCTTGGTCTCTGCTTCTCTTGAGTTTGACCCTTTCCCACCTGCTCCCCAGGGCCCTATCCCTCCTATCCCTCTGCCTCACACCTGGGCAGGGTAGAGGGGAAGATGAATAGGCATGTGGCTCCCCAACCTGAGAGCTGTTCCAGGCAATAGCTTCTCCGGGCCACACTGCTATCACCCAGGGTCTGGTGGCTCCCTCCTGGAAGGAAGGGAGGGGCAGAATTTGGTTCCGTTTAGAACCTGTCACCACAGAGATCCAAGCAATAGCCAATAGCCTGTAACAAGCCCTCTGTGACTGGTCTGTGGGTACCCCTCCAACAAGAATGGCAAATGTCCAGACATTACAGGGTCTGTGTATGTGTATGTAGCTAATGGAGAGTGTGTGCGCACATGCGTGTTGTGTATTTCTGCACACACCCATATTTCTGCCTGTGAGCATATGTGGATACAGGGTAGGTCTATGTGTGTTTGGGACTGTATTGTGTGTGTCTTTACCTGAGTGCATGTGCATGTACAAGCTCAGGCGTGCACAGCCAGAGCTCTGCCCAGGGCAGGAGAGTTGCCAGGCCTTTCATGGTTCACTTCTGGCCTGGTTTAGACATTACCTGTTCCCACGGCAACCCAGGCAGGCACCTCACTGGGGGATGGGGAAGAAGCTGTTCCATGGTTCTGGGACAAGCATAGTGACCCCCAGTCTGGGTCTCAGACACAGATGGGCTGGAGTTCCCGGAACTCTCCCCAGCCCCTGCTCAGCTCTCATGGCGGGGTGTGAAATCAATCACCGTTGCAAACTGCCCTCCTGCAAGCAGCAGGAGCTCACCTGAAATTTGTGTTAGTTTCCTAAGGATAGGAGGAACAGACTCTCCTCCCCTCCTCTCCCTCTGGCATGTGCTGTTCAAAACATGTTTGCCCATTTCTAAGAAATCCATGGACACTGGTAGGAAAAGGAAAGTCTGCTTCCAAGATGCTTAAACTATTCTTATTTTTTTAAAGATTTTATTTGAGAGAGAGAGCAAGAGAGAGAGAGACTGTGCACCCATGAGCAGAGGGGAGGGGCAGAAGGAAAGGGAGGAGCAGGCTCCCCACTGAGCAGAGCCCTGGGATCTGACCTGAGCCCAAGGCAGAAGCTAAACTGACAGAGCCACCCAGGCGCCCCAATGCTTAAATTATTCTTGGTGACATAGTTCCTGGGTCACCAAGCCACGTGGATGGGGGAGGGGTGGACGGCAGGGGGGCTGCATACCAGCTCACATCTGGCTTAGTTCACATCAAACATCCCACTATCATAGCCAAGCCTTGTCGTGCTGGAAGTCCCCTTCACTGCTTGGTTCTGGGGCTGGATATGAGCAGATAGGGAAGGTAGCTCCAAACATGCCTCATGGGTTCAGGCCTAGCACCTGGGGGAAAAGGGGTGAGACTTGGGGAGGTAGACATGCCATTGGGTATCCAAAGGGAGAAAGTCTGGTGGGGTTGCTGGACAACAACAGTGATAATTCCAGTGCAAAATTGGGGCAAGGGTCCCAGGGGCATGGAGCAGGGGGCTAATTCTAGCAGAGAAGGGCTCCCTGAGGGTGACACCGAACTGTGATCTTTTAGAAGGCTGGCAAAGGGTGAAGCCAAAAAATGTCCAGGCCATGGGGGTAGGGTGTACAAAGGCCTGAAGGTGTGTGGGAGAAAGGGACAGCCCTGAGACAGCCCACCCATACTCCACCTCCAGCTTACCCCCAGGGACCCGGACCTATTCTGGGGGTCCCCACCCTGCCCCTCAGGGAAACCCTGGTGAGGGGGTGAGGGGGAGGTGGGGCACCTCTCCTGGGGGCTGCAGATGGGGGAGGGCCTGAACCCTGAAGGGCAGGAAAGGCCACATTCCTGAAGAGGAAAAATGTCTTTGATCCCAAGACCTTGCTCAGGGCACAGGGCTCCCTCTTCCAGGTATGTCTCGCAGCATTCTGGAGGGAGACTCACAGTTGTAGGGCAAGGTCCTGGGCAGAGGTGGTCCTGGCCTCCTGCTGTCTGACCACGGGCGAGTTCCTGCTGTGCTCTGTAAGTCAGAGAGTTCTGTGTCCCCCCCTTGCATGCACGTGCACACTCATGCATATGCACCCAGGGCATCCCGGATATGATCCATTTTATGCCTTGTGTCTAGCTGTTCAAGACTGGAGGCAGGGCTTCCACCCAAGAACCAAGGCTTTGGGCTATGCCTCCAAGCTGAGAGATGGCGGTCCAGGGCCCCACAGGCAGCTCCTATAGCCAGGCTAGTTCTCTTCCACTCCTTTGCTTCACTGTCACCTTCTCCTCAGGTGCCTCCCTCCTTCTGGATGCATCTGAACCCTGCCTCTTCCTCCGTGCTGGAGGATGCACCCATCTCCCGGGGAGTTTCTCCATTTCCTCACATCCTCACAGGTCTCTCCTCCAGCCTGTACGGTTCCCCTGGAGGAGTCCTGAAGGGGAGACAAGGGAGCCATCACGAGCTAATGGGGGGGGGGGGTGGCACGGCCTCCCTCCTCTGTCCAGGGAGATAGGGACTGCGGGGACACAGCGGAGGCTCCCATTTCCCACTAGTGAGAGCAGTAACCAATTCATCAGACCCTGCTGTCCCCAAAGCTCCAGCCAGCCCTCAACAAGCCCGCTGAGGAATGATTCATCAGCCAGCAGGTCCCCTCCAGTGTGGGTCTGCTTAGGCTTCCTTTTCCAGTGCTGCCGCCGTCCCTGACAACCAGCACGTGGACTGCCAGTCGAGGGTCTGACCTCAGAGAAGTGCCCTCATCGCTGGATAGATCTGTGACGGGCCTGCTGGGCTCTGTCCAGGCAAGGTGGCTGTGTGCTAACCAGCCTAGGGCAGAGTGGGAGATGGAAACCCCGAGGAAGTGGAGGCACTCCGCCCGCTGGGAACGGACCGGGCGGATCGCAGGGCCCGGCCCTTAGCTCCCTTCCTGGGCAGACGACACTGGCTCGGTAGGGAAAGCGCGGCAGTCCGTGCGCACGCGCGCCGCTCGAGTCAAGCCGCTTTGTTCCTGCGCTACCTGCGGCTCCATTCACCTCCTCCGCCCCGCCCGCCTGCGAGCGAGCCAACACACCGCGCTCGCGGAGACCCCGCCCACTTCCCTGCGCCGGGTGGAACGGGTGACGAGCCGCCCTCCCTCCCAACCGTCTCCTTCAGTCACGATTGGCCATCTGCGCGACGCGCTCCCGCCTACCGCGAAAGTTGGTTGGCGCACTGGGAAGGAGGTTGGCGAGGAGAGAGGTTGATAAAGGAGAGCTCCCCGCCCACCCGCCCCTCCGAGAGAAAGTCACGTGGCGCTTCACTCGGCGCCTGTCACCTCCCAGCTTGTAAAGCTTTCTTAAAGGGCTAGCTCTGTCTTCTTGGGGCTGGCCCTTTCCAGGATTTTTCCGCTCCTGCCTGCGGAGTGTGGGGCGGCCCTGGGTCCTCCTAGTCCTCTAGTCCCCTGTTCGCTGATTACCCATCAGGCCTGCTGGGGTGGGATCCCCTTTCAGGTCTCGGAGCCTGTGGCCATCCTAGGGACCAGTCGGTCGCCTGAAACGGTGACCTTATCCTAAGCACAGTGCCTGGCACGTAGTAGGCGTTCAGTTCCCATTTGTTGAATGAACTCGCTGAGAAAATGAATGAGTGGGGCTGACAGACAGGAGGAGAGGGATGTTGCCTCAGCGTGACCGCCCCCACCCACCGCCCTATCCCTGGGGAGGCTCTGTTTCAGGGAAAAGTCGGGAGGGGATGCGAGGCGCAGGACGTCCCTAGGGCAGCCCTTCACGGTAGGACTCGGAAGCGCTGCGAGCGCGGGCATAGAGGAAGGGTCTTGGCCGGGCACCCCCGACTGGTCTTAGCCAGGTCGGGGTTGAGGTGGGCCGAGGGCCCGGGCGGGCGCAGGTCTCAGGGTGCACGGGGCCGCGAGCGCGTTCGCGTACTCCGTGGGGAGGGGCGGCGGAGGCGCGGCGCCTTTAAGCCCGGGCGCCGGCCCCGCGGCCCCGCCCCCCCCCGAGGACGCCTCGGCGCGCGGCCGCCGGAGCCGCCGTTTAATTGGGGCTGTCAGGCCGCGGCGCGCGCGGAGGGCCGGGCGGGACGGAGGCCGGGAGGCCGGGAGGCCGGGGCGGCGGGCGCGCAGCTCGGCGGGAGGCGGGCGCCCGGAGACGCGGCTGGGGCCCGCGCGGCCGGGGCGCCGTCCCAGGGCAGGGCTGCCCGGCCCCTGCCCCGGGCCGCCCGCGCTCCCCATGAAAAACCAGCTCCGCGGCCCCCCAGCGCGGGCGCACATGTCGGCCTCGGGGGCGTCGGCTGCTGGGGACACCGGTGCGGGGTCGGAGCCCGGTGCGGTGTCAGGGTCCGGCGCTAGCACCGGCGCGGGAGCGGCGACGGGTGCGGGGGCCATGCCGTGCAAGAGCGCCGAGTGGCTGCAGGAGGAGCTGGAGGCGCGCGGCGGCGCGTCCCTGCTGCTGCTCGACTGCCGGCCGCACGAGCTCTTCGAGTCGTCGCACATCGAGACGGCCATCAACCTGGCCATCCCGGGCCTCATGCTGCGCCGTCTGCGCAAGGGCAACCTCCCCATCCGCTCCATCATCCCCAACCACGCCGACAAGGAGCGCTTCGCCACGCGCTGCAAGGCGGCCACCGTGCTGCTCTACGACGAGGCCACGGCCGAGTGGCAGCCAGAGACCGGCGCTCCCGCCTCGGTGCTTGGCCTGCTCCTGCAAAAGCTGCGCGACGACGGCTGCCAGGCCTACTACCTCCAAGGTGAGGGCAGCACTGAGACCCCCGTCCGGGATTCGGGCTCTCCCGCGGCTCCCTGACGCCCCCGCCGGAGGCTGCTTTCTCTCCATGCGCTCCCCCTGCCCGGCCGGCGCCACGTCGCCCCCGGCTCGCATCCGCCTCTAACGGGAGCTCGGCCCCCGCGGTGAGGGTTTAGGCTGGCGCGAGGGTCCCTTCTGCATCCCGTCCTCGACACAATTCGAGTGGGCTGAAGAAACTTTTGCCAACCTGGGCTTTCCTTTTTTTTTTTTTTTTTTTCCTCTCCTGTTGTTGGGGCCATGGCAGCGCTTAGTCTCCTGCTGAGCCCCTCAGAGGAGGAAGGGGCCGCCTCCTGGGACCCCAAAGGCGACAGGACACCAGGTCCTGCTGCTCCAGTCTAGAATGCATGTCCCTGGGAGACCAGAGTCAGGATATAGGAACCTTTGGCAGCATTATCCCCGCCCCTAAGGTATAGGGACCGTTTGGGTTGGGGAACTCTGGGCATCTGGGCTTTGGGCTCACTACTTGGGGATCACAGCCTCTTGGAAACACTTGGGGCAGAACTGTAACCAGGGTCCCCTGCCATGGCTGTCTGGGACCCCCAAGTCCCCAGCCTACTACCCTTGAGCTTGTGGAAGGGGGAGGCAGCTGGGGGGCGAGTGGCTGCAGCCGGTGTTTCCAATTAACATTCCAAAATGGCCTCTCGCTGGCAGCGGGCGTGCAGGCAGGGAGGGGAGGGGAAGCCTGCGGCACCCTCGGGCGCAGGGCCCATGCCTAGCTGCAAGACGCTCCCCATTTCTTGTCTCTGTAAAGCCCCAGCAGCCCTCCCCCTGTGTTTCCAAAACTAGGGTCCTTGAGATCTAAGCGGGGGAAAGGTGGATTGGGACCCCTTTTATGAACTTGCCACTGTGGGAGGGAAGGACCAGCCAGTACTTTCACACTATCCTCCCTGACTGTGGTTGGGGTGGGAGGCAGGGACCGGACTCCCAGGCAGGAGGCCCAGGACCTCTGTGCCTCTCACTGACCTAGACATAGCTCTGGCCCCTGCAGTCCCCTCTGTAAGAGGGGTTTGCACACCCACAGGTGCTGGCCGGAGATGGGGTTGTCTTCTTTCCTTTACCACTGAGCCGTTACTCAGCACCCATGGGTGCCAGGTGTGCCTGGGGGCTGTGGAAGCGAAATGAGCTGGGGCCCTGAAGCCTAATGTGTCAGGATATGGCATTCAGGCATGTTACTTCACCTCCTGGGGGGCCTCAGTTTCCCATTCTGTCAGGGGTCGTAAGCTGGATGTAGAGAACACAGGAGCAGGTACACGTGTAACCCAGTTGGCAGGGCCCACGTTGGCTATTGTCGGTGTTAAAGTGCTTGATGTGGGCAGCCCACTGGTCTGGAGACATTGGCCGGTGGCATGGGCAGTCTCTCACCCAGGCCCTCTTACCCTGGCCACAGGTGGTTTCAACAAGTTCCAGACGGAGTATTCAGAGCACTGCGAGACCAACGTGGACAGCTCCTCCTCACCCAGTGGCTCACCACCCACCTCCGTGCTGGGCCTGGGGGGCCTACGGATCAGCTCTGACTGCTCAGACGGGGAGTCCGACCGAGAGCTGCCCAGCAGTGCCACGGAGTCGGATGGCAGCCCTGTGCCATCCAGCCAACCAGCCTTCCCCGTCCAGATCCTGCCCTACCTCTACCTCGGCTGCGCCAAGGACTCCACTAACCTGGATGTGCTCGGCAAGTACGGCATCAAGTATATCCTCAATGTCACGCCTAACCTGCCCAATGCTTTTGAGCATGGTGGTGAGTTCACCTACAAGCAGATCCCCATCTCGGACCACTGGAGCCAGAACCTCTCCCAGTTCTTCCCCGAGGCCATCAGCTTCATTGGTAGGTGCTGCTGCTCTCTGGGCGGGGTGGGTGGGCAGCTGTGTCGAGGTGTGTATGGGACTTGGGTGTCACTGGCGCCTGGCTGGGTACTCTGGGCCTGTCGAAGCCTGTGCGTGCCCTGCTTGTGCTGGCATGTGCCCGTGGCCGAACCCATGCCTGCTGTGAGTCACCGAGGCCCTTGGGACCCAAGTGGTCCCCTGAGTCCTGGACGCCCCCTGCCCCCCCCCCCCCGCCCCATTGCCTCACCCACGGACCCTGCTGTCCAGCTTGTGTTTTTGTGGCTCCGCTGTTTTGGGCTTGGCTAGCTGAAGCATCACGGCTTTCAGACCTCCCACAGGTCTTGCCTGCTCGTCCTCATGCCTCAGCACACGTGTTTTCTGGGAGGGGGCTGCCACTGTGCCTCTTTGGACTTTATTTTGTACCTGAGGGGGCTAAAGGGTGGTGCTGGAGCCGAAGGCTGACCCCAGATGGGCAGCTATTGGAATGTGGCGAGCCAGAGTGACTTGGTAGGGCCCTGGGTGCTCCTGGCAGCCTGTGGGGCTTGCTTGGAGTATAGGAGGCCTCCCTCAAAGCAGTACGTCCCGCTGTTGCGCTTAGAACCGTCAGCCCCCGATGGCCCCAGCTGACTCAAGCTCCATGAGCTGCCTTATCTTCGACCTCCCCATCCTGCTTCCTCTGCGGCCAGCTGGAAGCTGTTAGCAGGTCATCTTCCTGGCCCTAGCTCTTACCCAGGGTGCAGGGAAGGGCTACCAGATCAGCATGAATGTAAACCCTTGGCTCTTGGAGCCTGATGACCCCGTGTTTCTCCCCAGCCTCCAGTGGCAGAGAGGAGGTGGCCTGGGCAGTCTTCTCCCGCTGGCCTCTGTGTCCAGTGGAGGGCGTTTTGGTGTCAGCTGGGCCGGGCTAGCTTTAATAACAGGAAGTGGGAGGCTTCCCCGCCTCATCCGCTTACTGGGAACCAAAACTAGGTGCCTGGCTGGGAGGAAGGAAGGAAGCTGAGGCCTGGGGGAGGGGCTGTGACCAGGGCTATTGGGAGCTTCCCAGCTCTGCCCAGGGAGGGACAAGGCCAGGAGGTCTCTGGGTCCTGCCTGAGCGTTCACTCCTTCTCCCCAGCAAGACAGGGGAGCAGAGAAGGGGGATCCCTGGCTCCCAGGACAGAGCCTGGCTCATGGGTGCCTTTATCCTTCTTGAAGGTCCCTTTGCATCTGGGGAGGGAGACAGAACAGGGTATAGGAGTGGGGGAGGGGGACAAGTGAAGGAATAGAGGCCTGAGCACCCCCCAGGACTCGCTGGGACTAGATCAAGCCTCAAGCCCCATGCTGCTCAGCCACACCCTGAGAAGGCTAAAAATAAAGCCCGTGGAAGCATTTTCACTTTGGATCACCCGGGAGTGGGTTTGGGGGCCAGGCGTTCCCCATATCCTGGTGTGTCACCATTGGGGGGCTCATCTCCACCGCCCCATTAGCCCCAAGTCTCAAGGTCAGACCGCACCACTCTGCACCAGGCTGCAGCTTCTCTCTCTTCCCCAGCTACTCTTGCCCCCAGGCAGTGCCTGGATCTGGATTAAGTGCCTACTGCATGCTTAGCCCTGGGTGCCCTCATGGGGATGAGGAGGGGAAGCTCTGCCAGGCCAGAGGGAATGAGCATCAGAGGCGGAACAGCCTGAGAACCTGTGCATCATCTTGTGGGAGTGCACTGATTGAGTGCCAGCTGTATGCCTGGCTCCCAGTGGGCTCAGAATCAGAGAGCTAGGGACCTGGAGGGCCCCAGAGAGCTGCCTCTTGTTAACCTCCATCCTTGGCACTGTTGTGGCATAGAGGCCCTAGAGCCTAGGGGAGGAGCGATTATGGGACTGAGTTGTTCAGTGGCTTAGCTAGTGTTTATTGAGCTCCTACTGTGTGTCAGGCTGAGGAGACTGAGAGAGACACTGGGAGAAGCTGGGAGGGTGGGCAGAACCTGGTTGGTGGTGGTGGGAGAGGTCGCTGGTGCATGGGCCTTCTGGGGGAAGTCTAGTAAGTGAGGTGGGGGAGGGGGCTCAACTAAGAGAGCCTCCCTGGCGAAACCTCAGGTGTGGCCTTCCTCCCAACCCTGGCTGTTCAGGAGTAAGGCTGAGGGGCAGGGGACAGGGCAGAGCTGGGTGTAGGGCCGGGGCCCTCCATTCCCTCTCCAGGGCTCCCCTCAGGCCTGTTTCCCAGGAGACCCTCAGGGGATCCCCATGGGAGCCGCACCAGAAGAGTGAGCTTGGCCCCTGCCACCAGTCGAGGACTGACCGTGGTATGTGCCAGGAGTTAGGAGGAGCCTGTCTGTGGCCTTTGGCCTGTCACTCTCTTTGTGCCTGTGAACCTCATTTATAAAATGAACTTGCTGACCATCTCAGGTGCAGATGGCCTGAAAGGACACAGGTGACACCCTCAGCACAGGCTGGGCACTGTGTGTAGCCATCACAGGCACCAGGGTTTGGAGAGCCCTCTCTTGGCTCAGGTCCTTATAAGAGCACTGGGAACATGGGGGCCCATTTTATGGATGAGGAGACTGAGGCACAGGGACGTCCAGTGACTCGAAGCTGACGGGTGGCAGAGCCCTCTCCATAGTCACGCTCTTGACCTCCACCCCAAGTGGCTGTCCCACCTGTGTGGGCCTTCACCAGGTCCCTCAAGTGTTGGGCAGCACCAGCCAGTGACCCTGCTGCCCTCTGTGCCCCAGCCCCCCACCTCTGGCTCCCTGGCAGAGGTGTCCTCCTGACCCATGCCTGTGTGTTGCAGACGAGGCCCGCTCCAAGAAGTGTGGTGTCCTGGTGCACTGCCTGGCAGGGATCAGCCGCTCGGTGACGGTTACTGTGGCTTACCTGATGCAGAAGATGAACCTGTCACTCAATGACGCCTACGACTTCGTCAAGAGGAAAAAGTCCAACATCTCGCCCAACTTCAACTTCATGGGGCAGCTGCTGGATTTCGAGCGGACGCTGGGGCTGAGCAGCCCGTGCGACAACCACACCCCCAGCGAGCAGCTCTACTTCTCCACGCCCACCAACCACAACCTGTTCCCACTCAACACCCTTGAGTCCACGTGAGGCTGGGGCACAGGTGGTGGGGGCCGGCCCCTCCCCAACCCACCCACCCCCAGCTCCTCGGGCCAGGTGGGTGGCCCACTCCTGCTACGTCCAGCCAGAACCCAGGCAGCCTCGGACATGGCCAGTGCCTGGAGGCCCCCGGTGGGCAGGTGGCCGAGCTTCCCTCACCGCCTTGGGGCGGGCGGACCGCAAAGCGAGGCCTCCCTCCACAGGACTTTCTGGAGAGGCCCTGAGCTCTGGGACACATGGCCTCGGAAGGCCAGCGAGGCCTCATCCTTGTCCCAGGACACTCCATCAGCAGATGGGCCAGCCAGTTGGGCTGTTTTTTAAAGACCCATCCACGGACCTGAGTTTACTTTTTACTTTTGGCAGGTAATCCAAGCTCCCCGGAGCACGGCAAGTGTTCAAGCTCTTCTTGATTTTTCTTTTTTAATGAAAAGTGTTATTTTCAGGCTACACGCAACGGTGGATTGTATAAACCAGTATTTCATCCCTTCCTTGACCCTGCGCACGCGCGCGCGCGCGCGCGCGCGAGAGAGAGAGAGAGACATGTTCTCAGTTTTGTTTTTATTACTACTTCAAAAAGCAATTACTGGTTTTTTTTTTGTTTTTGTTTTTGTTTTTGTTTTTGTTTTTAATGGAAAAGACAAACCCCGTGTTGATCTTGA
Source organism: Mustela erminea (assembly GCF_009829155.1). Classification (NCBI taxonomy): domain Eukaryota; kingdom Metazoa; phylum Chordata; class Mammalia; order Carnivora; family Mustelidae; genus Mustela; species Mustela erminea. Next base: position 21,380,424 of record NC_045614.1, on the reverse strand, counting down.
CCAAATGCGTTTTGCACATGTGTGAAGCCTCCCATTTCTGCAGCAGCAGGCCCTTCTCGAAGGGTTGGCTTGCTGCTCTCTTGGCGTCAACACCGCCGCCCCCCCCACACCGCCAAGTCGTGTCCACATCTCTTGGCCGAGCCCCCGTGGCACTGCACTTGCCCGTGATGACCTCTGCAAGTCACAATGGGTGGGCTGCCGGGTGGCCTTTGCATTTTGGGCCCTCCAGTGGTCCCTGCAGACTGGGCAGACTCCCGGAGGCAGGAGATGGGAGGCCCTGCAGCGGGCCCACTGGAGGCAGAGCTGTGGGGGACGCCAAGCAGTAGCATTAGCCCTCTGGGCTCAGCCCGTAGGAGGGTCTGGGCCCCGGGCCCTTTCTTTATGTACCCACTACTTCTGTCTTTCTCTCTCTCTCCCCGTTTGTTTGTGACTGAGTGGAGGCCCGGCTGCGGGCGGGGGTGCGGGGGAGCCTGGGTGGCCGAGGCCCAGCCCCGCCTCCTAGTTTCTGTCCCTTACCCTGGCTGATGCTTCGGTCCAGCTGCCACTCGGAGCCCCCGTGTCCCATGGAAGCTGGCCCTGCACTCCTCTTGCCCATGCCTTCTACTACCAGGAAACTCGCACCAGGAAAATACCAGGGCAGGGGCAGAAGGGGCAAGGATGGACAAGAGAAAGGGGCGTGGGGCTCTGTCCACCCCCCTCCCCCCAGGATCCACAGAACAAAGCCACGGATTCCGTTATCCTCCAGTTTCGTTCCTTCTCCAGCCTCAGTCCCACCAGGTGTCAGGACTGCACAGGGGCCCGGGGAAAGGTGAGTGGTCAGGCCGGGGTCCCTGAGTGAGCCAGCACTTGGCCCGAGAGCGAGGCCGAGGAAGCTCTGCCCCATTGCGTCTTACCTCACGGGGCGGTTTTCAGGGATTCTTTAAGGCAGCGGATTAAAATCTTGCCACAGTCGAGAAATTGACAAAAAGCTTCCATGCTGTACATGGTTCTTTCTCTTTTTTACCTTTAAAAAGAAAACCCCAGAAAGATGCATCAGATTTGTGTACGTGAGAGTATGCGAAGAGGGTGGCCAGTTTTGCTTTATGACCTTATGAAGGAAAATTTGTGACCCTACATATACACACACACATACATATATATATATATCCCGAACCAGCAACGGGACTTTGTTTATATTGCAAATAAATATTATTTTTTCTTTAAAACAAAGTGTGATGTCCAATAAGGGACTGGCAGTGGGGAGGGAGGTGGGGAGGAGAGGCGGGAGGCGTCCTAGCACCTGTTCTGTGTGAAGTCTGCTAAGCCAGGAGGAGGAGGGGCCCAGCCCGGTGGGGAGGAAGGGAGGGGTGGCGTTGCCCCAGCCCTGACACACTACAGGCAGGGACCTTGCGACTTTTCTCCGTGGGCTTTTGCTGATTGGTTAACGGGAGATGGAAGCTTGGAGAGGTTTTGTGGACCAAGGTCATACAACTGAGCCAGCCCTCACTCACCCTGAATGGCTCAGGGCTGTCCGCTGGGCCTTGGCCAGAGCTGCCCCAGGGCCTCAGACTCCTGACCAGGCCCTGGGGGCCCTGACCTTTTCCTCTTGCTGCTCTTGTGGGTGGAACAGGGGCTGTGCATTGGTCACCTCAGCCTTCCACCCAACTCCCACCCTCCCCCACCCCCACAGTCCCTGGGAAGCCAGTGGGACTTGCAACCTGGCTGGTGACAGATCAGCCCCACTTTGCTCCTCAGGAGCTGGGCAGTCCTCAGGTCCCTCAAGCCTCCCTTAGCCTCTGTTTCCATCTCTGAAGCAGAACCAATGGCACGAGATACCCAGTGCCTTCTGTATTTGGGGCACGAGGAGCAGGTTCTATTCATTTCCTGGTCTGGGCCTGCAGAGGAGAAGCGGGGGCCATGCCTGGCTTCTCCAGAGCCAATAAGCGCCCCCTCACCATGCAGGGCCCCCCGGGGGGCTCCAGGCCAGGACCTGGGTGGAAGCAAGGAGCAAGAAAGAGGGAAGGGGACTGGAGAAGGATGGTGGCCATGGCCTGGGGGTGTGAGGCCCTCCGTGGGGGCATAGCTCCATATGGAATGGAGCTCCAGAATGGGGAACAGAGGCTCCGGATGGCTTTATGTCTCCTTTGCCTCTGCTGGATGGAGGGAGCCCCCGTCGGGAACTAGCTGCTGACTCCGTTTCCTCATCTTTGCCTCTCATCTGGTTTTATCCCTTCCGCTGTGACCACACTGGGTTGGCGGCAGGTAGAGTGGTGGGTAAGGGTAACTCGGCCCCTTTTCAAAGACTCCCAGCTGGGCTGTCCAGCTTCAAACAAAGGGACCTTGATTCTAATCCCAGACTTGTGGCTACCAGCTCCTTGCCCCTCTCAGCTTGCCCATCTCTAGAATGGGGGAACACTGGTGCAGTCAGCAGGCCCGCAGGAGAGGGACGGGGGCTCCTCACGGCCTCGGCGAAGAGGCGGGTGCTCCCTCCGGCCCTGGTCCCTCTGTGCCAGGGGCGGGCGAGGGGGTGGGGGCCCGAGCAGGCAGAGACTGGGCCTTTGTTCCCTCTTGCTGCCCTTGGCCAGGGCTGGGGAAGCCCGCGGGTGCCGGGCTGGGGGCTGGGCTCTTGACAGGCCGAGTGAGTGCCTGGCAGTACCAGCGTGCCCAAGCGCAGGCTGGGGGGTGGGAGTAGCCTTGCCTCCCAAGGCGGCTCCTCGAATAGAGGACGAGGGGGCTTGACCTCCTGGACCACCTCAGGCCAGGCGGCCTCAGTGACCCTCCGTGTCCTCATCTGAGGAAGTTCAAACCTCAGCACCATGCCTGGCTATGGGTTTCCTTCAGCTTCTCTCCAGTGGGAACAGGGGACCTGGTCACAGCTGGGCAGCTGGGACTGGGGGTCCTCACTCTGTGACTCCGGACTGGGCCATGCTTACTCCGGATGGTCCAGGAGTGGGAACATGCCTGTTCTGTGGCTCCCAGGTTCCCACCTCATAGTACTCTCTGAGCTCCTGTTATTCTACCCGGTTTCTGCTGTCCTTTCCCCGCTGGGCCCAGGCCACCTTTGGCTGAAGCTCTTGATGCCAGTGTCCCCTGAGCTCTGGAACATTCGCTCTCTGAGGTGGATCTGCTTAGTCCATGTGTTCTCGGCCCCATCTCTCCTCCTGATCCCCTCTTTGCCTCCCTTTGGATTCCTTTTTCTGTCTCCATCTCAGCCCAGGCCCCAGGAGCGGCCCCCTCCCTCCAAGTCTTAGCCACTTCCCAGCCTTCTCATGGGAGGAAGATCTGAGCCACTCACTCATGGGCACATTCATCCCGCAGCCATTTCCTGTGTCGGCTGGGCTGCCCCAGGAGTGGGAACATGCCCGAGGGCAGTTTGGTGATGTCAGGCTGGGTGGCAGGATAATGGGGCCCTCAGCTTGTCCTCTGATAAATGAATCAGGTGCAACAGCAGGAGTGACTAAGGCTGGACACGAGAAAGAACTTGCCACACTATGGAGCAGTCCCTGCTGTGGGGCGTCTGACAAGTTGACCACAAAAGAGATGAACATTTTCCTAGGGTAGCCCTGCTCTGAGCCTGGGGAAGGGGCAGGCAGCATTTAGGAGAGGGGCTGCTCCCCTCCCCCCCCCCCCCCGCCCAGGGCCTCTCTCAGGGATGCAAACATAGAACCCGTGCTGGGACCTGTGCCCTCCCCTATCACCCCCCTGCTGCCTGACACCCTCAGACCTGCTTCCAGACACCGTGTCTATCTCAGGCCACCTTCCATGTCAGTCTGGACGTGGCTGGGACACCAGCACGCACACCAAACTCTTAACAGAAGTTGGAAAGCCTGACGTGGGAGCCAGGTGTCCCTGGAGCCTGGGTTGCGCAGGGGTAATCTAGGTCCTGATTGATCTATTTCCCCTGTTTGTTCTGGACCCCACTGGAACACAGCCTTCTCACCTCCTTCCAGAGGTCTTCTGGGGTCGGTCCCATCTGATTCCTGATACCCGGCAGACCTGAAAGCCTGGAGACGGTTCAGAGTGGCCCTGCTCCCTCCAACCCCATGCAGATAGGGAAAGCGAGGCTTAGATAGGGTCATAGAGTGAGTCAGGGAGGAAGCTAGGCCTCCCCACGCTGCTGCCCTGAGTCTTTTCGTCCAGGTCCGGCCTCCCACCTTGGGCTGGGAGCCTTCTCTATCCGGCCCTGTGAAGGACCAGAGTCATATGTGTGTGTGCACGTGCGCGCGCGTGCACAGACACACACACACACACACACACACACATCCACGGCCCCCTCATTTCTCAGACAGGACAAGCCCAAGCAGATCCCATAGTGATGGAGGAGCCGCCTGCCTCTGAGTCCAGCCTCTTCTCATTAGGGCGCGGGCGGGGTGAGGTCATCCCCTCCCAGGCAGGGCCATTAAAGACCATCATTAACAATTCTCAAGGGGCCTCAGCCCCATTGTCTCTGGCTCGGTCAGTTGAGCCTCCACAGGGACTCCAGTGCCTCCCATAACACCCTTTGCTCAGGCAGCCAACCCCCTTCCCCGGGCTACCCCGTCACATACCTCCAGGGGCATCAGCTACCTTGTGGCTTCTGCGCATCTGTAGGAGCTCTATCGACCCGCTCCATGGCCCCATGGTCCTTACACCCCTGATGCAGGCAAAGGAGAAGCTGCAGCCCCTTTTCCAGGGCTGGATGGGCCAGGGAGGACAAGGTGCTGTCCAGAGAACCAGGGAGCCCTAACGAGCTTTAAGTCGAGGGCTGACAGTGGCTGGTTGTCACTAGAAAGATCCCCTAGCTACTAAGTGGAGAACACCCTCAAGGGGAATGTGCAGAACAGGGGACAGAGAGGAGGCTGAGCTGGTCACTTGTGGGGGAGGGCAGACCCCCATGGACAAGGAGAGGGTGAGGCACATCTGCAGAACGAGCAGGGAGGGAGACAGCTCATGGGAGGGAGGGCCTGTTGTGTGGACAGAAGGTCCCAGCTTGGGGCTCCTGGATGGCTCGGTTGATTGGGCATCTGCCTTCGGCTCAGGTCATGATCTTAGGGTCCTGGGATCGAGCCCCACAATAGGCTCCCTGTTTCTCTCCTGCTCCCCTCCTTCTATGCTCTGTCTCTCTTTCTTTCTCTGTCAAATAAATGAATAAAATATTTTAAAAAAGAAATTCCTGGAGCGCCTAGGTGGCTCAGTGGGTTAAAGCCTCTGCCTTCAGTTCAGGTCACGATCCCAGGGTCCTGGGATCAAGCCCCGCATCGGGCTCTCTGCTCGGCAGGAAGCCTGCTTCCTCCTCTCTCTCTACCTGCCTCTCTGCCTACTTGTGATCTCTGTCTGTCAAATAAATAAATAAAATCTTAAAAAGAAAATAGAAATTCCAAGCTTGTCTGACTCCATGTCCATGACCCGAAAGGCACCACCATGGGTCTTTGCCAGGACATGTGGAACCCTGGCCACTGGAGTCTGAGTTCCCCCTTACCTGCCCCCCATAATGTTTACCCACACATCAAATACCCAGAGAGAGTCAGGGGTCACCATGGTCGTCCCTCCTACTGCAGACTTTCCTGGGACAGCACAGCTCTGATGCCCCCTCTCAGAGCCTTGTTTTTCTCTTCTGTACATCAGAGACATGAACCGTGGGTCCCAGGGTGCCTGGCTGGCTCAGTTGAGCGAGCATGCTACTCTTGATCTTGGGGCTGTGGGTTCGAGTTCCATGTTCAGTGTAGACATTACTTAAAAATAAAATCTTAAAAAACAACAACAACAACAATAAAGAACGGTGGGTCCAAGAGGAGAAAGCAGGCTGAAGGGCCTTCCTCTCAGTGAGGCCTTGGGAATGTGAGTCATGATGATGCCACTTTACCTGTGACCACCCTCCAGGGGCCACCTCCCATGGCCAGCTGTTGCTGATGGCTGGCTGGGTGATCTTAGACACATTTCCTTCTTATCCAGTCCCCAGGTTCCCTGTTTGCACAGGTGACAAATGAGAATGACTCTGATGGGCCCAGCCTTCAGACTCGGAACTTAGGGATTATGGCCCAGACCTTCACTTCTATCCCAAGGGCTGGACAGCCTGGCATCAGGAGTGGCCTAGGAGCCAATATCCCACCTACAAGGAGAAGGCTGGAGTTCAGGGCTGGGGAGCCTTGGGCAGGGGGCCTGGCTGAGGAGGAATGGGCCAGGCCAGGCCCCTCTCTGCTCCAGTAGACTCCTTTGCTACAGTCCCTTAAGGACACTTGTTCCTTCCATCTACCTGCCTAGAGGACTCTCTCACAGTGTCCCCCGGTCCTGAGAGGCTGAGAAATTTAGAGTGTTACTCCCAGGTGAGCCCTGGTGCCCGGTCCTACCGCCATGGCCTGCCCATCCCTGTCCCAGCCTGCCCAAGGATGCTTTGATCTGGGAGTCTAGATGTCTTCGTGGGGTTGTCAGAAAGGGCCTTGAGCTCACCCCTCCCTCTCGCTCTATTTCTTTGCTCAGACTGTTTGTTACCCCATATTGCTTGTCCAAAGTCCCTCTTCACCAGCCCTCCAAATTCCCAAGTCCTGCCCATCCTCAGCCCCTCACCTGGGTGCCTGAGACCTGGACTGGCTGGAGCTGCTTCTCTTCTCTCCTCCGCAGAGGGTAAGGGGTGGTGCTCAGGACGGCACTCCAAGTCACGGCGCAGCAGGAGCAGAGTCACGCTTTCCCTCAGATCCCTAGAGCCAGGCCTCACAGCTCTCTCCCCTGCCCCTGAGAAAGAGAGGGGCTGGACACCACCTCCCCTCCTTGGTTGCTGGGCACTCAGGTTGTCTCCACTCTTCCTTGTCCCATCAGGACCTCTGGGCCAGGACTCTAGGTGTAGTGTTTTCTACATTTCAGGCTCTTTCTCTGGGCCCCATGCCCAGAAGTGGCATTTCCGGGGCAAACACCTGTCTCCATTTTGCCGCTTGGTTTCTGAAAGGAAAGCAGGATCGTTTACCTTTTATGTTTGGGTGTTGATGTAGCTGATTCGGAGAAGCCGAATGTCGGTCGGTCGTGCTAGTCACCCAGCAGGGAACCGGCAAAGCACTGAGGGCTGAACCATCCCTCAGCGGGAGCCCCTGCCTGGGTCACCAGCTCCAGCGGTCCTTCATGGCAGCCCTGCCTGGGAGTTTTGCTGAATGTCTCCTCCCGCAGTAAGAGTAATAATAGCAAAGCACGTACGTGACCATTGCTCTGGGCCAGGGTGCCCTGCCGACTTTACATGATAAATTCAACAGATCCTCTCAGCAACCCTCAGAGGAAGGTGCTGGATCATCCCCGATGAACTGAAGAAGAAGCCAAGACAGAGCAGCGAAGCCTGGAAGGTGCCCCTCTGGGGCTGGGGTGCAGGTCTGGCTAGATCGGGAGTCCCTCCTCTCAACTAACCCAGGCTGGAGAGGCGAAGATTAGCTTTGAGCCCTTGACCCCACCCAATTCAGATCCCACCTGGGCTCCTGACTGTGCCAAGCCCGGGAAAGCAGCATTTCAGAGGAGGGAGTCCATAGCCCCCTTTCTGAAGGGATTGGGATGCATCTGTGGGTTCTTCAGGACGGGGCAGGGGAGGTTGAGGAGGAGAGCTGGCAGAAGGTCAGGAGGCTTGGGAGGGTTGTTGAATCTGGGCTGTCCTGGAGTGTGTAGGCTGGAGGGGCAGAGACTGGGGGATACCAATTCTAACAGGTAAGGCCATCTGGGAGGCTTCCCAGAGAAGGGGATGTCTTGTGGTGGAGAACCTCCTTCTGTTCCTGCCCCTGGGGCTTTGCATATGCTATTTCCTCCTGCAAGAATACTCGCATCACCTATAGCCCCTTCAGTTGGCTACCTCTCCTACTCTTTCCCTGAGCTAAGCTCAAATGCCTCCTCCTCCAGAAAGCCTTCCCAACCTCTTCCCTCAGCTGGGCTTCTGGGGCCTCTTCTAGCTCCCATGGACGTCTGTGCAGCCCCATCTCCTGGAGACCTTGCTAGCCACCGCGCTGGGTCCATCCGGGCATCATCAGCTCTCTGGCCCTTGTCTGGGGGCATTTCTGGAAACTTGCCTGGCTCTGGATGTCAGACCTGCGTGACCCATGCCCGTGGAGGTGGATCTGGGGTACACGCCTCACTGTGGAAACTCGCGTGCCCAGTGTTGCAATTTTGCAGCTGCTGAGGCCTATGGTGGTGCCCAGGAGGTGGCCCTGGACCCTTCTGTGCCACTGGCTGGGTCTCTTACAGCCTCTGCGCCCACCGTGATCGCCTGCTTTCTCTTTCAGTCCCAGCCAGCCAGAGAAGGCTCTGGAACTCCTGTTTATAAATATCTGCTACTGCCACAGCTAAGTGGAGGGGTCTGGAGGCCACGCTAATTGATTAATTAAACCCTCTCGGTTAATTAGCTCCATCCCTCCAGGGAAAAAAGTCTAGAGCTAGAGCCAGAGCCTCGCCTGGGCTGAGGGAGGGTTTAATTAGCCTGGGTCAGGCTGAACCTGATGCCAGCTGCTGGGGGCAGTGGCGAGTCGGGGAGGAGAGTAAGTTCTAGGCCCCGGAGCCAGTTGGGCCCCCGAGGTGAGGAGAAGAGGCTCCAATCTGGGCCTGGACCAAACCCCTCCTGACCACCTTCGCCTGACTTCCTGGACCCCAGTGGCTGGAGGCAATGGGACCAGGATGAGCCGTGGAGGAGAAGGGGATTCTTCGAGGGGGCAGGACCTGTGGGAGCAAGGAGTGAAGGCTGGATCTGGAGACGGAAAGTAGTTCCTGCTGGGTTCCGTACTCCCACACAGGGGCTGAGGGATGCTCCGTACTATAGACAGAGCTTCCCGTCTGACAGCAACGGCACACTGAAGGCATTGAACGCCAGCACCAAAGCTTGACCTGGAGGTCAATGACAGGTTGGACGGGAGGCAGGTCTGACGGGAGGCCATGACAGGTTGGAAGCCAAGGAGGGACCTGGTCAGGTGTGGATTTTGGAAAGATCTCAGGGTCTGCTGTTCAGGGGAGAAGGAACTGGAGGGGGTGGCAGAAGCGGACTGGCAAGGAGGGGGCTTCAACGGTCCAGCGGGAATGGAGGTCCATCAGCCAACAGCTCCTGCTGTGTGGCTCAGGGCCACCCAGTTCCCCTCTCTGGGCCTCTCTCCCCTCATCTGGAAGGTTCGGGGAGGGGTTCCTTGAGGCCACAGCCTTAGGATGTGAATGTCACTGACAGGTTGCTTGCCCCAGGACAAAACACCTTCTTTGCCCCTCAAGCCCACAGGCATCCGGCCTCACACGGTTTCCATGTATGCAAAGAGAAGAGCCCCCGCCACGGCGGGTGCATCCCATTCATGATCCCCAGTATCATTCCAGCTGCAGAGCGCAGAAGAGGGAGGGGGCACAGGACGCTGTGCAAGAGGAACCCTGTGTTGAGTCCGGCCCTGCGGGGCGGTGGCCGCGGGTAGGAGTCGGAGAGCCCAGGCCACTCCGACAGCCGCAGGCCGCAGGCGGGGCTGCAGCCTTGGCATGGAGCCCGCTCTGGGTCGGTCCTCCAGCTCCCTGAGTGGCCGCCCAAGTGGGAACAATGACCCTTTCACGTCACGCCTCCTCCAGTCACAGTAACTTTGGCGCCGCAGGACAAAGGGGCCATTTCATCATTGTTGGGCTGGATCAACAGCCCGCCAGCCTGAGCCCGGCTGCCCCCACCCAGCTAGGCCCGGGGCAGGGAAGCCGACTACCCAGCCTGGCCAGAGCCCGACACCTTCACTCCACCTGGCCTGGTCCTGGCTGTCCCGGAGACCCTCCTTGCCTTCCTAACCTGGCCTCCCTTTCAGCTCAGAGCTGGGACAGAGCCAGCCACTATGAAGGCACCAGGCCGTGCCCCCGGTTCTTTCCCTCCTGGACTCTCGGTCCCCATATTTGTGGGAAGGGGGCTGGGTGACTGGGAGCCAGAGGGGTAAGATGTCCCCCCTGTGTCCCTGCTCCAGCCTGGTGAGAGCAGAGGTAGGGAGGGGACCCTAACCCAAGGGGAACTCTCCAGTTCAGTCTTCACCAGGCCCCTTCCCAGCCTCTGCTCCCAGGGACCTTCCATGGTGTGAGCTAGCTCAAGGCCACCTTTGCTTGCTCTTGAGCTAGCCTCAGCTCCTCAAGAGCACCTGTCTGTACAGAGGCCAAGACAACCAGGGCTCTCTCTTGGCAGGCACAGCCTCAATCTCCCACCTCCCTTTGTCAGAGGCTGGAGGTTGGAGTCTTGAACCCTCAGGCATCCTCTTTTTTCTATCTGGCCAGGCTTTGCTAAGCTCCAGTGGGAGAGGGGTGGCACCTTGGGGAAGAGGTCCCAGACCATGGGCCAAGACAGAAACTGCCTTTTCTACCCACTGTGGTCAGAGCCGGGTCATAGAAAAGCCTGAGAACCCGGACATCAGGGGCCCAAGGCACACTCGGAAGCAGGGGCTGGTGCTGGGGAGTGGCCTGGGGCAGGTGCCCACAGCCTGAGCCTGTAGGCAGCTGCGGTATTGATCAACCACCAACCAGTGGAGGGCGGGGAGGCTGCTTGGTCTGGCACCCAGCCAAAGGTGGGGATGCAGAGAGCTCGGCCAAAACTGAGAACGGGGGATCGCTGTTGGGCATAATTACACAATAAAAACTGTTGGAGCAACTAGTTCCTTTTTTTTTTCTTTTTTTTAAAGATTTTATTTATTTATTTGACAGAGCAACCCAGCGAGAGAGGGAACAGAGGCAGGGGGAGTGGGAGGGAGAAGCAGGCTCCCCGCTGAGCAGAGAGCCCGATGAGGGACTTGATCCCAGGACCCTGGGATCATGACCTAAGCCAAAGGCAGACACGCAACGACTGACCCACTTTGGAGCCCGGAACAGCCAGTTTTTGAGAGATCCCAGGACTACCCCGTCTGCTCAGGGAGGGCAGAGACTCGACCCTGCCCCACTCTTTCCACAGGACCCCGGGGGTGGGCCAAACTGATGTTGGGGCAGGGGAAGGCCAGGGGCATATGGGTTCCCCAATTTTTCCCCTTCATTGGTGAGAACCCCAAGGTTCAGAGGGTTGAAGTGACAAGTGTAAGCCACACGGGAGGTGAGCAACAAAGCAGAGACTCAGCACCTGGGTAAGAGGGAGCTGGAATCAGGGGCTGGTCGCCGCAGGGTCCTGGTCTCCAGGGACCTGCTCAGGTGCGGGGTGCTCAGCTGGCTCTCGAGGGCAGCCGTGGTGGCATAGCAGTCAGGGAGGTGCAGGGCCCAGGCTGCTCCCTGGCTCTGACTGCCACCGTCCTCCCAACCCTGCCCGCCGTGCCCGGCGGCCCTGCAAACACATTGCCCATTTGCCCTGCCTCACTTCCTCTGACTAAGACTAAAGAATCGTGCCTTCAGGGGACTGGAGCCTGGCACCCGTTGGCAGGAAATGCCCAGCCCAGCCCTCCCTGGAGCCTGCCTGCCCTGGCACCCCTTCTTCTGGGCTCCCAGGAGGATGTGGTGGGGGTGGGGCTAGAGGGTGCCAGGTTACCCATCTTCCTGATCCCTAGCCCCCGAATCCCTCGTGTCCAAGGCCTCTCCCAGCCTATTCGAGCCTGGGACCCTGGGAGGACTTAAGGGCTGAGCCCCTACTGTAACTCCAGCCCCCAAAGCCCAAGACCTGGACCCTGAAGACAGACAGTTCTACAGAACTTCGAGTCCGAGGCAATCCCTGAGCTGTGTCCCTTCAGGGAACAGAAAGCTTGAGGCTGCCACGAGGGACCTGCAGCTCTGAGCCTGAACTCTGAGCTGGGGTAGTCTTGGGCCCTCAGCCAGTGGCCAGTGGGCTCAGCTACCCTCCCTTTCCCAGGAGCATTCTGCTTCCTGGGTGTCTGGGGCCAGTATGGACCCTTGCTCAGAGCTGGAGACTTCCCACGAGCTCTCCAAACTCCTCCACCGGGTCCCCATTTTACTATAAGGGTGGAAACTGAGATCCAGGGAAGTTCGTTCCAAGTTAGGGGCCGGGTGAGGCTGTGGGCCTGGATGTTCCCACAGGTGGGCTCTTCTACCATAGGGCGGAAAGCTCAGGTGACTCAGTCTCAGGCCACAGGTAAGACTAAGCTGCCAGGGCGGGGGTGGGGTAGCTCCTCCCCTTTGGATTGGCTTCGCGGCCCACCCACAGTGGGGGCGGGCAGGGGACCTGGAGATGCTTTCTAGAGGCCATTTGACGACTTGAGTCAAAAGGCCTAAAAATGGGGACACCTGGGTGGCTCAGTTGGTTAAGCGGCTGCCTTCCGCTCAGGTCATGATCCCAGGGTCCTGGGATCGAGTCCCATATCGGGCTCCTTGATCGGCAGGGAACCTGCTTCTCCCTCTGTCTCTGCCTGCCTCTCTGCCTACTTGTGATCTCTCTCTCTCTCTCTCTCTCTATCTCTCTCTGACAAATAAATAAATAAAATCTTAAAAAAAAAAAAACAGCCTAAAAATACACATAACCTTTAACCCCGCAGTTCCCGGTCTGGGAAACTGCCCTAGGAAAATCTCTGCTTGAAGGAAAGTAGAAGCAGTTAGCCTCTAACTTGCTCTGTGATCTTTGGAGAGTTCCCCATACAGTTCCCGCTCTGTATGACGAAGGGGTGCAGACATACAGCCGTCAAAACTTAGCCGGTCCATGGGCCATCTTTGTCAAAGAGACTCCTTCAGGGACCTGAGTTCTGTGTCTTCTGATGGGCTCCAGAGGCCCTCGACCAATGAACCAATGAAGCAGAACCCTCCCTTTACTCCCAGGATGGTCCTTCCAGTGCCCTCCAGCTGGGGTACTCTGTGAGGGTCTAGAAGCTTCTGCGGGACTCAGCAGACCAGGCCTTCTCTGGGGCTACAGGTGGGTGGGGCATGGCAGTTCTGCAAGCTGTGGGGAAGAACACTGTCCTTCCAGAAGTACCCCTCTCGTGGTGAGGGGTGGGGGCACCACGTCTAGAAGCAGGACCTGAGTCTTGTGACCCTAGAAGCCACCCATCCTTGGCTCACATCAGTCCCAGAGACTGGTGTCCAGAATCTCTGGGGTGGGTCGTTCCCTCCCACAGGAAGAAGTGCTCTAGTCACGCCCACCAGCTCCCCACTGCTTGGGCCTATGTCCCATATCTATGGCCCTTCCCGGCCCTCCCTCTCTCCTCTCTGGAACTCAAGCCTCCTGTCTCCCCAGTCATGGGGCTTTCAGAGCTCCCCTCCTCTGGGGAGCCTGCTCACACTTCACCTTGAGTCCTATACCCATTGCCCAACCCCCACCCCCATCCCCCATGGAGGCCACTGGGGGACCATGCCCGGCCTGTGGGTGCTGATGAGGGCTGCAGTGAGCGGGATGGGCTCTGCGCTTCACAGAGCTCTTTTGCCACTCCCTGCTTAGTTCCCAGACTTTCTGGGAAAGCATGAGGCTGATGTCCTCCAGGAGGGGCTGGTGGCCACTTTGACCGCAAGCTCCCCCACCGCCCCACAGGGACCCATTTGGTGATCACTGGTACCTGCCCTCACGTTCCCCCTCTTTGGCCATTTCCCCAGCATCCACATGGCGTTAGCCCACTGCTTCCCCTACCTGTCTAGGTCCTGAGAAGGTGAGGGCCGGGCAGGACCTCCAGAGGACATTTGTCCCTTCCTTGCCTCCAGGCCCTGCTGCCTGCAAATCCTTTGTTTTCCCAACTGAAGGAGAATGGAGCTTCTGGCCTGTGCACTCTGTGTGGGTCCGTGGGACGGAAACACAAGCTGCGGGACCAGGAGGACCACTCAGCGGTCAGGTGATGAGACCCCCATCACCACAGGCTACCTTGGAACGTTTAAGCCATGACACCTGCTCCAGGGCTCTCAGGTCGCCTGAGTCAGGGATGAGGCACCTGCATGGATTCTCCTCCCTGTGCGCCAGGCTCTGTTCCAGGCACATATAACCTCATTTCTGCCTCGTAGGGAGGGCTCCTTTGCCCCCATCTTTTGAGCAACAGAAGGGAGGTTGAGGCACTGAGCCATGGAACTGAGCTGTGATCCCGTAGGCCATGGGGAGGAGGCCCCCGGGGGGCTGGAGAGCAGGTGGGGTGGGGGTCCTTTAAGCACCCACCGCACCCACCCTGCTGAAGGTGCTGCCATAGGTGCTGTGGGGCCGGGGCAGTTCTGCTCTGGCTTCTATCGGCTGGCCGTGCAGCCAGGGCCCTGGCTTCAGCCCCGCAGCCTCTGCGGCAGCATCGGGATGTGCCTGGAATTCCAAAACAGAGCTGCAGCCTCCGCTGGCCCGACAGCCCCGCGGCTCCAGGCCAGGTCCTGGCTGCTGCAGTCTCTGCCCGACCTCAGGGATCCCCATACAGTACAGAGAGAAGGGGAATGAATTCAGTCACAGCCTGCTGCCCCTCCCAACCCGGGAGAGGGGTGTGTTGGGGGTGGGCAAAGGGGGCTCCAGCCACGCAGCTATGCGTCGCGACGGGTGGGTTCAGACCCTCTGTGAGACAGCCCTGAAAAGCTGGGACAAAACTGGTCACCCGGGCTGAGGACCTCCCTGTGTGGGTTGAGCGGGTTACAGGCATGGAGCTGTGGCTGCAGTCTAGAGCTGGCTGACCTCGGGCCTGTTGGCAACCCTGCAAAGTCCCAGATTCCACATCGGGGGAATGGGGAATGTCAGACTGATACCTCTGAGGTTCCCATAAGCCATGTCTGGCCTGGTGTGATCACGAGGACCCTCCCCTGTAGTGCAGCTCTGCTTTACACAGACCCTGCACCAAGCATTACATACGCTCAATCTCACTTTAGCAACACAAAAATCCCATGACATGGACATCATTGTCCCCATCTTACAGATGAGCAAACTGAGGCTTAGCAAGGCTGAGACACACCTTGTTCTCAAGGAGTGATGGGAGTGAGGATGTGAGGGAGTGCTGTCCGAGGGGGCAGCCTGCTGCACCTTAGGTTGAGGGCAGGAATGGGGTGTGGGTAGGGGCATGGGCCCTGTCTGGGTTACAGGAACAGAGAGGAAGCAGACCAAGCAAACGCTGGTATTAGACTAGCTTGTTGAGAGTCTGGGGTGGGCCTGGTCCCAAACAACCTCCCAAACTGCTGAGGAGGGAGGTGGTGCAGGCAGTGGCAGAGGTCCTGGGTCTAGTCTGAGGGGACGTGCCCCAGAGCCCTCAGGCCCTGCTGTCAGGAGACCCTCATCGTCAATGTTCATTAATGCAGCTCAGCCTGGCCAGGCACAGACAGGCAGGATCACAGCTCAGGAGGAGTCAAGCAGACCCCAGGAGGCCAGGAATGGGGCCTGGTCCAGACTGAGGCTGCCCCTGGGGCATCAGTACAGTCCCTGCCTCACCCCCAAGTTTCAGCCCAGGAGGATGGACAACTCTCCAACCTGCACATGGGAGCTGACCAAGCTCCCAGGGAAGTCATGGAACAAGAAGGCACCCACTCCGTGTCCCCCCTCCCCCAGCAAGGGCAGAAACAGCCAGCACTGGGGACCTGGGCGACTGCCATGAACAGGCACCAACTCCAGCCTAGAGACCGCAAGCTAAGGGCCAGCCTCACCTTCTCTTCCCGAACCCCTGCCAAGTGAGTGTTCTGAGTTAGGCTCAGAGCAGCAGAGGAGAGCAACAGTACCGAAGCGAAGGAGCTGGAGGCAGGGAGGGAAAGGGCCTGACTCTGGGTAAGCCTGTGGTGTTTGGGGTGGTTGGTCGCTGTCCCCCTGGTTCCTGGTGGGCATCTCCAGGACCTGTGTCTTCTCCTTAGAACATCTTCATCTTGCTTCATTTAATGGATGGGGACACTGTGCCTAGCATGGTGCCCTGGCCGGCCCAAGACCACAGGAAGTCTGCACCAGAAGCTGCCTAGCTTCCTGCCCCCTCTGTGTCCTCAGGCCATAGGAAACAGCCGGGCAGGCACTGGGGCTAGAGGCGGAGAGGGAGAAGAATGGGGTCCATGACCTGCCCCGTGGAGTCCTATCTGCAGGGGCACAGACCTGCCCCTGCCTCACCCCAACCTCCATTTCACCCCTCCACTCTCACACCCTCTCCATCCTCCATGCCCGCCCTGGGCACTCCCCCCCCCCCCAGAAAGCTTCCATCCTCCGACAACTCCCCCGGGCCCAGGGCTGCCACAGGGGGATGGCGACTCAAGGCCAGCTTGAGTGATGCTGCCATCACTTCTGGTCCCGCCACAGGCCAGCCTGACCGCTGATGGATGCCTGGAGGCCATGAGGGACTCCAGGATGGGAGGCAGGACTGTGTGTGCCTGAGGTAGGGTGACCTGTTGCCTGTGTGGCTGGCGCCACTGAGGGGAACTCAGAATCTCTCAGAAGAGAGAGGGTGGTGGGAGCAGGCAAGAGGGAGGCAGAGGAGGGGAGGAGGAGAGGGGGCAGGAAGCTGCTAGCGGGGAAGGGGTAGCTCTCCAGCCCCAGCCAGGACTCCATACCCTGGAACTGAACCCAGAGAAAAAGGGGAGGGGGGGTCAGGGGAGGGGAGAAGGAGAGAAAAATGCGCAAGAGCACTGTGGCAGGATCCTTGTGAGCAGTCCTTGTGTGCACAGGCATGTCCAGGCGCTGGGAGGTGTGGGCCTCGGGTCCTATCTGGGTGCCCCCGGCGTGTGTGTAAGAAGGTGTCCCGGCGCCAGCCTGGGGCTTACACAGCACATAACGTATGTGAATGGGGTCCGTCTGAGTCAACTGCGACTACCTACCCCCGACGCTGGGCCTGGACCACTTTCTGCGCCCGCTTCCACACCCCCGTCCTCGAAGTCCTCCTGTCCTGAGCATGAACCTGATTGGTGGACAAGTTGGGTTACCCAGGGATCACCCCTCCCGCACCCATTAAGGATTCTGAGATCCCACATACCCCATTCAGGAGTGTGCTTACTAGCAATGGGACATGCCCTGGAAAAGCGTCATGGACCCTTTGAGGGTGTATACACATGCCTTTACGATTATTGATGCTCTGTGACTCTGGGCCAGGATTTTAACCCCTCTAGGCTTTGGCTCTTGTCTGTAAAACAAGGATGAGTAATTGTGCGAACCTCACAATGAGATTTAAATGAAATGGGAGAGCAGCAGGGGTGTTCAACTCCGCTCTGACTGGGGTGCGGAGAGCTCAGCAGTGCTACTCCCCAAGATTTTTTTTTAAGATTTTATTTATTTATTTATTTGACACACAGAGAGAGATCACAGGTAGGCAGAGAGGCAGGCAGAGAGAGCGGGAAGCAGGCTCTCTGCTGAGCAAAGATCCTGATGCAGGGCTCGATCTCAGGACCCTGAGATCATGACCTGAGCCGCAGGCAGAGACTTAAACCACTGAGCCACTCAGGCACCCCATTTGTTTTTAAATCATCAATATTATTGTCACACGTCTGGCTTGGACCCCGAGAGGCTGGCCCAGCTCAGCCAACCCCTGACCCTCTTCCCATATACCACCCCCGGGGCTGCTTCCAAAGATGGGAAATTTTCTGGAGAAGGCCTCCCACGGCTGGTCTCTGCTGGTTCAGGGGGCAGCCTGGTGCT
This sequence comes from Mustela erminea, assembly GCF_009829155.1. NCBI lineage: Eukaryota > Metazoa > Chordata > Mammalia > Carnivora > Mustelidae > Mustela > Mustela erminea. Next base: position 21,363,053 of record NC_045614.1, on the reverse strand, counting down.
TATCTCCTGAGGACTGGAGGCCTCTATCTTCCCTTGGGTTGACATGAAGTGTCCCAATCAGTGTCAGAGGGGAAAAAGCCCTTCCACACCTGAAGTTCCAATGCCCCGGCCAGACTGAAGGCAGGGCCCCCCTGGACATGGGGGACCCCTGAAGGGCTGGGGGATGAAGCCGGTAATGCTGTGCCTGTCTGTCATCCTTCCCTCCCCAACACGGTCCCCTGTGGTCTCCTTTTTGCACAACTGTCACGTTCACAGCCTACCTCCTCAGCCCCCAGGACCCTCTCCCGCACCATCCCTATATAGCCCAGGCTAAAGGGTACCCAGAACCCCCTCACCTTGAAAGGTGGTCATGGGTCATGGGGCCCCAGTCTTCTCAAAAGCCACCCTCCTCACCCCAGGACCTGCCAGATGAATTCCAAGGCTCCCTAGCATGCTCCCTTCAACACTTTCCAAAAAAGCCTCTGCAGTTCTGGATCAAATCACTGCCTGGGACACTGGGGCTGAGAGAGGAGAGCTGGGGTTCATCCCCAGACCAGACCTCCAGACGTCCAACGTGCTGAAAACACTAGCCCGTAAAGCCTCTGCTGGCGAGGGCTGCAGAGGTGCCCCCATGGGGCATGATGATGAGTCCGACCCGCAGCCCAGGAGAGGGGGCGTCTCCTCCTCCTTCCTCCTCTGCCTCCTCCTCCTCCCCATCTCTGCAATCCAAGGCCTGGGCTCACCTTGGTTCCCAAGGGTGACCCTATCTTTTATGATCGAGCAGGGGATGGACAGGCATGTCCCAGGCAGGAAGATAGCGAGACCAGTGTGAACAGCCCCTCGTGTGGGCCCGGCCAATTCCGGGAGCTCATGAAGTGGGGGAAACATCATTATCCATGCCGCTGTGGCAGCTCATTTTTGACTTCTTAATTTCAGAAGTATTTGCTGAGCCCTACTGAGTGCCAGGATAGGGAGATAGAGTGAGCGGAACAGCCTCGGAAAATTCTGACAGTTTGGGGGTGTCAGATTTTAGCTGGGCAGAGGAATTGCAGAGCTGTCCTTTGCCCAGTGGCTTGGTTTGGCCTCTCCAGGCAGACAGTACTGTGCAGCCAGCCAGCTCAGGCTCTGGAGGCAGCTCTGAGAGCCCCAGGTTCAAATCCTAGTGGAGCCCATTCCCCGCGGCTCAGCCTTGGGTTGGGGACCTCACTCTTTGGTCATTGCCTCTGTCTGGAAAAGCCAGATAAGGCAATGCCTGCTCCACAGGAAAGAGGAGACAGGACAGAGGCCATGCATGAAGGTACCTGGGATTTAGGAAGGACTCACTAACACAGTACTGTGCGGATCCCCCCTGCCTCAGTTTCCCCATCTGTAAATTAGGTAAGGCAGAATCACAGGGGCCCTGCAGTGGGAGGCGTACTCCATGCCTGAACGACGCAACGAGCTCCTTGTTCTTGGAAGACAGCAGCTTTTTCCATGAGGCAAGACAGTCAGATGTCTGAGGCCGGCAGGTTTCAGGGCAGGTGTCTAAGCAGGGTCTGGGGCAGAGCCTGGTTGGCCTGAGGTTGGGGACAGAAGCCCTCCTGTGTCCTCTGGTTGACCGCAGGTTATCTCCTGCAGACAGCTCCTTCCGCCAACTCTGCCCTCTGGCTACTGCTTATCTCCCTGATAAATGGCCCCACTGTCCTGACAGGAAGAGCAGTCTGTGTCCTTCAGAGCCCTCGCTGCCCTGGCAGGGCATAGCTGGGTGAGGACTGGTTGCTCAGCACGTCAGCACGGCGATTGAAGGGTACAGGCCTTTGACCCGAGAGTCTTGCCAGGTAGGGATGGGGGCTCTGGTCTCATTTTCAGTCATCTTCCTGGTGAAGGCCCTTGGGGCCTCTGGTCTGAAGCAGAAGACAAGGCCCTGTCTAGGGGAGTGTGAGGGGACGGCGAGGCCTTGTTCTTCCGGAGCCCCCTCTGTCCCTTGAGTGTCCCCTACCCGGATACACACCTACACAGCAGGACTCACTGAGCCATGATCTGGGAGCGGGGAGGGGCTGCTCTGAGCTGTGACCTGTACCTGCCCCTTATGTGACCCTCGGCAGAAGGTGACAGGGGATTGGGGGGTGAGGGGGTTGGGGAGTGTGGGAGGGGGCTGGATCCCAGGCACATGCCGTCAAGTAGCACCCTGGGGAAACGGAAGGCAGTGAGCCTGCCTCTGTGGGTGGGGCCCGTTGGCCCATCCCAGCTCTCACTGCTGCTTGAACACTGGCCCTAGAGTGTAAGGCCACCTGGTGTAGGACTGCACCTGGCCGGCAAAAGGATTGGAGTCTCCAGGGTCCCCGGCTGGCCTGGGCCTTCCAGGGACCCCCAGGACAGGGTCAATCTGTGCCTCTGTGCAGACAAAAGCTATGCTCAGAGGTGGCATGTCCTGTGGGAGTAAATGTCTTCCCTTCCCTTGGCCAGAGGGCCAGCAGGAAGGTCCACGGATCCTACTTTTTGCTCCTGGCCTCAGGCTGATGCAAAGGCAAGTCTGTCTGTCCACCGCCAAATCCTTGGGGCTCAGCCAACCCTTGGCACGCAGTGGGTGCTGGAGAAATATCTGTTGATGAATGAATCTTGGCGTCACATGAAGCTTTGATACCTTAGGTTCTTGCATCCAAATATAATGTTTCATTGAAAAAACATTCTGTACTTTCTTAGTGCTGAGGTAGCTCCCAGCACATGGCCAGGCCTGCTAACTTCAAGGCTGCCTGGAACCAGCCACGGCCAGCCAGGCTGGGGAGGGCCAGGGGTTGGTTACATTTTAGGAGCCTGGGTATCGGTCTTTGCAAAGTCCCAGCACAGGCTTGTTCCAATCTTACCAGCCCCATGGGCCTGAACTTAAGTTTCTATTAATAGAAACAACTGGTTTTTATATCTATTTATTCATCACTCAACATGTATCGATTAAGCGTGGGGTCTGGGCTCAGCTGGGGATGAGGCAAAAGGATACAGCAGGGACCAAGAGAAACCTGCCCCTCTTGCTCTCCAGGATGGGACCAGATGCCAATCAAATAAGCACAGGATTAAAGATCTGATGGAAGGTTCCATGAGTGCTCCAAGGGCAGTGCAGGGGGCTGCACTAGGGGGCCGTCATGGTCTGAAACCCGGGAAAGCTGCCCAAGGAGAGGGCTGGGATGCTGAGTCTGGAGAGTGAGTGGGAGTTAGCAAGGGAAAGGGAGAGGACATTTTCCAGGCAGACAGAACAACCTGGGAAAAGTCCAGAGGGCCAGAGAGACCATTAAAACCTAAGAATGTTCAGTGCTTTGAGCAGGGTTGAGCTCCAGGAGAGGCTGGGGTTGGGGAATGGAGGGAACACAGAGCACACAGGGCCTCCGGGGCCCTGCGACTGGGAGCCCCGGCAGCTCAAGCACAGGGACACAGGGAGCAGGAGGCCAGAGGTGACTTAGAGGTCCCTCTCTTGTGGCTGGGTGGAAGCTGGATTATGTAGGATTTTGCTCCCAAAAGTCTGGAGCCGATTTTGCTGGTAGGGCTGGCAACGCAGGCATTTTCTTGGGGTCTGTTGTCTTCCCCGTGTCTTTCCAGCCCATGGGCTCCCAAGGGCAGGGCTCAGGTTGGTGATTCATTCATTTCTGAGCATTTTAGGATCAGATGCAGAAACCTGCCGAGTGAGGGAGTGCTCTGATCTGCTGCCTGGCCTGTCTGTTCCTCCGTGCCCCTAGAATGGTCTGTCAGGGCCTTCCTCTACCCATTGGCCCATGTCCTCAGCTAGGCCAGGTTGGGCCATTCAGAATGTGCTGGACAACAGGCCAGGCATCCGGGAAGCAGACTGCTACAGAAGCCCAGGGCCCTGCCCATGGAGTCCACCCTGGCCCCGGCCTCACCCCAGGCAGGGGTGAAGATGATGGGTGAGGTTAGGGCAGGGCAGAGGTTAGGATGCAGAGAACCTTGAGTGGGAGCTGGAAGCTACTCAGGAAGAATGGCCAAAGAGCTGCAGCTGGTCAAATTCACCCCAGGCAAACGGGAAGCAGTGAGCTCTCCGTCCCAAGAAGTGTGTAAGCAAGACCAGAAGCTGGAGGAGCTTCCAGTTCCTCTCCTCCTCTCCCACTGTGAGAAACCCCCCACCAAGCGTCCTCTGCTCCCCTGAGCCCTGGAGACCACCCCGCCCTCTCCTGCTCCCCCGGGGGACAAGAGCTGAGGTGGGGCACCTGTGTGGCCTTGTTCCTGCATCGTTCCATGCCCCCGCCTCCCTTGCCTCTTCTGCCACACAAAAGTGGGCGAGCTCAGGCGGTATTTCTTTCACTCCGTGCCTTCAGCACCTTATTCTCAGCATCTACAATAATGTTCTTCTAAAACAAAAACAGGAAAAATCCCAAACTAATTAGCAAAAACATAGAAAATCACCCTCCTTTCGGGACACAAAGAAATACAGTCATGCTCCTGTGTTTTCCTTGCAGCCAGCTGGATTATTTCTCCAAAGGTCTGAGGCCGTCTGGGAGAGGTCTGAGGGAGGCCAGTGTAGGAGGTCCCCGAGACCACCCCCTCAGTCCCCTTTCCACCTACCAGGACCCCTCAGGCTGGGACTACGGGTCCATCTCTGCTTCTGCACACAACCCCCATCCTCCTCCTCACCCCTGCTCCCAGATGGCCTCCTCCCTCGCACTGCTGATAAAATCCACTCGCCCAACATGGCCAACAAGACCCTGAAGTCGGATCAGACCAGGGTCTCCACCCACTTCTCGAGGCCACCCCCTTGCTCTGCTCTTGGTCTTTGCACTAACATGATGTTCTTCCTTCTGGAACTGCCCCCCATCTTTTCCCCTGGCCAAGGAGAGATTTAGTTTATAAACCGCTTTCCTCTAGGAAGCTCTCCCTGACCCCACCAGAGGCTTCCACAGCCACTGGGCAACCCCCCCTCCCCCACCACCACCACAAGCCTGTTCATTCTGTCCCACGCCTGCCTGGTCACATGTCTGTCAGCTCCACGCCGCTGAGCGTCTCAGGGCCCCGCGCAAGACCTGGCACAGAGAATGTTTCCAGAAAGTACTGAATGAATGAGTAACCCCCAAAACGTCCTCAGAACTCTGAACTGGCTTTGACTAGATGTCCTGGTTCCAAGCTCGTTGTCCAGTCCCAGGAGAGCACGGCTAGTCCTGAGCCTGGATGTTAGTCTGGGGCCTGGGACCCGGGGATCCCTGCACCCTGGGGTGGGAGAGTGTGCGCACCCAGAATTCTTTCCTAACATGGTCCTGTTATTTACGGATGGACCAACTGAGAGTCGTCGGGGAGCAGGAAGTGGGAAGGAGAGCTGGGCCCCTGTTCTCCCACCCAATCCTCAATTTGGAGGCTATGCAGCCTGTAATTTGGAAGGCTAATTTGGTCTGGGGTTAGGAGGGAGCTCTCTGTGGGCTGGATGATGCCATACTCTCCGAGGGGAGGAAGTGTCCTCTCGCTGGAGATCTGGGGCCTCTGCTCTCGGGCCCAGGCCACACAGCTCTAGTGTACCCCCCTGAGGTCTGGTCTGAGGCCCCCTAGAGGACTAGGTAGCCAGCCCTCCGCCAGACAGAGGGAGGGAGGAACCTGGGTCCCATCTCCTTGGCCACTGACTGCTCAGACACAGTTTAACTTGAATCAGTGGGTCCCAGATATCAAACAGAGCTAGCAGAGGGCCCCCAAGGGCCAGGGCCGCGTGGTACGCAGTGCCTTAGGGGCACCCAGCAGGTCATGCCCCTTCTTGGGCTGCTCAGAAGAAACATGGGGGGATGGGCACCATCATGAGCTGGCTCAGAAGCTGCCCTCCCCAGCAACACCCCCACCTGCCCCGACACCTGCTGCTCCCTGAGCCCAGCCACAGAGTCACTTACTCTCCCTCCAGGCATGATAGGGCCATGGTGCCACTTCCAGCCTTTGAACACATTTCACCTCCTTCCCTGTGAAGCCCTCCGTGACCACCACCCCGGATCAAAGGCCGCCTCCAGGCTCCCGCAGCCTGGGGCTTCCCGCTTTACGGCACTGTGCGTTCTGCCCTGGTGCCTGGCTGCCTCCCACATTGGAATATGGGCCCCATAAGAGGAAGTCTGGTCCTGGTCACCTCAGTGGGTCTGGCTTGGCACAGCTGGTGTGACGGGATGGGCAGAGAGGCTGCTCCACTCACAGATCTGTAGCCTTGGGCCTCAGTTTGCTTGTCTATAGGCCAGGCACACACAGTATTTCAGCACTTGATGGGCAAGTGATTGAACGAATGAATGAATGAGAAGTTGGACTAGATGGTTTCAAACCCCAGGCAGCTCAGACCCTCTACAGTGTCTCCTTCCTCACCTGAGCTGTAGGGTCTCTGCCCAGGTCCGCATCAGCAGGGACTGGCCGTGACCTAGGGATGAAGTGGACGAAAGCCCCCCTGGGGATAGGCAGACAGGAGCTGCAGGGGAGCCGAGAAGCTGGGCCTTGCGTAAGGCAATGGGTTGACAAGTCTGGGGTGGGGGAGAGTAGGAAGACTTTGGGGTGACAGGTGAATGTGCCTCGTGCCTCAGGACCCCAGCCTACCCGCACCCCGTCCCCAGCTCACCCACACCCCAGCGGCTTCTCCCAAAACTTCTGCTCAGCTCTGACAGTCTGTCACTGGAGCTGGTGATTCACACGCGCCGCTCTTCTTTCCTTTTACCAACTAATTATAGCTCCTGCGTGTTTCTCCCCCTGGAAAATGTCTTCTTAAAAAAGTATATCCCCAAGCCGGCAGTAATTAATTTGGTGAGCACCACGGTGTGCAATTCAGACCTACTCTGAGGACAGGAAGGTCCCAGGTGTGGGGGGATGTGTTCTGTTCCCCAGAGGAGGGGACAGGCGGCGTGGGATTCAGGATGGACATGGGACACTACAAGCAGCCTAGGTTCAGCCCATCCCCCACTCCACCCATCACGGCTCTGGGGACCCTGGGGAGTTACAATCACAGTAACAGGGACTCTCTTAGTACTGCTACGTGCCAGGTACGGTGCCAAGTACCTGCCAAGTGTGCTGACATTTAGTCGTGTGGCACCTGCTGCAGCAGGCGTGGTGGGCCCTGGGAAGGAGGAAACGGAAGCTTAGAGCCCGCCCAGGGTCCCACAGCTGCAAGTGGAGGAGGAAGTCGGGGTCCTGGGAACAGATCATGGCCAGTGGCCTGAACAGAGGGAGACCCTCCGAGGGACAGGCGAGCACACGGCCCTCTGGTCTATGTCTCCCGCCTGCCTTCTGGGAATCACAGCCACTCCCCTGGAGCTGGGCCAGAGCCGAGACCACAAGTGTCGTCTGAGCTCTTCCCCGGGGACCCGCAAGTGGCTGTCGGAGCAGATGTCTCAGAAGGCATCCTGGCCAGATGGGGAGAGAAGACCCTACCAGGACAGGGTCCCAGAGCAACAGTGACAGGAAGGCCGAGCTATCGGAGACTGGGTGGGAGAGAGCCAGAAGGGGAGAGAGAACTGAAGATGGACACTGAGACAGAGCCACGTCGGAGTCAGCAAAGGACAAAGAGAAATGTGGACAGAAGGGACAGAGACGCAGGGGAGGAGACTGAGCAAAGAGGTGGCAGCCGGTGCCCCGGCCGAGCAGCAAGGACAGCCGAGGTGGGAGCAGGCCCCAGAGCTGGTGTGGCGGAGGGGCTGGTTTGGTCCGTGAACTGGAGCCAGGAGGGAAGGAGAATTGAGAGGAACATGGGAGGAGAAATGGAGGCCCAAAGCCTTCCTAAGGTCAGGCTTTGCTGGCTGGGGCTCCGAGGAAACAGGTTGGGGAGGGGAGCGACACTCCAGGCCTGATGTGGGAGGCATCCTTATTAATCCAGGAAGATGCCTGTGGAGGAAGCTCTAGACGTGAGCACATGGGCGTTAGGGGAGCTGAGGGAGCATGGGATGAGTGAGCCGTGGGGCTCATTCTGGGAAAGGCGCCCCCGGAACCAGTTCTCTAAGCCTGGCCTGACACCATGGGCAGAGGTAGAACCCTCCCTCAGGACAGGAAAGTCCAGGCAGGGCTCATCCACCTCCTCTCTTTTGGAGGGGCTGTGCGGTCAGCCCGAGGCCAGAGGACCCCTGTCTTATCCTACAGAGCCATGTCCTTCCAGCTGCTTAGGAGAAACTCCGGGGAAATGCAGAGCCTCCTGCCTGCCTGCTGAAGGGGGACGGGGGTGGGGAAGCAAGTCCGGAGCTTCTGCAGGCAGCCTTCCCTGTTGGGAGACTGGGACAACCTCCCAATCCCCACCAGCTGCTAGGAAATATATCCCATCTACTAGACCCCAAGACTAGAGGTCTCTTCCCCAGCCTAAGACAGGACTGTGCTTCCTTTCCTGGACCCTCAGGACGGGGCCTGCCTCTGCCCTCAGACCCTCAGGACAGGGCCTGTCTCCACCCTCAGACAGGGCCCATCTCTCCTCCTCACACCCTCCAGGCCAGGGCAGGGCCCCTCCCCCAACCCTTGGCCTCTCTCTGCCTTGGCAGCCTGGGAGGTGTCAAGAGCCTCCATAACCACAGGCAGACTGCCCCTGGCTCTAGCCATCCCCTCCCCCAACTCCTCTGGACACCTGACACAGCCACAGCCAGCCTGGAGTCAGGGCCCAGGGCCCAGGTCCTGTGAGCCAGGCAGCTGTCGGGATTTCCGGCGGGGGGCCTCTGGGGCTAACACCTCTCAGCCACTTTCTCATCTGGACTTTCCCGGCCAAGTCAGTACTCTGCTGGGGTCTGCGTCTGGATCCTGGAGCATCTGCCATGGGAAAAGGAGGGAGACACAGCAGGGAACAGGTGGCCTTTGGTGGCCTTGAGCCCGGAAAACCAGCACGGGACCCATGATGTGCCCTTGAGCCCCAGGAATGAAGGAGCGGCTGTCAGTCCCTGGAAGGGGTTTCATCAGTGCAGGAGAAAGGCGCCCGTGCAGGTTCCAGTGCTTGGTTCCAGCCATGCCAGTGGGCCTGGAACTCTGTAGCAACTGGGGCATTTTTGAAGGAAACAGCTGTTTCATGGATCCCCGGAACAAACCAGAAACCTCCTTTTATAATGATGTAATAGGAGGCAACACAGGGTAGGGTTTGGAATCTGACAAACCAGGTCTATCCAGCTCTGACTCCAGAGAAATGACTGAGTCTCAGTTTCCTCATCTATAAAATGGGGCTACCAGTGATGCCCTCCTCAGAGAATGCCATGAAAAACTGAAACTTCGCACACGAAGTTGAAACATGAATGTCTCTGCTTTAGGGGACCCGGCTGCCACCAGAGGCTCTAACCTTCCCTCCAGAGTTCCCTTTCCCCCTCCAGGCCCCTCCTGGCAGCAGCAGACAGGTAGCTCACAGCCCCACTGCAGCCTGGGGCAGACCAAGCTGAGGTCTGATGGGAAGGAGGAGATCTGGGTGGGGGTGAGGAGAGTTAGGTGGTGGTCTCCTCCCAGGTGAGACCCCTGGCAAGCCTCCGCCCTATATGTCCAGGCAAGGTCTCCAGGGGCCTGGCCTGGCCAAACACTTTCCTGCTCCCAGCTGGAATCCTCAGGCCAGCCCCAGGGCTCTGTCACCCTCGGCACGCCCCCCTCTCCCCCCACTCCCTTCCAGGCCAGCCTGGCCTTTGGCCCCATCTCCTCAGACAAGAAGAAAGGGAGAAGGCCTGGCTCACCCTCAGACCGTTTTTAGCCCCCGAGGAACTCGGCGTCCTCCCAACAAGGGTGCGTGGGTCGCAGTTGGGTATTAATAGCTCAGCTGGAGGAGGTGACCGGGACTTTCACAGCCAAACCCTAAAGGCCTCGCATCCTGGGTGGGCAGGGCAGCCCTCTAGCTGTCCGCACGGCCTTCACGGGCTCTCTGCTGCTCCTGTCTCCCCGGGTTTCTCCCACCAACCTCCAGCGGCCGCCCCCTCCCATATGCTCCTCCCTGCCCCACTTTGGTTGAATCTCCCTGTGGTGCCCTGGGGAGGGGGGACCTCCGGGGTCAGGGCCCCAGAGCCTGGTGAACGGCCTGAGACGGGTCTGTGCCCAGGCCCCGTGGGAGATGAGAACAGAGAGGCCTGTGATAAGGCTTCCTCCTTGGCACTCTTCTCTTCTGCCCGCTGGCCTCTCATTCCTGCTTGCCCGCTCCGCCCCCAGATTCCCCACTGGCTGCTGTGTGGGCTTGTCCCCAAATATCTGTCCGTGCTGGGCCCAGAACAGGAAGAGGCGGGAAAATCCAGCTGTCGGAATGGAGGCCTGGAAAACCTGCCTGGACGAGGCTAGGGTGGGTGGGGCAGGTGGGGAAGCCACAGGGCCCCCGGGCCATGAGCAGGGACCCAAAACCTGGGCGCACTTCTGACGAGGGCCGCCCCCCCTGTGCCCCCACAGAGACCAGGAAGGGACATATATCCACAGCAGGCATGTAACATACCTCGACGACACATCCTCGCCAGCAGCTCCCCTAGGCCCCACCCTGACCATACATAGCCGTGAGGGTAGAAACGCAGCACTGAATGCCGACCACCGACCCCCCGGGGCGTGAGCACCATGGAAGCGGCCAGATCATGTGAGTGTCAGAGACGTGCTGCTGAGATGCCCATCCCGGAGCAGGGATGGATGGCCTTGTTCGTAGTCTCGTTCAATCCCTGGGGGCACCCCCCCAATCCCAAGTCTTGATCGTCACAGGCATCCCTCTGTCACCGGTCCTGTCCCACTCACTTCCAGGAAATAGGAAGGCTTCTGGGTCTTCGGGAACCTTCTCCTTGGTCAGCTGCGGCCCTCAGCCCCAGGCCGATCCTGACCTCTGACCTCTGAACTTACATCAGCCTGAGTCCTCACCCTGAGCTGAGACAGTGCTTGGCTCTCCAACCTCATCAACTTCTGAGCAATGGCTCCTGCCCTCTGACCCCTGGGCTCCAAGCAAAGTCTGGACCTTGGCTGCTGGACAAGATGGAGGCCTAACCCTCTGATCTCTGACCTGGGCTCCAGTCTGTCTGAACCCTGAGGTCCAGGTCGAATCTGGGCCGTCAGCCGTTGACTCCCACCCCAGGCTGAGCCCCAGGCCCAGCCCCAGACCTGGCAAGAACGGGCCCTCCACTACCTCTCCTGAGTCTCCGTCCTGGGCTCACCCCGGCTTCCAGCTTTGTCTCTCCATGTGGAGGAGGCCCCGCATATGCCCCTTGTACTCACTCAGCCTCCCCCACCCTGAGTGTTGAAGCAAGCTGACACAGGAGCACATCACACCAGGCGATTTATGACTTGGATGAGCAGAGGCTAGAAACATATGCTATTTCAGGGCTGGATCCTGTTGGTTTGGAGTGTGGGGAAAGCAGCGCCCACGGCAGAGGGAAGGGAAGCATCCAGGCAGATGGACCCTCATGCACACCGACACCATGTAGTGGGGTGCAGGGGCCCTGGGAAACCTGGGGCTGGGACCACATTGCCCCGGGGCAGAGAGGCAGGCATGCCTGCCCACCCTGATCTGGGGGAAAAAAATTATGGTAAATGTGACCCCCCAACACATACCCTGTTTTCTTTCCAGCTGTGGAACCCACATCGCAGGGGAGCTCACACTAGAAAGTGGGATCAAGTCCTGGCTGTCCTTCCCACGGGCTGTGAGACTTAGGATATGCTGCTCGGCCTCCAGTGGTCTCAGCATCCTCTTCTGTAAAATGGGAATGTGATGCTACCTTCTTCACAGGCCTTTATGAAGATGAAATGCCACCCTTGTGTATGCCCCGCACAAGGCAGGAGCAGCTGCCAATATTCCATCAGAGATCAAAGCCCTGCTGCTTCCGTTGGAGGGTGGAAAGCCTCTCCCTCCGCTCCTACCTAAGGGCCCCTGGGGGACACAGTTTGGAAACCCTTGACCTAAATTCTAGGCTGGCAGTAGGACCAAAAGTAGCATTAGTCGATGATTACAGGAGACGGAACAGCCTGGAATTTGTCAGCATGGAATTAGGTCACAGAATTCTTAAAAACAGAGGAGCCACAGAAGCCAAAAACTCCATATCTGAAGGCACTGTGCTCTCCTAGTTCAAGAATGGAGTGCATCAACCAGGAAAGGATGGCTTCCCGCCTCGGGTGGCAGGTTGGGGCACAGGCATGCACCCGTCTGCTTTTCCCTGGGAGTCCTGCAGCATCCAGGGACTGGGGAGGGGCCCTTCAGCATCCCCCAGGATCTTCCAAGCCTCCCATTTGCTGCAGATTTGGGGGATTTCCTTCTTTTCCACCTCTACTCGGCTTAGGTGCCTGGGAAGGTCCAGCCCCTCCTAGGCCTACCTCCTAGGCCTCCGGCCTGCACTTGACTGCCGCTGTCAACCCGTTCCAGGACTGCCTGCCTAGATGCTGAGTACCTTGGGGTGAATCCCAGTGGCCCATCCCTGCTGTCTCCAGGAACCCTGCAGAGTGGGCTCTGGACATATCAGTGGCCTCAGGTCCAACCCTCTCTGGGCTCCCTTTCCTCGAGAGTGAAGGAAGGCAGTTAGCACCTTTGGAAGAAGGTGGGCACCTGCACATGGGACACCTGCTGTGCGCTCATCGATAATTTGGGAAACAGAGTCAGACGGGGTGACACACCCACGGCCACCTTGCCGGAAAGCAGTAGGGGATGAAAAGACCTAAAGTTGCTATCCTGAGAGGAGGGGCACAAGTGAGGTCTCAGGTGTGGGACAGGCTAGGGCTACCCTGCCCCAGGGAATGGCAGAGAACTACAGCCAGTGCGTCCTCACCCCTATCTCCAGGGGTGGCCTGGCCTCCACCATGGCTGGCTGAGCCCTGCCCCCGGTGCCATTCCACATGACCTTTCCAGGTGGCTAATGAGGGCCTGGGCACCACTCCGTAATTGGCCTCATTAGGCGGCTGGGGCTGCCCAGGGGATGGGGTGGCGGATGCTGGGCCCTGTGGGGACAGGCCAGACAGCCTCCCGTTAATTACCTGAAAAATCAGACAATTAGGCCTCCTGCCACCCGCCTGCCCACGTCCTGCTGGCCCGTAATTACCGACGGCTGCTGAGCAGGCTGGGAGTGACCTGGATTTGGACCAAGGAGCAGCCATTGCCATGCAGCCCCTCCCCCACTGGGCATGCATCACAGGCCGTGGCGGGGGCGGGGGGGGGCGCGGGGGGGGGGAAGGCAGCGGAGATGTCTGTCAGGGATCCTCTGTAGCCCCCCTCTCCAGCCCTGAGCCCTTCCCACCCACAATCTCTCCCGACAAGGGCAGTCCTGGAAGAAGAGGGAAGGATGCCTCTGCAGCCCCGGGAGGCATCGGGGAAGACGGGTGGGCTGCTAGGGCAAGGCAAAGACTCAGAAAGTGGAGTCCAAGTGGTTGGGGGGGGGGGAATGACATGACTGACCTCCCCCTTCTGCCTGGCTCCTCTGGGGAAAATATACTGGATGGGGTGCCTGGGTGGCTCAGTTGTTAAGCACCTGCCTTCGGCTCAGGTCATGATCTCAGGGTCCCAGGATCGAGTTCCAGTGTTGGACTCACTGCTCAGCAGGAAGCCTGCTTCTCCCGCTCTCATGCCTCCTGCTTGTATTCCCTCTCTCCCTCTCTGTCAAATAAATAAATAAAATCTAAAAAAAAAAAAAAAAAAAAGAAAGAAAAAAGAAAATATACCGGATGGTGTTTGGGAATAGGAATGGCCCAGAAGACAAGGTTGAGAGCTCTCCTGGGAGCCAGGTCAGGGCATGCTGGACCAAAACCGCCCCTGGGGAATCCCCCTCTTCAAAGCAGGAGAGGGACCTGGACAAAGCAGGAACAGAGTAAAGCCTGTGGTGTTGGGGGAAGTGTGGAGAAAGGGGCCTGGCTCCGCTGGGGTAGTCCTAGAGAGCCTCCCAGAGGCAATGACCTTTAGGCTGAGCCAGGGTGAGGGCTGCGCTATTCTCAGCAGAGGGAGCAAGGAGTGTGGGGTCCTGAGGTGGATTTTTCCCCCACTGAAAGCTCTGGCATGCGCCTGGCAGCGACACCTGCCTGGCCCTTGGGGGCCTGAGCAGGGGAGCCAGGTGGACACAGTGGGGCTGGCGGAGGCAAAGGCACTGTCCCTCCACCTGAGCATGCTGGGAGATGCCACCTTCACAGACAGGGCCTGGAGGAGGAAGTCTGGTCTGGGAGTACGGGCCTGCCTCTCTTAGTGCTCCACAGTAGCTCGGGGGCAGCTTTCAGAGAGGAACTGGCTTACCTCCCTGACTTATTTCCTTTCCTGGTTTCTGTGGTAGGATTGAAAGTCCCCTCCCTTGTTTCCCTGGGGGCCTTGGAGGCCCAAAATTGCCTGCTGCACAGGGAACCAGTTTCAGCCCAGAGAGGTCAAGACGCTAGGCTGAGATCTGAGCCCCAGCCGGGGACGGAACCACAGCAGCAGGGTAAGAGAGAGGCTGGGAGGAGGCAGGACCACACGGTGGGGTGGTCGGGGGGAAGAGGCTGAACCCTGCATTTGGGAGCTCATCTCCCTGGCTGCCAAAAGTTATGCCAAACCCATCTCCCAGCCAAGCTCCACCTCCAGACTTTTCTTTCTCCAAAAGAAATGGGGGGAGGGTAGTGAGACCAGAATCCTAAAGAGACCCTGACCCTGTGTGTTTCCAGGCAGTGGGACAGCCCAGGGACCTGCCTTCTGGGGCAGGTATGAGATCGGAAGGGGTCCGTAGGGATGTGCTCGGAAAGGCCTGAAGGCAGACAGTCGGGAGAGGCTCAGAACATCCCAGCATTCTTCTGTAGGTAGAAATCATCCAGAAGCTCTCATTGTTGCTACATTTGTGAAGTACAGACCCACTGAGTATTTTTAAGTGACTCCCTCACTTCGTAGCTATGTGAGTTTCTGAGACCTCTGAGACCCCAAGTTTCCTCATCTATGAAAGGGGGATGTGGAGACAGCCTCCCTTGAAAGTTACCGTGGGAATAAAATGAGACAAAACATGTCATCGGAGATAAGCCGTGCATACCTGCTCTCGAATCCTTCTGTCTCTCCATCTGCGAAACGGGTCCCACAGCCCAGAAAGTCAGAAGCAATCCTGATTCCCCACATTCTGACTTTCTGCCCTCGGGCGTCACTGAGATGTGCCAGAACTTCCAGATTCTGGGCTTGTGAATGGCACCTCACAGGGGCACGAACATCCAGAAGGAAGCGGGGAGGCTCCGGGAGACCAGGGGCCTCAAGGACCTGTGGTTCAGGCAGAGCCTGCTTGTGGTGGTAACGAGGGGAGCAGAGTGGACTGGAGTAGGGAGGAATGTGGCGTGGTCCTGTGTGTGTGTGTGTGTGTGTGTGTGTGAGAGAGAGAGAGAGAGAGAGAGAGAGAGACTGACTCAGAGTGGCGGGGAGGTCAGTGACAGCCAGGAAAGAAGGAGACAGGGAGGGAGCTCTTGCAGAAAGCAAAAGGCAAAACAGGCTTTGGATGAGCAGAGGGACAGAAGAAGGACATTCCTGGAAGGAAGCTTTGTGCGCTGAGTCATGAAGGCGGGAGCGCAGGTGGTCGTGGTGGAAAAGGGGCTGGGAGAGTTGGGAGATGGAGAGCGAGATGGAGAGTTGGGAGATGGAGTGTCAGAGTGGAGGAGCAGAAGATTGCTTTTTCTTCTTCCTTTTTTTTTTTTTTTTAAGATTGTTATTTTTAAAGTACTCTCTACACCCAACGTGGGGCTCCAACTCACAAAGCCGAGATCAAGAGTCACACATTGCGCCAACCAAGCACACCCGGCGTCCCAGGAGCAGAAGAGTTCATAGAATCACGACAGCAGCGCGGATGGTGTGGGAGGTCCTGGGGCCTTCCCACACATGCCGAGTCCTCCCGAGAGCTGCTGTGACCATCCCCCTTTACAGATGCAGCAACTGAGGCTCAGCCAGCCAGTCACCTTCCTGAGGCCCCTGGGCATTCCAGGAATACAGTGTTCATCCAGCAGGCGCTGTGCTGAGTGCCAGGGCCCTGGGGGACAGAGAGCATTAGGATGGCCCTTAGGGAGCCACCCAGGACCAGGTGAGAAGGTGAAGGTCACAGGTGGAAGCCCTGGCGCAGGGACTCCAGGTGTGGGCTGAACCTGGACTT
The DNA here is from genome assembly GCF_009829155.1 of Mustela erminea. Taxonomy (NCBI): domain Eukaryota; kingdom Metazoa; phylum Chordata; class Mammalia; order Carnivora; family Mustelidae; genus Mustela; species Mustela erminea. The sequence continues at coordinate 21,347,133 of NC_045614.1, read as the reverse complement.
GCCACCCTCACCCCTAACTTTGAAGCCAGGTCTCCTGACTCCGTGAGCTGTGCTCCTTCCCTGGTCCCATTCTTAGTCTTGTGGGAAACCATCTTTCAAGCCAGGAAATTAAGAATGCACTCACTCTGCAGAGGACACCCAGAGCCAAATGTGGGTAGGGGCCCAGCGGTGCCTCTTCTAGGCATGTGCCCTAGACTGCCCCTCCCCGAGCCTCAGTTTCCCCATCTGTCCCACAAGGCTGAGCTGGGAGCCCTGGTGAAGTGGCCTGGAAGGCCTTGTGGGCTTCCTCTATCGCAAGACTCCGCGTGGCTGGAGGTCAGAAGCGGCAGCATAGTCTAGAAGCAAGGTGGCTGAAAGCCCCTTCCTCTCCATACCTTTCCAAGGGCCTGGGCTTCCTGACAATCACCGGTGTGACTGCCCTGTGCTCCACAACACTGATCGCCATGGCTACCCAGGCATTTCCTACTAACCACGTTAATCTGCTGCGTGGCCACGGCTGTAGGGATGTGGGGTCTCCAGGCTCCTGCCAAGAGCCAGAGTGCCGTGACACCCACACTCATGTGCGTGCCCACGGATATGCACCCACCCCTGTCGACTCACCGTGGTCTCACTGTGCTTCCTGTCCTGTTCCTGCTACCATGAGTCCTCCCGTAATCCTTCCCAAGTGCCTTGTGTACCATCACGGTATACTTAGGGCCCCGGATCGTCACCCTGTGCCTGTCTCCCTCAGTGGACAGGGAGCTCCCAGGAGGTGACCACTGTTCTCTTTCGCGGTCTGGCTGCTGCCACAAAGGAGACACCCCTTTAATGTGAATATTTCTAAAAGGAGTGGTTGGTTGGTTGGACGGATGGACAGATGGATAAATGGATGGACAGATGGTTGCCTGATGGATTGGATCACTGGATGATGTATCCATTTTCTCTGGCGCCTTTAACAAATTACCACAAACTTAGCGGCAGAAATCAACAGTAATCTATTATCTTACAGTTCTGGAGGTTAGAAATCTGAAATGACTCTCACGAGGCTAAAATCAAGCCGCTGACAGGGCTGTGTTCCTTCCGAAGGTTCACTCCCCTCTTTTGCTTTTCCAGCTTTTAGATACTGTCCACGTTCCTTGTCTTATGATTTCACTCCTTTATCTTTAGAGCCAGCGACGTTGGGATAAGTCTTTCTCCTGCTGCCATCATGTTTTCTCTTCTGATTCCCTCTCCACTCTTAAGGACCCTTGTAATTTCATTGGGTCCACCCAGATAATCTAGGATAATCTCCCTATTTTAAGGTCATCTGATTAACCACCTTAATTCCACCCATACTCTTAATTCCCCTTTGCCATGTTAAGTAACATATTCACAGGGTCTGAAGATTAGAAGGTAGGCATCTTTTGAGGGCCATTGTTCTGTCATAGATAGATAGTTGGTTTCATGGATTCAGGAATTCATGAATTCATGGTTTCACATGTACGGGTGAATGGATGGATGGACGTATGGATGGATGGACTTATGGATGAACTGACAGCCGACCAAGCCCTCCAAGTGGCGATAAAGAGCACCATGTTAACCTCCTATCTTCTGCATCCTCTGCTTCTATTAATGTAGCGCAAGAGCCTGGGCCAAGGGAGGGATCTTTCCCAGGCTCTGCACGCCTCTCTATCGCGTTTTATCTTCCCCACTGGCTCTGGCTCTCCCAGAAGTCAAGTATCCTGCCCCATCTACCAGTCTGGTACTCCAAGCCAAATTTGACCCTTGCCTGCCAAAGAGTCAGAGAATGACCTTGTCGCATGTTCTCCTGGGACTGGAGGTTGGAGGGATGATAGGGGTGCAGGGGTTGGGACTCCTACTGGATGGATGTGATGAAGTATCAGTGAGAGAAGGCAGAGAGAGGAGGCCAGCCCCCCGAGCCCATCCACTTTGGTTTTCTTGTTTGATTTTTTTTTTTTTTTTTTAGGGAGAGAGCAATTACATTTGTATTTATTCCTTACCTGTTTAAATATAATATTTAATATAAAAGAATATTTGGGAGACACAACGTATAATAATATAATGGCCACCTGCAATCTACCACACGACGCAAGCCTGGAATGAGGGTTGCCTCGAGAGACCTAAGCTCCCTGAGCCCCTAGATTCCCGTCTGTCTCGCTCCGGCCACACCCCGTCCAGCATCAACAGTGCCCAGTACCCTGTGGGCTCTTGAGAGATGTTCATGGGTGGAATTTCCCCATTCTTGATACCCTACCGCAGGGTATCAAGAAACTTGGCTGCTGGACCACGACACAGCCCTCACCTCTCTGAGGACGGTCCCTCAGGGAGCCCAACGCCGCCTCTCCAGACTGATGGAGAAAATGGGACGGGGAGAGGCCTCAGCAGGCCCGGGAGAGTCAAGGGCTTCATATTCGCACCCAGTCTTCAAGTGAGGCTCAGTGTCACATGGCAGGGAAGGGAGAAATAGGGGACAGGAGTCTAGATCCAAGCTCCGGTCTAGGCAGGAATGAGTGGAAAGGACCCCTGTCCTGAAAGTGTGTGTTGGTGGGGGGAATCCTCCAACACAGACTGTGTGCTGGAAAGAGCCGCTGCCACCACCTCCCCGATGTGAGTCCAGGGGTCAGGCCCGCCTCGGCCCCCAGCTCTGCTCCTCGAGCACGGTGCCCTGGGTGTGCCCTGGGAGCAGGCCTCGGGGAAGGAGGTGAGAAAGGGCCAGGTCCCCTGCAGTATCCTGCAGCCCTGCCCACCTACCAGCAAGGCTTTTCTCATCTCCTCTCAGGGAACCCCCTCTCAGGGCTGCTGCCACATTCCCACCCCCGCAGCCCCCAGGCCCCTCCTCCCGCTGGGGTGGGAGCACAGCAATTCAAGTTATTTTTAGCCAAGCCTCATCCTCCAGGAGACGCAAGTGGAGGGGAAGCCGCCCCCGCACCTCCAGGAGCTGCTGGCGGAAAACGATTAAAACCAGAGCTGCCAGGCCTGTGCCAGGCGGGCAGCCGCACAGAGACAGGCCCGTTCAGGTCCACTGGGCTCTCACTCTCGGGCTCCTGGGGCTGTGGCCTGGATGCCAAGAGTGGCAGGGGTCTCCGTATGCCCCTCCCAGCCACCACGGCCACCACCGCTCAGCCTGCCAGCTCCCGGCCCTGCCATCCCTGCCTACAGTGAGGGGGGCAACCCAGGGCAGCCCCGCTCTCCTCTCTCTCTCCCTCTGAGCAGGGCCCCTGGAGGGTGGGGAGCTGCTCTGTTTCCAGGGAGGATTGGTTGGGGGGGGGGCAGGGAAGGACCCCAGTGCTGCCTGCCTGGCCTCCTGGCTGCTTCAGGTCTGGTCCCAGGAGGGCTACTGAGTCAGACAGAGACCACGGGTAGGTGCTTGGCTGGAACGGGTCCCTGGGGCCTCACCACAACCCAGCAAGTAGATAGTGTCCTCATCCCCGTCTTACAGGAAGGGGACACTGAGCCACAGGGGTTCAGGATTTGCTCCAGCTCCCCCAGCTGCTAAGTGTCCCGTGGGATCTGGGTCGTACTCTCCAACCTTCGCCAGAGGAAGGGCTGGGGCGGAATGTGATGACCAGCCAATGAACAAGCGTGGGGCCGACACAGAAGCAGGACTCCCCCATGTTGTCCTGTGGGCATAAGGTAGGCGCTGCCCCCAACTCTCGGCCGCTTGCCACGGGTTCCAGAGCCCACTCTACCGCAGGGTCACCCCTCAGATGACAGCCCTCCTTTCTCCAAGCCGCCACCAGAGTCTCAAGCGGGGTCCAAGCCCAGAAGAGCTTCCAGAAGTGGCTTTGACTGAGGAGAAGAAGCTGGTGACCCTGAGCAAGTCACTTCACCTGTCTCAGCCTCGGTTTCCTCATCCGCAGCATGGAGTAGCTAGAGAAGCCGCTCAGAGGGTATGGTGAGGACCAGCGGGGACTGAGGAAGAGTGAAGTGAAGCTCCTGGCTCCAGGCCCTGGCGGGGGCCCCTTTCCCTGCTGGAGCCCTGGACTTAGGGCGGTGTGCCAGGAAGGTAGGGATACCCACTGTGGGCCAGGACTCAGGGCTTTGGGGGTACAGCTCAGGGAGGCCCCGATCAGCTGGGATCTGGTGCCAGAGAACCCCCCCTAGCCCCTCCCTACCTCTGCCTGGTTTCCCTGCCTTTGAGCCCTACAGCTTGTCTCCTCTGCCAGGAAGACGTCCGGGTTCCTCCACCAACCTCCAGAGTCTCCTGGCCTGGATGGACCCCTCTGTTCTGCATCTTTTTTTTTTTTAAAGATTTTATTTATTGGGGTGCCTGGGTGTCTCAGTGGGTTAAGCCTCTGCTTTCTGCTCAGGTCATGATCTCAGGGTCATGGGGTTGAGCCCTGCTTTAGGTTCTCTGCTCAGCTGGGAGCCTGCTTCCCTCTCTCTCTCTCTCTGCCTGCCTCTGCCTGCTTGTGATCTCTGTCGAATAAATAAATAAAAATCTTTAAAAGAAAAAGATTTTAATTTATTTATCTGACACATTGAGAGACATCACAAGTAGGTAGAGAGGCAGGCAGGGGAAGGGGTAAGCAGGCTCCCTGCTGAGCAGAGAGTCGATGATGCGATGCGGGGCTCAATCCCAGGACCTGGGATCATGACCTGAGCCACCCAGACACCCCTCTGTTCTGCATCTTGGTGTGCTGTGCCTACAGCTTCCTCTCCTCCCAACCCTCCAGGCTCTGTGCACAGTAGGTGCTCGTGGTGATCATGGGCGCAGCCCTGGCCTAGCAGACATAAGGGGTTTCAAGCTTGGAGTCCATCCACAGATCTCCTGGGTGGAGCCCGAGGTCATCTTTTCTCTTTGCTGCACGGCAAGCATCCCCCCCAGCCTGAGTGGCTGAACCTATTTTACGTGGAGGAAGGGTAGAAGGGGAATGAGGGGCAGCCCCTGGGAAATTGAAGGGTTTACCCAGTGACACAGCTGGGAAAGGGCAGTGCTCAGACCAAAGCTTATTGCCTATGGCCACAAGTCCTTCTTGCCCTTTAGGGTCCCCAGGCTTCCTGAGTGTGCCCCTCCTCAGATCCCCAGCTCTGCTCTTTCTGGTGTCCCTTGTGCCTCCCTAAACAGGGCTGGGTTTCCTTCTCCCTCATTCCATCCATGATGTGCTGGGGCCTCGGAGGGGGTTTTCCTGAAGCCCTCAACGGGGAGCAGACAAGAGTAAGCCCAGAGCCCTCCAGGGACCTCCCCCACTCCACCCCCATGGGGTACAACCCTCCTGAGACCCTCATGGCCTCTCTGTCCTTCAGCCTGACGGGAAGATGCTCCCCACCCCCGACCTCTCTTTAGCCTGGGCCTGGACGGTGGGCATCCCGGGCAGGACAGGGTAAGGGGAGGTGGAGGGGCTGTGGTTGCCGTGACAACGATGCTTCTGGCTCCCTGGAGGCTGCTGGGGACGGAAAGGAAAGGGTGCCTCCCAGCTCCCCGGCTTCATTCTTCCTTTTCAGACCCTCTTTGTTCAAAAGGAGTTCCCTTGGCTGTTTTGTGTTTTCCACCTCAGAGGCAGGAGTGGGGCGGGGTGGATGTGGGGTGGGGAGGCACTCGGGGGTGCAGTCCTGGCCTGTCCAGCCCCCTCACATGCACCTACGTCCCCACCCCCCACCCCGCCCCTCTATTCACATCCTGCCAGTTCCCGCCTGCTTGTGGTCGACTGACCCCTGCCTCCTCCCGGGGTCACCGCCACCACCACCACATGCCCTCCTTTCTAGGCCTGTCCTCGGTGAGTGGGTCTGGGAGGAGGCAGGGGCTAGCCCAGAGGGACCCCCACTTGGGGCATCTGTTGACTGTAGAGGCCATGGGCTTCTCCCAGGTCATCCTGGCGGGGGGGGGGTCAGTGTTATGGGGTTCCCTCTATGGCCCCATGGGGCACACACCATCCCATCCTCCTCCAGGTCCTGGTGGGCATCTGGACCACAGCAGCTCTCCATTAGGCTGTGGGACCTCTAGCAAGTCATGCCCAAGGACTCTTGTCTCTCCCATCTGTGAATTACCATAATGAGAACCTCATCTCCCCACAAGACTGCTGTGAGGTCTTGGGAATGCACACGCAGGCTCTGGGAGGCTTCCTCCCTGCTCAGCCCTGGCTGCGGCTCTCCCTCACTGTTACAGATGGGGAGACTGAGGCTGAGCGATGCGAAGGCATTTTTCTGGTGAGCGGCAGCAGATTTGAACCCAAGCCCTCCTGATGCCCAAACCACGTCCTCCAGTCACTCTGAGGTGGGCCGGCAGGGGCAGGACCCACAGGCTTCCCTTTCTCTGCCCTGAGCTCTCTTTGGGAAAGACACCCCACCCTCACCCCCATCACCACCAGGCGCTTGGAGTCACGGGGACCCAACCCACCCTGAAGCACCTGCCAAGAATGGACAGACAGAGCCTCGATCCATAGGCTGGGGATGGGGAGAGAGAGGAGAGATCAGGGAGGCTCAGAGGGTTCCCAGGAGAGGGAAGCTCCAGCCTGTCAGCCGCTGCATATTTCATCCGCGGGGCCGTGCTGCCCCCGTGTGGACAACGGGCTCACATTCCCGACTGCAGATGCCAGACACTCCTGGGCGGGGGGAGTGGGTGCTGAAAATCAGTGGCCTGGGGCTGTTGAAGGCATACCCAGTGACCTGAGGGATGGGCTGCACCTCCAAACCTCCATCTGAACTGTCCTCTCTTCCTGCCAGGTCCTGAGCTGCGGCCTGGAGTCAAACCCTGTACATCGCCTTTCCTTCTCCAGGAGCTTTGAATCTCAGACTCCGAGAGGTAAGTGAACTTAAGGGTTATATTCCCCATCCTTCTATCCCATACTTCCTCCTCCATCCCCAGCAAGTAAAGCACTGCTGGCACACCTCTTGTACCAGGGAATTCACTGCTCCGTGGTTTGGGGGAAATTCTGATTGCAGAATTGATCCTCTTCTGTGGATCTCGTATTTACCTCCATCAGTGACAGCTCAGCCTTCTGGGGCCACCCAGGGCCGGGGGGACCTCGCACTTGGGTATTTCTAAGCAGATCCAAAGCCAACCCAGTGGTTAGGGGGCTCCTCTTCTCTGTCCGCTAGTCTTCCACAGAGAAAATATCCTGGTTCTGATAATCCACTCAGTCCCTCTTATTGGGGCATAGTGGAGGTCCCTATCTCTCTGGAACTGCAGGACTGGGGGGACCCAGGACGCCTGAGGACTGTGACTTCCCCCATCCTGTCCCTCCCTTGGAGCCTGTCCTCAATTTTAGCACTCAGCTGCCACTGACACTCTTTCCCTAAGCCTTGTCCCCCCTCCAGAGGCCTTGTGGAGAAAAAGCATGGGTGGGACGGACAACGATTAAGCACCTAATGCATACTCAGCGCAGTGTCCAGTGCTTTGCTCAAAGTACCCAGTGTCACCCTGTGAGGCAATTATTGTGTTTGTCCCCAGGTTATACCCAGACTGAGGATGAGAGAGCCGAGACCCGACCTGGTAGAAGAGCGGACTGTTATCCCTGTGAAATCCCTCCAGGCTGCCTGGCTTCCTGCCTCCTGATTCTGCCATCCGTGTGGATTTGTGAAATGTGTACATTTAATTCCTCAGATATTTACCAAGGTCCTCCCTGTACCCAGGACCTTGCTAGGCACAGCGAAAACAACCCCGGATGTCTCCGACCCTCTTACTTTGCTGAGTGGGCCCCACTGGGTCCTCCTTACTGCAGTTGGGCTGTAGCTCTGGACAAGGCCTGGGCGAGACACTGCCACTGCCAGTCACATGGCGCAGGTGGGTCACATCCTGCCCAGTGGAAGGCTTGTCTGGTCTTCGGGCCTCACCTCTCCATCTTGCGCCCAAGGCACTGGCAAGGGGCCTGGTGGACAGATAGTTGGCCACGTCCAGTGAGTGGCTCTGCCCAAAGCTACAGAGGATGGCAGGTGGACCCAGGCCTCCACGTGGATGGAGGCAAGAGCTGCTCACTCGCAGAGGGTAGAAGTGTGTGGACCCTGGAGGAAGGGTTAAGTTTTTCAGCTTTTTTGTGTCAGAGACTCCTTTGACATCTTAGTGATGTTTACTGATCTCTTTCGGAAAATGTGTGTGGGGTGAGTTTGTTTGTTTGTTTAAAGTAATCTCTCCACCCAGCATGGGGCTTGAACTCTCCGCCCCAAGATCAAGAGTCTTATGCTCTTCCGACAGCCAGCCAGGTATCCCCCAGAATAATGTTTTTATTTTCATTTTTTAAAAGATTTATTTATTTGACACACACACACACACACACAGTGAGAGAAGGAACACAAGCAGGGGGAGTGGGAAAAGGAGAAGTAGGCTTCCCGCTGAGCAGAGAGCCCAATTCGGGGCTCAATCCCAGGACCCCGGGATCATGACCTGAGCCAAAGGCATATGCTTAACGACTGAGCCACCCAGGTGCTCCCAGAATAATGTGTTTAAATGTGTAAAACAGAACAGGATTACAAGGGATTTTCATGAACAGGGAAGGATGTCCATGAATTATGATTGAATGAATAAAATCAGGTTACAAAAGAGCCTTTTTTTTATTTTTAAAGATTTTATTTATTTATTTGAGAAAGCTTGAGGGTGAAAGAGCATAAACGGTTTTGGGGGAGGCAGAGGGAGAAGCAAACTGCCCTGCTGAGCGGGGGGCCCAACGAAGGGCTTGATCCCAGGATCCCAACATCATGACCTGAGCTGAAGGCAGATGCTTAACCAACTGAGCCACCCAGGTGTCCCAAACGAGCTTTTATGGAAGGAAGGAAGAAAGGAAGGAAAAAAGGAAGGACGGAAAGAGAGAGAGAGGAAACTATCCTTATATATACGGCAGGCCCTGCCATCTTTCCTTACCTTGAAAAGCATAGCAGCCGATGGCTCCAAGGTCATGTTCCCCTTTGGCCCCTGAATGAGTCCCCTCAGATCACTGTCAAAGCTCCTGGCTCTCATCACTGCTCCGCCTTTGTCTAGCAGCTGGGATCCCACCTTGGGCCAATCCCTCTAGCAGCTCCAGTGTTCACGGATGGCCATCACCTGTCCCTGAATCTGCCTCCCCTGTCAGACTATGGCTCTCTGCTCACTGCCTGCTCTGCCACTGTCCTAACAGCCTGGCAAAACTGAGTTCCGAGCAGGTGTCACTGTCCACTTTTTAGGAGCTCACTGTGGGAGCTAGGGCTCAGCCGGGAAGGCCACACAATGGAGCAACCTAGTTCCTCTAAAGTCATTCCAGCGCCTTCTGCTGGCCCCTACCTGCCAGGTCCTCTCTCTCAAGGGTGCAGCAGTCAAACCTTCTTCTCTCTGTCTCACCCTTTGCGTCCACCTCTCCCACTCACTGAGCTGAGGTCCTGACTCACCGGCATGGGGCCACCCCTACTTCCCACAGTCCCCACCTCTGCCCACTGGCTCTCCCATCCGTTCTCAGTAGCCCTTGGGACTGCTTCCCCAGACACCTTCCCTCTGGCCTCAACTGCTTCTTGGCACTAGGTCCCCTTCCAGCATCTGAGCCTGCTTTTCATCCTCCTGACTCACAGTTGCGATTTCTCTCCCCCTTCTCAGGAATGCTTTGGTAAGGAGTGACTGCCATGTCCTGCCTCCACATCCTCCTTCCCCCTTCCACATCCCGGCTCTCTGCAGTATGCTCCTGTCACTCCACGAATCCACCTTGCCGAAGATTGTCCATCCAGCCGGTGGTTAATAAGTTCCTATTCTGCATCAATGCTATGCCCAGCAGGGGGAAAGGAAAAGTGACCCAACCAGTCCTGAACTCATGGCACTTGTGCCAATGGACACATACACTAGTAAATAAAGAACAGGATTAGCGTCTGGAAAATTCTGTGAAGGAAGCAAAGATAATGAGAGCACAAAAAACACCTGGGGAGATGGAGTGGAGTGTATCTATTTTATTTTATCATTATTTTTTATTATAAGAGACTTTTTTTAAAGGTTTTATTTATTTATTTGGCAGAGAGAGAGAAATCACAAGTAGGCAGAGAGGCAGAAAGAGAGAGAGGGGGAAGCAGGCTCCCTGCTGAGCAGAGAGCCCGATGCGATTCTGGGCTCAATCTCAGGACCCTGAGACCAGGACCTGAGCTAAAGGAGGAGACTTAACCCTCTGAGCCACCTAGGTGCCCCTGGGTGTATTTATTTTAGATGCCCTATCTAAAGGCCTCTCCAAGAAAGCAGGCATCCAAAGAGCAGTGAGAAGGTAGTCCAGGGGGAGGAATAGCAAGTGTAAAGGTCCTGAAGTCAGAACAAGGATTCATGGGCGCCTGGGTAGCTCAGTCAGTTAAACGTCTGCCTCCGGCTCAGGTCATGATCTCAGAGACATGGGATGGAGCCCCAGCATCGCACTGCATTAGGCTCCCTGCACTACTCCTTCCCCGCTGCTCATGATCTCTCTCTCCCAAACAAATAAATAAAATCTTAAAAAAAAGAAAAAAAGGAACAAGCATTCATGTTTGGCAGGAAATAAAAAAAGCCCATGGGTTTGGATGGAGAGACGGGAATGATCAGGAGAGGGTTGCCAGGCTTTAGGGAGGTAAAGAGTTTATTTCCAAAGCAAGGAGAGGCCTTTGAAGACTTTCAATGACAAGATCTGCTTTGTGTCTTTAACAACGCCCTCAGCCCCCACTGCTGTGTGGAGACTGAACTGTGGGGGGAAGAGAGAAGAGTTGTCAGGAGGCAAAGCCTAACTCATTTTCGATGTCCAACAGGCATCTCAGATTTAATGCATCTAAACGGAAACATCTGGATCACTGGCCTCCTCGAAACAAAGCAATAAAAGCCCTGTTCTCCCAACCTTCCCCATTTCTGTGAACAGTACCAGCATTCACCCAGATGTCCAAGCCCCAAAACTTAAGGGCCACTCTGGCCTCCATCCTCTCCCTGATCGTCTGCACCCCAAGTCCCGGATACGTATCCACTCTCCTCCACACCCGCTGCCCCGGCGGGGTTCCAGGTTCCCTCATTCTCCGTGGAGCGGGACACCAGCCTCGTCACAGCTCCCCTGCCTCACCTCTGCCCCCTACAGTCCATCCTCCGCTCAGCAGCCTGGGCTGGGAGAACACAAGTCTGTCACTCTTTGCCTAGCACGCATCCCTCAAGGACTCCCTTCGCCTCCGGGACCTTTCACGAGAACTGGGTCCCAGGAGCTTGGTCCAGGAGGAATGAATGTAGGTAAAACCTGAAGAGCGCACAGCCAGGCTCGTAGCACCGCCTTTGCGTCGGCTTGTACCGTCCCGGGCTTCGGAACTTTTCTTCCAAGCGCCGGGGGAAGCTTTTCCAGAAGTACCTTCCGGCCTCGACGACCCTATTCCCGTGCTGCACCGCGGCCTTCCTCTCTCCCTTTCTCTTCCGGCCCGAGGCGCTTCGGGAGCCGCGGGCTTCGGTGAGTCTTGGCCGCGCGGTATCTGGAGCCATCCGCGGCTCCCAGCCGGCGGCCGGACGCAAAACCGGAAAGGACAGGAAGGCCGGATGCATGACTGTGGGGAGCGGAGGGCGTGGGGCGCGGGTGGACCTTGTGGATTCTCGAGGAGTGGATGGGAGAGGGAGAACTCGGATTTGGGGTAGAACGCAGTGTGGTGAGGGAGGGTTGGTTTCAGGGCCGTCTTAGCCGAGCTCTGGAAGCCGGGACCGTGTCGGGTCGTGCTGAGTAAGTGGACGCCGGTGGGAAGCGGCAGCAGATTCAAGGCCTCTGTGCTGCACCTGCGCCCTGGCTTCTGGCCTCACGTCCTTCCAGGTCAGCGCCCAGCCAGCCCTGCGAACCCCCCCAGCCCTGATCTCCACTCTCCTCCCCCAGGTGCAGACATGGCCAAGTCCAAGAACCACACCACGCACAACCAGTGTAAGTTCCTCCGCCCGGCCTCGGTGTCCCTTCAGACCCTGGCAAGGATGAGTGGTGGTGGGGCAGGGCAGGGGGACGCTGTGGGTTTTGTTTTCGCCAGGATGGGTTACAGTTGAAGAAGCCAGGGGTCCTCTTGAGATGCCCCCAGGGCTTTGCAGTGGGGATAAGAGCTGGTGCAGACTTCGAGGAGACCTGCTCTGGGAAGTGATGGTTTCCCCAGGCTGGCCGGCTGTGATGTTGTCTGGTCTCACTGGAGCAAATCTTGTTTGGTCTAATTCCTTCGCTTCCCCTCACAGCACGAAAATGGCACAGAAACGGCATCAAGAAACCCCGGTCGCAAAGATACGAATCTCTTAAGGGGGTGAGTGAGAGGGGTGTCCGCTTGGCCCCGGTTGCACAGCCACAGCCTCTCCTGTATCTGTTTCCAGCTGAGCAGCAACATTAGTAGCTGTCCCTCGTCTTCCCCGGACTACCAAAGCCCACAGGTTCTCTCTCCAGCCAGCTTTTGCCTGCACTTCATGTTCTGCCAAAACTAACAAACCTTTCCTTGACTTTTCCCAGCCCAGGTGGTAGCTGCCCAGTCGGGTGTCACCTGCCTCCTGAGGGTAGTTGGACTGTCTTCCTTGCTTATCCAGAGCACTTCAAGGGAAGTGCTGTGTAACTCTTAGAGCCTTGCATTCTACCAGCCTGCGGCCTTGATCGGACCCAGTCAGTGCTGGGCTTGGGGGCTGTGCCGAGGAGTTCTAAGGATTGGGAAGGCTGAGGCTGGAGGGTCTAAACGGAACGGGGTCCTATCTCTCCCCTGTCCCCTTGGTCTCTGGTCTGTGGAATGAACCATTAAATCTCTGGACCTCGGTTTCCCCGTCTTGGTCTCTTTTTCAGTCTCATTTGCTATATATCTGTTAGATCAGGCTTGATGCTTAACTGACTCCTTCCTTTTAAAGAGGTGGGGGTGACCCTGAGGGGTGTCAGGAAAGCCTCCGCCCTGCAGGCCTGGCAGAGGCAGCAGCCTTCGTGTGTTTGTTCTTTCCCTCTGCGCTTGCATTTGAGCTTCACTGGGCTCTGGGCTTGTAGCCCTGAAAATACGGTCTGTGTGTGGCATTAGCAGAGTGGAGTGTTGGCCTTGGGTGTTTAGTGCATGTGTCTCTACAGGTAGTTTGTAAGGGATGTAGATCTCAGCATTTAAGTTTGACGTAATGCTGTCTATGCCCCCAGTAGGGCTTGGCTGGAGCCCCGTAGTCTCCTGGGTACAGGTGTGGAGAGGGCCACCGGCAGTGCCTTGAGGCCCCACATGCACTTAGAGCCTTTACCTTGCCTTGCCTTCCAGGTAGACCCCAAGTTCCTGAGGAACATGCGCTTTGCCAAGAAGCACAACAAGAAGGGTCTGAAGAAGATGCAGGCCAACAACGCCAAGGCCATGAGTGCACGTGCCGAGGCTATCAAGGCCCTCGTCAAGCCCAAGGAGGTCAAGCCCAAGATCCCAAAGGGCGGCAGCCGCAAGCTCAATCGACTTGCCTACATCGCTCACCCCAAGCTCGGGAAACGTGCTCGTGCCCGCATTGCCAAGGGTCTCAGGCTCTGCCGGCCAAAGTCCAAGGCCAAGGCTCAAACCAAGGCCCAAGCTTCGGCTGCGACTCCGGCTCCAGCTCCTGCTCCTGCTCCTGCTGCAGCTCAGACTCCCAAAGGTGCCCAGGCCCCCACAAAGGCTCCAGTGTAGAGTCTTCTGTCTGCCAGTGTGAGGACAGAAGGACTGGTATGACCCCTGGGCTTCTATCCGCATGGGGCTGGTGTCCTCCTGTGCTATTTGTACAAATAAACCTGCGGCAGGATCTGTCATTTGGCCTGTGTCTGTGGTCCAGGGACTGGAGTATGGGTGAGAGTTGGGGGAAATGGGGCCCTGGAGTACAAGAAAAGGACCTAGTGAAAGACATGGTGGAGGGCTTTAAGGAGGCTGGGGCACATAGTCTGCTGGCTTGGGCAGTCTGGTGGAGAAAGAGAAGTCCCAAATACCCTGGTAAGCCTTAAAGTTTACCCCGGGGATAAAGAGAAGGACCCTGCTGAGTTTTGGACTCTGGCCTGAGGCGGTCCAGACTTAGGCTGTTCTAGTGTACTCAGTCAGCATCCACCACTCTGGGTTGTGCTGGGGCCTCTGGGACACAGGGCTGTGGGGGCACCGCATTAACTAGCACAACTGGGCCAGACCTGACTGTCCCCCCTGGATCAGCTGCTTCATCTGCAGAGTAGAGCAGCTAGCGAAGCAACTGGTATAGAGTTCTAGGCATCCGTGGAGGCTTCCTTAGAAGGTGCCAAGCATATCACTTCCTGGTCATGCAGTCCTCAGAAGCAGTCTGAGTATGGTTGTCGTGTAACATGTGGACCATCCTTGGCCTTGCGGGGGGGTTCTGAAAGGGTTGCACTTCCTGGGGCACCTGGGTGGCTCAGGTGGTTAAGCATCCAGACTCTTGATTTCAGGCTCAGGTCATGATCTCAGGGTTCTGGGATCAAGCCCCGAGTTGGGTCTCCTGCTCAGGAAGGGGTCTGCGCTCTCCCCTGCCCCTCCCCACCCGCTGCACATGCACACACTCCCAGATCTTAAAAATGGAGGCAACAGGTAACATCCCTCTTGCTCTAAAGTAGGTATTCTCTTTGTTTCATATGGAAGAACACTCAAGATCACGGAGCTCTGGGACGGAAGTAGCACTGGGACCCAGGCAGCCCATGTGGGACCCCAGAAAGTTTGCGCAGTCAGGGCTGGGCTGCTAGCTCCTGACTGTCACCCTGGCATGCTCTGGGTGGTCGACTGCCCAACACCAAGAGGTGTCAGTTAGGTGGGGTCTTGAACCAGGATCAGGTTTTCTGTCCTGAAGGTAGTTTGGCCCAGCCTGAGGTCATCAGGTCGGGTGGCTTCCAGTAAGGCCTGTGTTATAGTCCCCATGATGGCATGAAGACTCCTTTCCCCTGTCATCCTGCTGCAGTCTGAAGAGGGAGGCCAGACCCCACCCAGGTCAGGGGCTTCAGCTAGGCTTACTTAAGGTCACAACCAACTTGCTATCAGCCTCTAGCTCCCACATGGCACCTCCCTTGTATAGAAAGCACAAGTCCCTAGTTTTTGCGTCTCAAGTCTTGATTCCCATTACCTACAACCTATGTGGCATTGGGCAAACTATTCTAGCAGAGGTTCTACAGGGGCTCAGTGAAGCCTGCCCCCAGGGGCTGCTGGGAGGGCTCAAAGCAGATGGAGCTGGCCCAAGTCCTGTCCTGGCACAAGCAGCAGCCGGAGGCCACAGAACCCGGCTGTGGACTTCCTTTGGCCACAACTAGAACTTCAAACCCTTGCCCTCCGTCTCACCCCATGCCTGCGGAGGCCCAAACAGGACTGGATCACATCAGCTAGAGGAGCCATAATGACTCTTGGTCCTGCCCGGAGCCCCACTGAGCAGGGCTGACATACCAAAGCCTCACTCGGCCACTCAGCACACACTGATCCCTGCCCGAGGTGTAGGGACCCTCAGATGAACTGACCTGGTCCACCAGAGTTCCTGCTCCTCTGTGACTCATGCTCCCAACACCAGAGCAGGGGCTACACCCCCTTGCTGTCATCCTGAGGGGCTGATGAATGTTAGCAGTTGTGGCGTTTCAGCTCTCCCTCTACTCGCCCCACATCTGGCAGGGCTCAGCTGGCCTTCAGCTCTAGTCCTGTCACAGGATCCTGAGTTGTTCCCAGAAAGCCAGAAGTGTTTCCCTGGCTATGCTTTGGTTTCCTCCTTAGAATGGTGTCCCTGACCTTTTAAGTCAGAAAAAGGTGTAGTGGCCACTGAGAACAGGAACTATGGTCCCTTGATGCTGGGCACAGACATGGCTGGGTGGTAGTGGATGAGTGTGCTGTAGGGCACAGAGCAGCATGGGGTCATAGGGAAGTACCCAGAGCCACAGTTTTACCATCTGTGAAATGAAGATGGGAATCTCATGGCCCCAGAGAATAACAGAATCCCTGCTCCATGAATGTCCTTTTTCTCAGTACTGCAGAACTGGCCCTGTCCACACGCAGACTTTATTGTTGAGTGTGGGGCAGAGGGATCCTTGCCTTGACACTGGTCTGGTGGACGCTCCCGGGGTAGAGGTTGGGGAGCCTGGGACTCAGCCATCACTAGGCAGGGCAGGCACACTAGCCAGAGCAGGCAGCAGCCGTGTGTATATGTCAATCCCACGGAGGAACACGGCCTCGTGCAACCGTTCATCATGGTCGTGCAGCAGCACAGGTGTGCGGTTCATGGGTGAGAAACCCAGCGCCGGGACCCCCACCTGCAGGGCGGCAAGGAGAAGCCATGAGGAGAAGGGCCAGCATCCAGGACCACCCCCTGCCCACCCACTGCAAACAGCTCACCGCACGGAGGTAGCGGCTATCGGTGGCAGCGGGGAAGATCTCTGGCTCCAGAGTGAGCTTCCTGCGGAAAGAGGAGCCTGGTGAATGAGGAGGCAGAGAGGGGAGAGGGCAAGGGAGAAACGGAAGGGGCAAAGGAAGGTGGAAGGGAGGCAGGAGGAGAAAAGAGGAAAGGGGAAGAGAAAGGCTGCCCATGCGCTCACATGTCCTTGCAGGCCCCGCTAAATGCTGCCCACCAGGGGTCTGAGTCATCAGTAGATGTCACTCGGGGCTCCGTCCACTTCTGGAAGGGGGGCAGGATAGCAGGATCAAGACAGGGCCTGGACATCTTCCCCTATTCTTCACAGGCTACTCTGAGCCTGGCCTAGGCACACACCCACTCAGCCCCACCTTCTACGGCGGCTTCCACCCACCTACCCAGATAGCCAGCCGGCCGGTCCAGCCACAGGCCCTCTTTCAGTCCCTTAAAGGCCACAGGTCTGGGACCTGCCCTCCATCTACTTACTTCCTGTCCAGCTTCTCTAGGAAGAGACCTAGGATAGGAGATCTAGGAGACCTAGGACCTGACTCTCCCAGACCTCTCAGACTGGCCAACTGCTTGTTACAGGTTCTCAGAGTGTAGGGTCCCACCCCTTCCTAAACCGAGTGTGTTCAGACTCATATAAAAGTAGTAGTATATAAATGTTTAATTGAGGTCTTTTCATCTCTTCATGCTGTAAGAACGATGAGGCCGTGAACTGTGTCTAATTTCACTTCTACGGTATCCCCAGCACTCAACGGTGACCTGCACCATGAATGCTTGTTGAATAAAATGTGTCCCTCACAGCTACAGACACCCAGATGTAGCCGAGCACCCACTGCCACCAGGACACACACCCAGCAAGCCCAGGCTCCCCAGCTCCCACAGCATCTGACCATGGGTCCCAGCTGATACCTGAGCAAACTCGAAGGTGACCCCCTCACCAGCTGCCCGGCACCAGCGCTGCAGCTGCTCCTCGAAAGCCTGTGAGAAGGGAGATGAGCTGACCTCTCCGGCTTTCCCTGAGCCTCCAGCCTAGGACTGAAGACCCGGCTCCCCACTCCAAACCCAGGCAGAGAGGGCACCTTCAGGTCCACGTCTGGTGCCACACGGAAGTCAAAGCTGGCGCTCATAGTTGCAGGTACCACATTATAGGCCACGCCACCCTCTAGCTTGGTCAGGTTCACGGAGGTCACAGCCCCGGCCTTCAGGTTGGGGTCTGACTGCAGCCTGCGATGGGAGGCAGGGCAGGGGCGGCAGGGGGAACAGCAGATGAAGAGCCTCCCTTCTCTGGCAGGGCCACCCCCCAGACCCCCATCCTCTTTCCCAGGCTGCCTCACCTCTGCCTCTCCTTCTCCCGGAAAGCCAGGACTGAGCTCACCACCTTGTGCTAGGAGAGTGTGAGGTCAGATGTGAGTGTGGCCCCAGGAGAGAGCATCGGGGATTCCCAAACTCCCTCCCTGTGTGCCACGCACCAGCTTCTCTGCTGCCGTGTCCTCGATGAAGCGTGAGCTGTGGCCTGGCTTCCCAGTGCTCGAGATCCGCACCCCTGGGAGATGAGGGAGAAGGAGGTGTCTTCAGCATGGGAGGGGCTGGAAAAGTGACCAGCCTGGGGGTGGGCCCCAGCCTTCCCCTCATCCCAAGCTGATCTGGCAGGGTTGTTCTCCTTAGAACGCAAGGTGTAGAGCTGGTTTCTGTCCATGGGGGGCTTCCCTCAGAAGCTCAGGAAGAAGTCCAGGTGGAGAGGGGCTCTGGCTACTCAGGCCCCGACATGCTGCATGACTCTTGGGAGGCCCCTCTGGCCCCTCTCCCCTTCTGGCCTGGCATCCCAGTGCACAATGACGCCCTCCCTCCAAGCCCATACTCACACCAGGGGCTCCGCTCACTGTAAAAGACAGTGAAGGCATCAGTGGGGTTGGCCAGGCCTGGGGAGGGAGAGGGGATTCAGAGCGTGGAGTGACCCAGCCCCTAACAGCCTCTCTGTCCCCCACCAGCCGCTCAAGGGCCTGCCAGCCTGTTCACCTTCATCCAGGGCAAAGCCAGCCCTCAGGGCCTGGAACTCGGGCCGCCGTACAAACAGCTCCATGCCTTGGTGACCCCCAACTTCCTCATCTGTCAAAGCAGCAGGGACATGAGATGAAGGATCTGTCCCTATCACCAAAGCCTCCTGCTTCTGAAAAGTGGCTCTCCCCAAGCCACTCCTACCTGGCACAAAGGTCATGTGGATGGTCCTGGGGAAATGGTGGCCCTCAGCCTTCAGCCTCCTCACAGCCTCCAGGTACCTGAGGGGCAGTGACAGGGTATAAGCCAGGTGCTGGGGGAGCCACCAGATATTTGGGCGGGCAGGCTGGAGCTCTGGGCCCCTGCAGCCTGCTCTGCCACAGCCTGGCAGGGGACTCCGTCCTTCAGTCTCCCCATCCATGTCAAGGTGAGAATTCCTGTTCAAGATAAGGGGTCAAGGTGTTCCTTGGCATTGAGATTCTCCAGTCACACCCACACCAGGCCCTGGGTCAATTCAGTGAGCCAGAAGGGGCACTGTGGGGGACGGGAAATGGAGGACACTCACTGGATGCTGACACACTTCATGTCCTGGGTACCCCTGGCATAGATGTAGCCCTCAGCATCCTTGAAGGCCTCAAAGGGGTCATGACTCCAGTGTTCCTGGGGTGGAGATGAGAAGAGGCCCCAAATTTAGTCATTAATCTACTCTGTTCAACTGTGCCCCTGATCTAGAAGCCTACCCTAGGGTTGGGGTGACAAGTGGGGTGGTGAAGGGGACAGAAGCGGGCCGAGAGTGCAGCAGACTGCAGTCCCTCATCTCTGCTCCCACTGCTACCCCCGGCACAGAACGGACCCCTGGGCAAAGGCTGCCTGAATATAGTCATGTCCTATGAGATCGGGAGTCAATTTCAAGACAAGCCCCTGAGGCTCTCTGGGGTCCAATGGGGGGTCTGAGTCATCTGTGTACCCCAAGGCCTGCACTGCTTCCCACGCCCCACACACCTTGAAAACAGGCACCACGTCCGTGTGAGAGTTGAGTAAGACAGAGGAGAGTCTGGGGTTGGTGCCCGGCCATGTCAGAATGGTCACCACACGGCCAGGTGCCACCTGGAGAGGACCAGGAGGTGAGCAGGTGCCCTGGGGCCACCTCCCCGCCCCATGACAGGCCCTAGGCTCACCTCCACTTTCTGACAGCCTAGGCCCAGCTGGCACGCTCTCTCCTCAAGGAAGGCCACAGCAGCCCCTGGGGACACAGAGAGTCTTGGGGCTGCTTCTGCCTACCCACACCTCCCACCAGCCCAGGCAAAGCTAGGGGTACATCCAGAGAGGGGAGCCGATGCTGAAACAGGCTGCTGCCTCGGCACTGCAGTTCCACACCCCTCGGGGACACCTGCATTTCTGTCTCCAAGGGAGAAGATATCTTTGGCCAGTCAGTGACCCTTTGTGGAATGTCAGGTGGGAAGTCCATAGTTAGAAACAGGAGTGACTGCTCTCTTCCTTAGCGATGGGAAAACTGGTGCACAGGCATGAGATTCACCCTATGTGCCCCAGCTGGTAAATACGGGGCAGGGGTTTGGATCCATGTCCACAATTCCCAGCCACCAAGCTTGATTTCCTAAGGGCTGTGGTCTTTGTCCTGCCCAGTAGGCTTCTGGAGCTCCTTCCCTTGGAGCTGTCTGGTCTCCTCTCCCCGTCCTCAAACCCTGGGCAGTGAGGCGAAGTTGTTCCCGAACCAGCCACTAGTCCGCTGACCTGGGGAACCGCTAGGGGCGTGGAGGTGCCAGTTGAGGCAACAGAGTGGGACTTAGCGGGGTGACAGTGGTTGGAGTCTGGTGTAAGGCAGTCCCCGCCCCGGGACCCCACCGCAGGCCCTGGAACCGCCGCGTTCTCACCGTAGTCCGGCTGGGGCTGGACCGTGCGGATGCGCAGGTACTGGCGGAAGAGCGTCACGGACGGGTGCTCGCCCTCGCGACCCTCGCTGGCCATGGCGCTGCGCGCGGTGAGCTAGGGGCAAAGCGAGCGGCTACCTACCCCTCCCAGCCGCTGCGGCCCCGTGGACTCCATCTACTCACGCCCCTGCCCCAGGGCGTTTCCCCGCACGTCCCACAGGGAGAAGACCCCCTGTTTTCGGAGCCCCCATTCTGTTTCAGGAGGTGTTCTAGTCGCTTTCAACACATTTCCGTATTGAATCCGCCAAAGAACCCCGGGAAGTTCGTGCCTCTGCATGCCTGCTTACTTTACAGACAGAGGAGAAAGCTGAGGCTGAGAGATTCAGAGACAGCTAGACAGTAGCTGAGCCCGTTCTGAACCCCAGACATGGGCTCTTCCTACCCTCCTCAAAAAAATTTTCCCGACTGCCCGGATTTTATGCCACATAACCCCAGACCCTTTACCCCTCTCCGGGGTCCCACCTCGCTCTCTGCTGCTCTTGGGCAGGCGCCTGCTTCTCAGCGCCAGCCCCGGACTGTGGCCCAGGGCTCAGGGTCCTGCGAGGTCGAGGGCTCAGAACCGCCCCCTCCGCCCACCACGTGGCCGGACCGGATCCCGGGGCGGGGCCGAAGACTGCGAGCAAGGGACACCTACGTCCCCGCGGCCGCGACGACGAAGGTGTCTTCGCCCGCCCCAGGTTCCGACCTCCTCTCGGATTACGGGATCCTGCGATCCTCCCCGGGGTCAGCCACCGCAGCCGCCGCCAGCTCCGCCCCGGCCGCCGGCCGCCGTCCCCCGGCCCCGGCCGGCCCCGCCCCCGGCCGGCCCCGCCGCCAAGCCCGCCCCCAGGCCCCGCCCCGCTGGACTAGTCTGCGAGCCGCGGGTGGTCCCGCCCGGAGAGTGCTCTACCTCCCGCAATCTCCAGATGGGGCGGGGTAGAGAGGAGAGCTGATTCTGACACAGGAGGGGGCGTCTGCCCGCTCAGGCGCCCCTCTTGGGGTACAGCGCTACAAAGTCCTGCCAGAGCTGGCCCCGCCTACTCCCCCGTCCCCTCCCGCGAGTCTCCTGACTTCTTCCCTTTCCGTGTCTCAGCTCCTCAGGCAGGTCCCCGCTGATTGCCCCAGCCCCCTGTGTGGACAGGTTTTTGGTTAATAACTGTCCCCTGTAAGTTCCAGAAGGCTGGCTGCTCCATGTACCCACAGGATTCTGTCGCCGCGGGGGAGGGGGGCACAGAGCGGTGTCAGAGAAGCCGCCAGACACGTGCCAGGAACGGAGGATAAAGGGGCAGGGGAGAGGCACATGTGTGACTTCGTGTGAGATCATGCGAATGTGCCACTGTGGGAGGTAATCCAACAGTGTGTATCAGCGGGCATGTGTGTGACAACGCGAGTGTGAGATGTGGCTGGTGTGGCAGCGTCTGTGTGACAGAGGATGTCATGGTGAGAAGATGTAACCAGACGGCTTGTATGATCATGTGAGAGGGGCTGAGCAGCACAAGAGCGTACATGTGGCATACTCTTGGCTGACCCTGTGCCAGGCTCCCTGGCTCTCCTACAGCCACCAGAGAGGGAGGATAAAGAGGCACAGGTGTCCCACTGGCCACCCCCAGGCTGCACAGAGTTGTAGCTGCCCACTTGGGTGTCTGGGTGTCCTTTGTACTCTCAGCCAGTTCTGCCCCCTGCTATAGGGGCTGAGTCAGTGTGGGGAGAGGCAGGGCTGAAGACTTCAACCTTTGTGCTCCGAGGAGGCAGGCTGGGAGGAAAGGGAAGGGGAGGGGGGTCCGTCCCAATCCTCCTGGGGTTTAAGTTTGATCTGCTTGCTGACCCATACATACCCAGGGGCAAGCAGGCTTGGCAGTTGACCACCAGTGCTGTGTTAATTGTTAAACCACATTCCCCACTTCTATCCCTACACATCCTGCTCCCTTTGGCCATAGGTACTGCATTCCTGACTCACTGGCACAACGGCTAGACCCTGGACTTCCTACCAACCCCAGTGGTCACACGACAACAGTAACACCCGCTCCCCCAGACCCCCACAAGCCCCGTGAGACCAAGTGCTCTATATACCTAGACTGAGTCAATTTTAAAACCAAATTTTGAGCCAGGAATTACCATCATGCCCAGTTTACAGGTGAGGAAACTGAGTAACAGAGTAGTGAGGGCAGCTAGCTAAGAAGTAGACCATCTTGGGCTGCTGAAGCCTCCCTCCAGCTCCCAGCCCCCAAGCAGTCCCAGACCTGCCTCTCACTCCCACCCCACCTGCTGCAACCCCAGCAAACAGGACCTGCCACTCCCCAGACATGACAAAAAAATGTGTTTTTTGTTTTTTTTTTTTATTGTGCCTGTGAGATGAAATGAGAGGTCCCGACTAGGCCCAGCCCTCTGGCCTCAACCCTCCAATCCCAGGGGCTGCCTCCCTGGTGGGGCACTGGTCCAGACTCTCCCAGCTCAGGCCAGGCCTGGGGCCTGGTCAGTGGGTGAACTCAAGGCAGGCGGTCAAGGAAGGCCAGGAGGACAAGATGGAAGTCTTGCGGCTTGTGGAGGTAGCAGGCGTGGCCTGCATCACGCAGCTTCACCACAGAGTGGTTGGGCAGGTGGCGGAGCTGCCGCAGTGACTCTCGGGCCAGGATACGGTCCAGCTCCCCATACAGGATGAGAGTCGGGGTCTGCAGGGCAAGGCAAGGGGCTGTGATCCTGGGGCCTGACGGTGACTGACCCTCTTGCCACCTCTTTAGGAAATCTTTCCCAAACGCCCCACCTCTTTCTATCCAGATGAGGTCATATGTCCTCCAATTGAGACCTGAGTCCTTCCCCCCCATGACTGGAGCCAGGGATAGGAAGCTGGACCTTTGGAAACCCTCCTTCCAGTACCTTCACGGCCCAGAATTGTTCCTGGGTGTAGTTCTGGGTGGAGGCGGGTGCAATGGGCACAAATCCACGCAGCTGGTGGTGGCCTCGGATCAGGAAGGGCAGGGCGTAGCGGCCACTCAGAGAGGGGCTCACCAAGACGGCATTGTGCACCTCCAGGTCTCGTAGCACTCGCTCCAGGAGCTCTGCCCGCCCTGCCTCTGTGCTTGCCTCCTTGGAAGGTGCCGAGTTCCCAAAACCTGGGAACAGCAGGAGGCACCAGCTGAGGGAGGCTGGAAAGGAACCCAGGACTTCCTGCCTCCCCTCTACAGTGGGGGAAGGAGCAGAGGCACAGGTCAGCACTACCCCCAAACTTCCTGGAAGCTATTTTAGGTAATAGGATAGGTCCGCTAGAAAAGCATCTTTCACTCATTAGAGTGGCAAAACTAAAAAGATTGACAATATACAGTGTTGGGGAAGATGTGGGGAAATGGGCACTTTCATCCATGACTGATGGGAGTATAAATCCATGTCGCATTTTTGGAGGGTAAGGTAATATTTGTCAACGTTTTTAAAAATGTGCATCCTCTGACCCATAATGATTCTTGGTAGCTACCTTATAGAAATTATTGCCTCCACGCTCAAAGAAACATGTCCAAAGTTGCTTCAGCTTCATGCCTCAAGCATTTCCACTGATGCTGGAAACTCTAAATCAACTTATGTATCTACCAGTGGAGGAATGGGCAGATGTTCATAGTGACTGGCCTGCTCTATGAGATATGGTATAGGGGGAGAAAACCAAGCTGCAGAGAGATTTGCTAAGCCGACAGGACACGAGTCATGTTTCTACCCTCACCACACAATCCTGAATATTGTCTGTCTTTCTATATAGGGATCTATATAGGGATCCCCTGGGCACCCCCAGACTGCTGGGAGAGAAATGTTGGCATGGGTCTCTGAGGACGTCACTCTCTCTTGGTTTTTAAAGATAAGAATGATAGCATAAATCATGTGCACAGCTAAAAAACTGAAAAGCTACCTAGTTTATCATAAAAAGTCCAGTGAGATCTCTCTGTGCAAGCTCTTGGGAAGTGAGTCGCATTTCTACTTCTATTTCCCATGCTCTGGGACATGCCACAGTCCACATTCTAGCTTCAAAGGTAGAAAATAAAGACACAGACCTTCTAGCATTGCCATCTTGTGTCGCAACCTGCCACTGCTTGTCCAGACGCTGGGGTTCAAATCCCCCCCAGCCCAGCCATACCGTAAGGCTTTTCTACCCCTCCAAGTCCTCCCTTGGGAAGCTGCCCCCTTGTGCCTGCCGAATGTTGCTTCCCTAGACCCCGGAGCGGGGGCTCTCACCTGGGAGGTCAAGGGCCACGGCCCGGTAGCCCCTCTGCGCCAGCAACTGTAGTGTGCCCAGCTGCTCCCACGTGTGCGAGTTAAAGGCCTTTCCGTGGAGTAGCATCACCTCCACCCTGTGGGCACACAGGGGAGTGTGTGTCCTTGGGGTCGGGAAGTGGGCCGCCCTTCTTTCTTTCTAGGCTTTTCCCACTGCCCTCCCAGGCCCTGAGCACCCTGAGTTGAGCTGGGATCCCACACAGGGACTCCCCTTGGACCTAGTCCTTCCACTACACCCTGAGGTCAGCACCCACCTGCGTGCCCGGTGGAGCGGCAGCACCTCGCGGTAAAAGATGGGGGAGTTGCCAGGGGTGAGACCAGCCAGGATTGTGACATTGGGGCCTCCCCAGAGCCACGAGGTCTGCTCAGGGGGGCCTGGCAGCCCCACGTACAGTAGCAGCATGAGCAGCAGGCCCAGGCCCAGCAGGGCTACCTGGGACCGGCTCATGGAAGTCTGTACCACAGTCTGGAGGAGAGGAGAGGAAGAAGAGGCTGGGGCTGTGTCCCCACCAGGTCCCCTGGACCCCACCCCCAAGCCCCACCCAGAAGCCCTCAGTCAAAGGAAGAGCTCAGCCCTTGCCCTTTGTCCTGCTCCGAGCAGGGGTCTGAGGTTTCATATCCAACTACTCCGCACATGCAGGGGCAAGAGCTCAGATCCCCTGAAGCCTGAGAAGGAGCATCTGAGATCTTTCTGGAGACACACAGATGCTCAATAACCACCATCATCACTGTGCCAGCTAAAACCAGTGCTTATGACAGCCAGATCCTGTGCTTGGCCCTTCCCATACGAGGACTCACAAATCCACATAAGAACACTGGGAAGCAGATAGGATTATAGTTCTCTTGCAGATGAGGAAACAGGCTCAGAGAGGTAAATTCTTTTGCCCAAAATGCAGAGTAGCAGGTAGAGGAACTGGGACTTGAACCCAGAACTGGGCTGCTAACCATCAGGCTACACTCAGCTTGCCAAGGAAGAAACCACGGGCCTGGGAGGTGAGGAATGAACTGGAGCTTTGCTGGTAGACAGAGTAGTCAGAGTCATTAAAGCGAAAGACTGGGGATGCCTGGGTGGCTCAGTCGGTTAAGCGTCTGCCTTCAGCTCAGGTCATGATCCCAGGGTCCTAGGATGGAGCCCTGTGTTGGGCTCCTTGTTCAGCAGGAAGCCTGCTTCTCCCACTGCCTGCGGCTCTCCCTGCTTGTGTTCTATCACACAAATAAATAAAATCTTTTAAAGAAAATAAAAGGGGAAAGACTATGTGTAAAGCCCCATTTCACTGACAGCATGTTTGGAAATGGTTCTTTCTTTCTTTCTTTTTTTTTAATCACACTGCATATAATAGTGCTTAAATCAGAATGTGTCTTCCAATTGATGGAAATATGCAGTGCTTTATCTCAGCTGATATTAAGTGGGAGGAGGGCTCATGGAGAACATCTGGGATGGAGAAAGGCTGAGGCATGAGCAGAATGAATGGGCCCAGGGAGGAACATGGTACACCTCGAAATGGAGGCTGGAGAGACGAAAGCTCCCCCACCCGACTGACTCTTGTAGTCTGGGTCCTTTGCCTGTCCAGAGGACAGACATCAGGACCCAGGACCCAGACAGAAGGGTTAGCCCTGCCTTTGAGACTCTGCCTTGCCACTTCCTGGCTATGCGTCTTCAGCTTGTCAGTAAAATGGGGAAAAGGATCACCTTGCATCATCCCTCTCAAGTTTCCTGTGATATTTCAGGAATACAGTGGATTTGACCCAGGGCTGTCCTGTCATCATTTCTCGGGCCTAGGAGGCGTACACCTGCCTTATTCACAGATTCCAGTGAACACATCTTTATTGGGTGCCAAGTGGGTGCTGGCCCAGCTGGAAACATATTGGGCACCACTCTCCTCTCCTGGGAGCTTTGACAGTGTTTCCCAAGACCCCAGCCCCAGACTCCCAGTCCCAAGCAGTGAAGAGCCAGGAGCTTAAGGAAGGAAGAGGCCGCTGTTCTCTTCTGACCAGGAACAGCAACCTCCAGAGCACCCTGAGCCTAGGCTCCTACCGGTGGGAGGATCCCCGCGGATCTCTCCTTGTGGCAAGCCTGCTGCGAGGGAGAGGCGGGACTTTGGCTGTTGCCTTGGCAACCTAGGCAGCTGGTGCACTAGACCATGGTGGGGGGAAGCTAGCCTGCAACTCAGGCAACTCAGCATGCTCCAGACAAGCGTGGGGTCGGGTTGGCTGTACCCAGCTTAGGTCCTTGTCATACGTGTGGACAATGACACACAGGAGTACACGCGTGCACACAGTCTTGTCCCCACAGCTTTTCTTTTGCATAAGCTATTCCTGGCACGGCAGGTACAGGCAGACACACTTGGCCTGCGAGCAAGCGATCCCCTGAATTACGTACCTTCAAAACCAGCCACACAGCCAGCCATCAGGAAAGCAGACCGACACACACACACACAGACACACACGCTTTCAAAATCATGCAGACCCTCAAATCACCAGCACACAGTCATATATACACAATCCCCAAACTGCTCCTGCATACAAGAAACACGCACGTACAGGCAAACAGATACACATAGCCTCAAAAATACACACGCACACGTAGCTACACACCCTCAAAATCACGTACACAGAAATGCGCACAGCAGACATACACAGGCACAGGCGTACAGACAGACCGACATCCTCCTCAACGTAGGCACGTAGAAACAGACACACACGACATCGACACACGTGTATCCAGACCCCCGAGAACGCACGCAGACCAAAGCCTGGGCAACACACACAAAACACACTAACACAGGGACACTCGCTGCCCCCCCACCCCCACCCCGCAGCGGCCACTCCCACAGGACTCTGCCCCAGGGCCCTGGGGGCAAGGGGCGGAGCCAGGACGGCCCGCCCCCGGGCACCCCGCAGCTTTCACTCCCCGGAGACACTTACCGGGCCGACCGGGATCACCGGGCCGGACACCCCAGCGCGGGCCCCGCCCACGCGGAACCAGCAGCCAAACAGCGCCGCGACCATGGCGCTGCCTCCGCGGCTCTGCGGGCGGCTGCGGGGACCAGGCGGCAGAGAGCGCGGCCGGGGAGGCGCGCTTGCGCAGTCCGCAGTCGCAGGCCCCCGCGCCTCCTAAACCCACGGAGGGGGGCATTCTAGGCGGTGCCCCAAAACACGTAGGCCCGGCCCACTGTCCCGATTTTACCGGATTGTTCTCAGTCCGAAGGCCAGGGGAGAGCCACCGGCTTCTTCCCACCAGGCGGTCTCTATCGTGGGTCAGCCCGTCTCTGTACAGAGCGGGTAAGGATAAGGACTGTCTTAAGGGCCGCAAAAGATGGGTCAAGCCGTAGCACAGTGTCTGGAGAGGAGGCCTCGCTGTTCAATGTCAGATGTTATAGCTACTTAGCGGCTCCTGGTCTCAGTCCAACCGCTTCCCGCACCCCTGCACATACACAGGCACACGCACTCGATCACAGCCCGGGGTGGCCTCTGGGCCTCTTTCACTGCTCTTTATGGCACCTAGCCTGCTGGCGGTATGTGGCCAAGCCAGGCGTGGCAGCCAGGCCGGTACAGGGAGGCAGCGCAGGGCCCGTAGGACTCCCTCTGTTACAGACACCCTGACAAAAAGGCAACATCACACCCATTCTGCAAGCCCAGAAACAGGTTCGGAGACGCTGTGAAAACGGCTGAGGTCACCTGGCTGGACTTTGATAGAACCTCACACTCACGGAGGTCCGGCTTCACCGCTTGCCCGCGCACAACTCTGGGCCTGGGCAGGGTGGGGACGCACGAACCCTTCTCCGCAAGCCTCATCGTGTGCATCTGGGGCAGGCTGCTGGGGCCGCACCCAGCCAGGGGCTTGGAGCACCCGGGGCCGAGGGGTTTGGGGAAACCGAGGCTGCTGGGACAGGAACGATCTAGCGGCAGCGACGGGCCCTGTGACGGCTTGTGGCCACAAGAGGGCGTCCCGTAGCACGGCCTGGTCTCCGCCCTAGGCCGGACCACTTCCCCGCTTCCCAGGCCCGGGCCACAGTCGCCGCCCGCACTCGCCTGCCTCTTAACTGCGCGATCCTACGCAGCTCCCCAGGTACCGGCCCTGCGCCCCCCGCCCCCCAACCTCTCTTCTTCTGTCGGGTGAAATCCTACTCCCACCCAGCCCAAGTTCCTCCCCTTCCCATCTCGGCTCCCCAGGTCCCTTCCTCGGGTCTGCCCCCAACCTTCCCGCGTGCCCCTTACCGGGCCCAGCGAGCCAGAACCGAAGTCGGCCGAGGGGGTCGAGCGAGCCGCCGCGGCGCCGATGACCGTGCGTCAGCGCGTTGGGCCCCAGCGGGTGGCGCGCCGGGTACTCCGCATTCCTCGCGGCCCGGAACTCCAAAGCCGTTCCCAGCTCTGCGTTCCAGCTTCCGCCTCTGAAAAATAGGTTTTAAACTCCAACCCCGACCCCCTCCGGCCTGCGGTGCCAACCTACAAACTGTAACAGTGCCTTGAAGAGAAAGAGGTCCATAAGCAAAATAGCTGCTTACTGTCGCTTGAGCACTTAACTGAACTCCCTCTGTGCTAGGAACCTTGTGCAGCGTTTCACATGCAGGAGCTCGTTTAATCCCATCCACCACTGGGAGCTGAGCACTATTGTATTGTATTGTATTGTGCCCCATTCGTAGAAAGGGAGAATAACAATGAGGACAATAATCATAACGGGAGCTCCATGTATTGAGTTCAAGGGCAAGCACCCTCACTTGTCAATTCTCTCTCTCTCTTTTTTTTTTTTTTTTTAACTCATTCATTCTTGAGGTAGGTTTTATTGCCACTTATTTCAGAAGAGGAAACTGAGGCCCAATGCCACACAGTTGAGTGGCGGAGGCATAAATAACACCTCGGTCTTCCTCATCTGAAAGCATGTGGAGGGTTCTGGCAGCCTTCTGGAGGCCCCCTTGCTGCTCCCAGAGGGACCCCTGCCCTCTGTGTCCCATCGGGTAGGGGGGTTCTGTGGCTCCTCCTCAGTCTGGCCTTGGACCGCAGGTGCGCCACCAATACAGCGGCGGTGATGGCCGGAGTGGAGCTTCATGAGGGCACCACCCAGGTGCAGGGCCAGAGCCTCTTCTTCCGGGAGGCTCTGCCAGGCGGTGGGCAGGTTGCCCGCTTCTCAATTCTGCTATTGCACGGCATCCGCTTCTCCTCCGAGACCTGGCAGAACCTGGGCACGCTGCACAGGCTGGCTCAGGCTGGCTACCGGGCTGTGGCCATGGACCTGCCAGGTACCTCTGGGGCAAACTTCTGGACCGGGGTTGTGGGGGGCCTCAACGAGGCCTGGGCCCTGGGGCACTGGGAGGACCTTGACAGGGTGCAGTGCCCTCGGCAAGGCCCTTCCAGTTTCTCGGGTCTCGATCCGGGTGTGGTCTGGACACCGTCCAGCTGGTTCTAGCCAGGTTGCCCGGGGTGGTGTCTGAGAGGCTCTGAGCCTGCTTCCTCCTCTGTAATGAGAGCTACAGATTTGGGGGGTTGGCTCTAATGAGAAGGGACTGAGATATGTGCATATGTCGTCGGTACCCAACACCTAAGAATCGGTACTCAGCCAAGTGGAATTAAAATCTTTTGACAGAGCCATAACCGTAGCCTCTTTTGGAAGCCCTAAAGAGTGAGACTGAGTCTCCTGACACATGTGGGGGCGGGGTGGGGCCTGGTGGGTGGCCAAGCCCCCAGTCACCATCCCAGGGACAAAGCCCAGAACTGGGTTCAGTGGTAGGGCAGGAGCAGCCCCAGAACGGCCGTCATAACCTGGACTGGTAGGCCCCAGCCCGTGGAGCCGAGTATGAAGGGGCAGCAGAGCTGACCTGCTCCCCTCACAGGCCATGGCTGGCAGGGTTTCAGGGCCCAAGTGTGGGCCTCCAGGCTCAGATGGGATTGGTTCGGACCATGGGTTGGGCTGATGATCTTCCAGGTGAAGGTCTTGAGCTAATCTTTTGGGGGTAGGTGGGGCCTGACTCATTGGAGGGAAGGTACATGTGCAGAGCCAGCTCCTCCACCCCTGTCCACCCTGCCAGCCCCGAGACAGGTGCCTCTTAAGCAGTTAATTCACTTAATTTTCACCGCAACCTGAAATGGCAGATACTTTTTTGTCTCTTTTAACAGATGGGGAAACTGAGCAGCTGAGAGAGGGGTGAGGAGACTTTCCTAAGGTTGCCTAGATAGTTAAGTGGAAAATTGAGACTTGGCCCCAGCTGTGTTGGACTTAAGAGACCAATCCTTTCCAGGACACTCTATGGATGGGAGAGGTAGGCACAGACATAGAGGAAAATGCCTCGTGCTTGCCACAGATAGGATAGATCTAGGTTGCTGTAGGAATAAACTTGGGCACACTGTGTGCTGCTGGAACCTGGCACTGAGAGATCGACCTAGGAGGTCTTCCTGGAGGAAGGGACTGTCTCTTCCATTTTCCCCATTCAATGCTCTTGTCTTTCCCACACCTGAATCCCTGCAGGCCTGGGGCGCTCCAAGGAAGCAGCAGCCCCTGCCCCTATCGGGGAGCTGGTCCCCAGCAGCTTCCTGGCAGCTGTGGTGGACGCCTTGGACCTGGGCTCTCCAGTTGTGATCAGCCCATCGTTGAGCGGCATGTACTCCCTGCCCTTCCTCACAGCCCCTGGCTCCCAGCTCCGGGGCTATGTGCCAGTGGCCCCCATCTGCACTGACAAAATCAATGCTGCGGACTATGCCAGTGTGAAGGTATCCCCATTTGGGAGGCTGAGATGCCCCTGCCCTGAGCAAGAAAGGGTCCATCCTGGGGCCTTTCCTCCACTGGGGGCAGGTTAACGGAGGGGTGTCTTCCTGGGGGGAACTAAACTACCAAACTCTGCCCTTTTGGTTTACTTAGCAGCAGATTCCTGTGCCTTGGCCTGTGCTAAACTGTGTGCCAGAGCAGACAAAAATCCATGCCTCTGTCTCCCAGGAGCTGGGGCCTCTCCTACCACCCACTGGGCCAGCTTGTCCCTCCCCTTCATTTGGGGTGGCCCCAGGGAGAGACTGAAGTGGTGGTGGAACTAGAGCTGACCCCCTCTAGGATGTTGGGGCTGGTGTGGTAGATCCCTGTTTACTGTTTCCCTTTCATTTCTCTAGACCTCAACTCTTATAGTATATGGAGACCAGGACCCCATGGGCCTGACCAGCTTTGAGCACCTGAAGCAGCTGCCCAACCACCGGGTGTTGGTCATGGAGGGGGCAGGGCACCCCTGCTACCTTGACAAACCTGAGGAGTGGCACACGGGGCTGCTGAATTTCCTGCAGGGGCTAGCATGAGACCCAGCCCTGCAGATGGGGGTGGCTGCTGGCCTGCCTTGGGCTCTGTCTGTCTCTTTCCTCCCTCCATGGGTTTCTGCTCATCACATACTTGCAACAGGTGGGTCTGTCTATCTGGGTTCTTGTCTCTAGGATCTGTCTTCTCCTCTTCCTCTTTCTCTTGCAGTGACAGACTAAGGAGGTGAAATCAAGAGGAAAAGCCTCAGGAATCAAGAGACGTAATCTGGTGGAGGGTAATCCATTAGATGGGTTTCTCCTATAGGTTTTCCTGTTCCCTCACTCTCCTTCCTCTCCCCTGTGCAGCCTTCCCATCCTGCCTCCAGCCTCTTCCTTGGGCTTCCCTGCAGGGCACTCACACCTCCTACTCCTGCCTCTTAGACCACAGATACATCCATGCCCACTTGCATGCTTACCCATAGAGAGCCATCCATGTTCCCAGATACGACCCTTCACTCGGGAGCAACTCCATAGGTACAGGCAACTCTGGACTGACACGCACACTGTCACCTACAGCATTGCATTGCATGCATTGCATGCGTTCACACACATGCACTCTTGTGCTCTCACACAAGCATTCACATGGGCACACACACACCCTCCCAACCATGCAGCCCCCCACTGTCCAGGAAGGTGGGGACCCTCCTTGTAGGAGACGCTCTGCCAGGCTTAGGAGTAGCCAGCCCCGAACTCCATTCACCCACAGGTTGCAGCTGGCCCCAGACCTTGGAACCTCTGATCTCCCTGCTTTCCCTCCTCTTTCTGGGTGCTCCACACCTCCCCAGGTTATTAGGCCTGGATCTGCTCAACCAAGCTTGTTTCCTGCTCTGAGGTTTGGGGGTTGGGGAGACGGAGAGCGGAGTGGAGGTCGGTGAAATAAAGTGATGCAATTAGACCCCGCAGGCTCTTGCTGTCTCCGGAGCGCCGCCCCTCCCCCGCCCTGGGGACCAACACGGTAGGCCCCTCCCCCACCCTGGCGGGACCAGATGGTCCCCCTGCCCTTTGTCCACCCGGCCAGATGGAGGGGAAGGGAGATTGGATTCCCCTCCCCACCCACCCACACACACATACACACACACACCCAGGTGCCAAGAGACTCAGCTGTGGGGGGAGGTGGAGGTCAGTGGGACCAGGCTGAGCCGATTACGGAGGAGAGGGGGAGGTAGATCTGTTCCCCAAAGGGTACGGTGGGGGAGGGAGAGGGCTTGGGGACCGTACAACTCCCCCCATTCTCTAGCCGAGTACACAACTGCGCCGCGGCCCTTGCGACCCTAGCCCCCAAAAGGCAATCTGGGGGTAGCTTTGGGAGAATGGCGGGGCGGGGTGCAGGGGATCACACCGCTCTCAGGCCCCTCCTCCAGCCGGTCCGGTAACCTGTCCCGGGCGGACAAGGGCCGGGCTTCGCGGAAGCCGTGGGTGGCTGAGGGGCGCGGGTCTCGTTGCTGGAGAGCCCCGCGAGGGGATGGATGGCGCAGAAGCGAGCAGAGCCGGGAACCCGGCCGGGCGGAGGGCAGAAGTCGGGGTTCCGAGGGATCCGAGCCGGAGCCGGGCAGCGCGGGGCCTGGCGGCGGGCCCGAGGCCGAGATGGGGGCGCGGGGGGTCGGCGGAGGCTCCCGGAGGGCGGCTCTGTCAGGCGGAGAGCGCAGGGGCTCGCGGCCCGGCGCGGCGCCGGGGGACCGGGGCTGGGCGGGCGCTGGCGGCGGGACCCCCCCTCCCGCCCCCAGCTCCCAGCGCCGGGACGAGCTGCCGGGGGAGGGTCGCCCCAGCCCTCCCGGAAGCGGCCGCCGCTCCGGGCGCACCGCGGCGCGCGGGGCGGGGCGGGCGGCTGCGGCACTGGGGCGGCTGGGGCGGGCCCGCCGCGCTGTAATCGGATCCGGGGAGGGGGCGGGGAGGGGCCGGGCCGGGCGGGCCGGGGGGTGGTGGGGGGGGCGCGGAGCCGGGCTCCGGGCCGGCCGGGCTCCGCGCCTGTCAAACCCCTCATTGTTCGCAGCTGATGTCACTCGCAGTTGTGAGCGGCCGCCTCTCCCGGGGACAATGTGGGACTGAGCGGCCCAGCCGCCGCGCCGCCGCTGCCGCCGCCGCCGCCGCCGCCGCCGCCGCAGGACAGCCCCAGCGAGGTAGGGCGCGGGCCGGGCGGGGCACCGCGGGCCGCGAAGTTTGGGGGTTCGGCTGGGGGGGGCGGGGAGCCCGCGCCGGAGTCTACAGGCCGGGGTCCCGCTTTGGGATACTGGGAGACTGAGAGGAACACGCTTCCCTGTCCCACACGGGCCCAGGCCTGCACAGGTGGGGGGCGCTGCTCTGCCCGAGGAGCCCCCAGCACCAGGGAGGGCCCTCCTGGACCCGAGACCCCAGATTTGAGGCCCACATCCCACCTGCTCTTTCTGTTCTTTGGACCTGCTTTTCTCTCGACCTCCTGCCTTGGGTTCTGGTTCTGCTCCATCTCTATCCCCATCAGCCATTCCCCTGCAGTTCCTGGCTCAGCACACACCCCTTCCCATTCTCTGCAGTCCTTGGTTGGGGCGTGGGGGGGGGAGCAGGCAGACAAACCTCCAGACTAGGGGTGTGTGGAGATGACAGTTGGGGACTAAGAGTGGTCCCTTAGGCTTTGTGACTCTTCAGCCCCTCAGCTCTGACCTAGCTTCTAGCTGAAGTCCTGGGGGGCAGGGGGTGTCTCTGGATACTCACTTCAGCCTGGCCCTCATGCCTGCCTGGCCAGGAGAGGGAGGTGCCCACCTCCTCACTCCCCTATCCCAGGCCCGCCATCTTGAGACCTGTGGCACCCAGTGCTCCGCCCGGCTCCAACACCCTGGGGAGTGGTCTTCAAGGGGATGCACCCAGGGCCAGCTGCATTCCCTCCTCCCAGAATGTGGGCTCTTGGTCCCCTCCAAACCCACAATGTTTACCTTCATGCTGGACCAACAGGGCATGTGTCCCTAAGGGCCCTCCTTCTCCTACAAAGAGCCCTCAGACCCCAGGGACTCTCCAGGAGCTTAAATCTTAGCTCTAGCCTTCACTCTTTCCTGGGGTTACCCTCATTCCTTCAGGGCCAGCACCTGGGACCCTACTTTTCCCATCTGAAGGTCCCCTACTCCCTCTGGGCCCTGGAGCCCCATCAACCTCCAAAGCACCCCCATCCCAGCCCCCACCCCCCAGCCTTCATCAGCATGCAGGCTCAGGCTGCCCAAACACAAGGGGATTGTTCTTCTTGCATGCTCAGGGTGGGGGGCTGGGAGCAGGCGGCCCACACACCCTGGCAGGCCCAGGCCACAGGGAGGCTGGCTTCGCCCCGCCCTGTGTCCCCAGACAGGCTCTGTCCACCCTCCCTGCTCCCATCCCTGCCCCCCCTCCCCTCCAGCTTCCATCACCATTGCCCCATGGCATTGACCTCTTGAGAAAAGAGCTCTGAGCCGCACAGGTGGACCCCTGTTCTCCCAGCTCCGCCAGTTGCCTTTCATGTAGCCTTATAAACAAGCACCTCCCTCTCTGGGCCTCGGGTTCTGACTTGGTGAAACCCATGCCACTCCCCAGCTCTTCCTCCAGCCTCGCTTCCACATGGGGAAACCCATTCTGGGCCCCTAAGAGTCTCAAAGCACTGCACAAATCCCCTACCCCAGTGACATGACTGCGGAGCCCCTAGACCCAAAGAAACAGCAGGAGCAGGGGCTGGGGTACTGAGGAATGGGAACTGGGAATTCTGTCCCAGCAGATCCTGGATGTCCCATGTGGCTGGTCCCCCATGCCCTGGATCTTCTCTCACCATCCTCTCTGCTTTCCTGGGACCCTCAGCCCCATTTCAGGTCCCTAACGCCTCCAGGCCCTTCTCTCTACACACAGAGTGAACATGGTTCTGGCTCCCACCCTCCCGGAGGAACTCCTACCCTCCTGGATAATAGAAAGATAGGCTTGAAAATGCCTGTTAGGGCTCCTTTGAACTGAGCTGGGGCACAGAGGCCTGAGTGATTATATCTGACTTGGAAGGTTGGGAAGACTTCACAGAGGAGGTGGCATTTGAGAGGGATTTTGACAGAGGAGGATGGGCATTTCAAGCTGGAATGAGCCGGGGCAAAGGTCCAGAGGCCTGGAGGTACTAGACGTGTTTTGCAGCCTGGTGTGTAGAGGCGAAGGGGTAGAAATGAGACAAGAGAAACTGACAGCAGCCAGATCATGAGGGACCTTGAGTGCCTGTCTGTGGTGATCAAGCTTTATTCCTTGGGTACTGGGGAGCCAAAGATGGCTGTTGAGTGGCAGAATGATCTGTCTCCAGCATGGAAAATCAAAGCTAGAGAACTTTTTCAAGTTGGGTGAGGCAGTGAAGGGATGGGTACCAGTCAGTGGGTGGGGACACAACCAAGAAGTTGTGTCCTTTCTCTTGGAGTACAGTTTGGCCTGGGCCTGACTCAGTTTCCTTTGGCTGTAAGGACTCTTGAGGGGTTGCTGAATGATGCTCTAAGGAGACTGTGGCATTTCTGGCACCAGCCAACTTGTCAGCGCTTCCCTTTGCTGCTTCGCACTGAGTCTGTAGGACAGCCTTGGGCTGGGAAACCAGAGGGTGGAACTCATGGACCCCACACTGCTCCCTGAAGGCCTCTCCTCCCCGCCGACTCTCCCAAAAGGTGGCACGAATGCTGGGAGGCTATAAGGCTGAGAGGCTGGGTGCATGGGTCGGAGGATACTAGGGCACTTCTTGTGGAGGGCTGGGTAATCAGGAAGGGGGCGCACACCCAGAGAAGGGAGCAGGCAGCGGAGTTCAGGATCCTTCAGTGCTGATCTCCCCATGCCCAGTGTCCACCTCCTGCCACACCCTGCTTCGTCTGAGGTCCTGAGCCATTCCCCAGCATCACTGGGTGTGGCCTGCATGGCTGCTTTTGGACTAGGAGTAGGAGGCTGCTAGGTTGGAGCCTGATGGTGCTAAGGGGATGTCGGGGGATGTGAGGTGGGAGATGAACTTGGAGACCACCCCCCACCACCTTCTCCCTACCCCAGGTGGGTCTATAAGGCCTGGTTGGTCCAGACGCTGGCTAGCAGAGCCAAGGGAATCCCCCAAGAGGCGGGCCAGTCCACTTGAGTTGCCTAGCCCCAGGAGCCCTCCCCTCCCCCGGATTGTTCTTGCTCCAGAACAAAGCCAGGGTGGACACTTGATCCCTGCATGTGGGGGGGAGCTGGCTAAGCCCCCGGCCCTTTGATTGGGCAGCTGTCATGAGAAAGAGACAGCTGGGGGGGAGGGGCAGGAAGGGGCAGCCGCCATCGCTTACACAGCTGTCACCCCCCTCCCCGCCCCCTCCAGCCTGAGTGGCAGGAAGCCAGGGACAGAAGGAGTGGGCACTGGGTCTGGGGAGGGGGCCTAGGGAGCAGGAGGGAACACCCGAGGTCAGAGGCAGAGGCCTAGTCTGAGCTTGGTGTGTTCTGCCAGGGAGCCCTGCTGACCAGAGGGGGCTGGGCACCCCCAGAGGTGAGCTGGAGGTCAGTGTGGCATGACGTGTGGCTGCCGTGTAGGTGGCCCAGCGGGGACCCAGGGCCCACCAGCAAATGATTCCCTGAGAACTCTGGTGAGGGGAGGAGGGGAGCCAGCATGCCAAATAGGGCTGCTTGTTCTTAGGGTCCCTAGGAGAATAATTTGGGAGACCTGTGTCAGGAACTCCTGTTCTCTCCTAAAAACAGGAGAGATCTTGAGGGTCCTTCAGAACAGGAAGGACACGGAGGGACCAGCACCAGTACACACACCCTCTCCCCTCCAGTCCCACACATATACATAAATAGCACAGGAAGGTAAACTGAGGTCCAGGTCAGAGGAAGGCCTGGCCAAGGTCACCATGAAATTCGGGGCAGTGGGCTCTGCTGCAGACCCAGGTATCTTATTCAGGGCAGGAACTCTAGTTCTGGCCACATTCTAGCCCCTTTGCCCTTTTCTCCTTGAGGCTTATGACCCCAAAGGCGATGGGGAAATGGTATGGGGACAGTGTCAGATCTTCCACTGGTTACTACTCCAGAGGAGCTTGTGAGCCTCAGAACATTCTGGAGATTAAGACCATGGCTTTGGGCAAGTTGTCAGTCCTTTCCAAGCATGACCCCCACGTGCTAGCCAGGCAGGGGTCTTAGGAACTACTAAAGCCTGTTCCCCACCTTTGAAGAACCTCCCTCCAGGAAGAGGATTGACAGACCCAGATGGAACAGCCAGAAAGGGGAGATAGATGAGGCCTGTGGTAGCCAGAGCCCCTCGCTAGCAGGTAGGACCATGCTGGTCCCACCATTGCCCACCTCTCTGTGACCTTGGGCAGGTTAGAGACCCTCTGTTGGCATCAGGTTCCCTTCTGTTTGGTGAATTCATCTGTTCAGCTAACCATTATGTTCGGAACACCTTCTCCCGTCTGGCTTTTGGCCTGAGCTCTGGGGACACAAGGAGAAGGTGGCGGCTTTGGCTGCTGCTCTAAGGGGCTCCCGGGCTTGGCTGTCCAGGGAGACAGAAACTAAGCACGTCATCACAAGTGCTTTGCTGGAGGAAGTGCGTGCAGCTGGGGGAATGTTTGCAAGGGCAGCCAGCATGAGGTTGGCCAGGATGCTCACAGAGCCCAGTCCCTGTATCCACTGTTGACCTCTGACCTCTCGAGAGCTTCTGGACAGTACTCAAGCAGAGGGAGGAGCAGGTGCTGGGGATACAAGTTATCTAGGGCTTGAGGGAACAGCGTTGTCACCCAATGGTACAGATGAAGGAACAGGCTTCATGTCATATAGTGGTTTCCTTGGGCTTCCTGAGAAAGCCAGGCTGGGAACACCCCCTTCCTACTCCATGCCCAAGCTCTGGCTAGCAAGGGGGTCCCAAAGAGGGGACTGGACAGTGCTCCACACCCTTGACCTTCATTTCAGGAGAGGGCAGGGGGCTGAAGAAGAAGGTGCCCAGAGGTCTCCAGAGTGCTCTAGGTAGGCACACGCATCCTTGGCTCCCACGCCCTCCTGGGCAGAAGGAATTTGCGGGATTAGGGCTTGGCCTTGGCTTAGTTTTGGCACCAGTTGGTCCCACTCCGTTTTCTTCCTTGGGTTCTGGTACCCTTGTTAGTTCCCATCAAAGCTGAGGCTTGGTGGGAGACAGCCACTGGAGGAGAGGGATTTCCAAGCAGGATTAAGGTTCAGGATTAAGTTGGGGCATGAAAAGGGGTCGGGTAGGGAGGGCTGGCGGCTGGGTTAATCCCAGAAGCTAATCTCTGTCTCCTCCTTCCTCTGTCAGTTAACGGCCTTGACATTTCCCAGCCCCCAAATCCCTTTCTTACCCATCACCCAGTCCCTAGGGGAAGCATTCTCTCCATTTCATGGGTGAGGAAATTGAGACCGGGAGCCAGCGGCCTTTTTTCTGGTACAGTGGAAAGTGTTCCAGACTGGGAATGTGGCCACTTCTTACCTCTGCAGCCAGCAGGAGAGCAGCCCTGTGCAGACTGCTGGTCTCCTGACACCACGCCCCCTCGCCCCTACGTGCTGAATGAACCCTGCTCACAGCTGTCTGCAGGGATCTTCTGCTTTACTGACCGGCCCCACAGACCTGGGGCTCCCTGCCCTTGTGCCCCCCTCCCCACAAGCCTTTGCCAGGCAAGGGGAAGGCTGGGGCAAGAGGACCCTTCTAGAACCTTGTTCTTTTCACTTCTACCCTCCTTTCAAGGCCTCCCCATGGCTCCCCATGGCTGCTCCAGCCTCCTGGCCAGCTGTAACCCCACGTTCTCGTGGGGAGGGGTGCTGGTGGGGGGAAGGCTGTGGTCCCTGGATGCAAGTGCTTCTTATTTGAATTAACTTTTCAAACATGCTTTCAAGGCCCAGTTCCAGGGGCCTCCTCTTCTAAGAGGTCGGAGAGGAGTCCCCACCCCAGACTCCCATAGGTCTCCTGGTTAATTCTTTCTTCCAATGTACGGGGAAAGGGAAGGAGAGAAGGAGACCCATGGCGACTGGCTGCCTCCCACATGTGTTCAGCTTGTTCTAATTCTCATGACTCTCGGGGTAGGACCT
This sequence comes from Mustela erminea, assembly GCF_009829155.1. NCBI lineage: Eukaryota > Metazoa > Chordata > Mammalia > Carnivora > Mustelidae > Mustela > Mustela erminea. The sequence goes on along the minus strand of NC_045614.1, from coordinate 21,307,536 downwards.
GGTAGTCTCTTCTTGTGGCTGGGGTAGGGGGGAAGCGGAGCCTTGGGCAGATGAAATGAGCTGTCCAGGGTCACACAGCAAGTGAGTGGCACACAAGGGCATCAATCAGGGTGACACTTGAAACCAGGGGTCTACGCTGTCTCTCTTCTGTGGGAATTTGGTCAGTCTGACACTGAGGTCCCCATGTAAAGGCAGGGGACCCAAAAGAGATGGGAGCTCCCCTCTAATCCCTCTTCCACTGCCCACCCCCTACCCCCGCTCCCGCCCCCGTCAGAGCCGCCAGGCACCGTGGACGCACTCCTAGGCCGCTGTGGCCCCAGCCCCGCTTGACAGGATGAGCGGCTCCGATGCGGGGCTGGAGGAGGAGCCAGAGCTCAGCATCACCCTCACCCTGCGGATGCTGATGCACGGGAAGGTGAGTGGGGGCGGGGCACAGCCAGGCAGGGCGGGCCAGGAATGTGAGCTCCTGTGTCCTGTCTCCGCTAGATTCCCCATCCTGGTGGCCCGGGCTGGGCCTGGGGCACCACTCCCCCTGACTGTGTTCTTGTCTTGTTTGCAGGAGGTCGGCAGCATAATCGGGAAGGTAGGTACCCAGTTCTATTCTGTGCGGACCTCCACCTGAGGCCCCGGGCCGTCCGGAGGTGGTGACCGCTCCGGCTAAGAGCCATTCCGTATTTTTTCTCCCACAGAAAGGAGAGACTGTAAAGCGAATCCGGGAGCAGGTGAGGCTGGAGTTTGGGAGAGCTGCCCAGGGCATCTGGTTTGGAGGGGAGGGGAGATCCCTGCCCCACCTTTTTCCCTGCTCCCTACCATTTGGGATGAGTAATGAGTGCCCTTGGAAGGTAGCTGTTTCCAGTGGTGGGCTGGGGCCTGGTAGGGCGGCAGGCAGACAGGTTCCTGGCAAGGAAGTGGAGAAGGAGCCCCACCGCCTGGCGTTGTGTGTCCCTGCAGAGCAGCGCCCGGATCACCATCTCTGAGGGCTCCTGCCCCGAGCGCATCACCACCATCACAGGGTCTACAGCGGCTGTCTTCCATGCGGTCTCCATGATCGCCTTCAAGCTGGATGAGGTCTGTGGCTGGTGGGCTGGGAGGCTGGGAGTGGTTCCCTGGGCCGGGGCTCCACACAGGGGCTGCAGGTGGCAGGGAAGGCCAAACCCAGGGTGGGCCAGGTTCCTTCATTAGGGTAGGACCTGGGGAGGGCTTCTCCCCTTCACACCCCAGCAGGCAGGTTCTCCCACGGGAGGGGGAGCAGCAGGGGCATGGAGAGCCAAACCACAGTCTTCCTGCCCAGGACCTTTGTGCCGCTCCTGCAAATGGTGGGAATGTCTCCAGGCCTCCGGTGACCCTGCGCCTCGTCATTCCTGCAAGCCAGTGTGGCTCACTGATTGGCAAGGCTGGCACCAAGATCAAGGAGATCCGAGAAGTGAGGAGAAGGGGGGATACCACCCTCAGGGAGTCCTACCCTTCCCCGGACTTACGGCTTCCTGTCCCCTGGGGAGCTCAAAGCCTGGGCAGCCCTGGCCTGGATTCTGAGGGTAGCCAGAAGTGGTCCCTGTTTTCTGCTTGCAGACCACGGGGGCCCAGGTACAGGTGGCAGGAGACCTGCTCCCCAACTCTACAGAGCGTGCTGTCACCGTGTCCGGGGTGCCTGATGCCATCATCCTGTGTGTGCGCCAGATCTGCGCTGTTATCCTGGAGGTGCTTCCTTGATGCAGGGAGAGGGGACGGGGATGGGCCTGCCACCTGGCCTTGTCAGGCTCCCTAACCCTATACCTGTGGCACCAGCTGGAGGCCAGGCTGGGCTTCGGGGATGGACTGAGAGCTCCAGAATGTTGGGATGCATTTACCTGGGGGGTCATAGTGAGGGTCTTGGGAACACAGGGCCCTTGGGGAGGTCAGAGGGGCCAGGGAGGGACCTGATAGGGCCTCCCCCTTTTGTGCCTTCCAGTCCCCACCCAAAGGAGCTACTATCCCATATCATCCGAGCCTGTCCTTAGGTACCGTCCTTCTCTCTGCCAACCAGGTGAGGTGGGACAGTAGGATGGGTAGGAAGCATTCCTGGAGAAAGGGGTTGAGGTGGGGGGAGGGACGGAAGAAGGACTTGGGGGCTGGCACGGGGGGAGGAGTGATTGGCCAAATTGCTCTGACTTGTCACAGTCACCCTCTTTCCCCCACTTTGTCCTCACAGGGCTTTTCCGTCCAGGGTCAGTATGGGGCTGTGACCCCCGCTGAGGTGAGTAACCATAGCCCCAGGGATCCCTTCCGAAACCAGGCTTCCTCTGAGTCCTGACCCTCTTCTTTGGCACAGGTCACCAAGCTCCAGCAGCTTTCAGGCCACGCAGTCCCCTTTGCCTCCCCCAGCATGGTGCCAGGTGAGCGGCCCTGCAGAAGGAGGCAGGGGCAACCCCACTGGGAGTGTATGTGGGGAGGCGGGAAAGGCCCAGCGCCATGTCCAATCCCTCTTCTCCTCCCTCCCAGGACTGGATCCCGGCACACAGACCAGCTCACAGGAGTTCTTGGTTCCCAATGATGTGAGCAGAGGATGGGGTGGTTTGTGGGGGTGGTTCCTGGGGTCTAGGCCTGGCCCAGGGTTGAATTCCACTCTGCCCGCAGCTGATTGGCTGCGTGATCGGGCGCCAGGGCAGCAAGATCAGTGAGATCCGACAGATGTCAGGGGCACATATCAAGATCGGGAACCAAGCGGAAGGTGCTGGCGAGAGGCACGTGACCATCACTGGTTCCCCTGTCTCCATCGCCCTGGCCCAGTACCTCATCACTGCCTGGTGAGTGTGGGGTAGGAGTGGTCCAGGTCACAGGGCTCAAGTGCCTGTAAAAGGCACGATTGGGGTGGGGAGAGCTGATCTCCCTTCTCTGTCTCTGTCTGGGTACGTCCTCTGTCTCCCCGAACCCTCGCCTTACCCACTCCATGTGGCCCCATCTTCTCCTCCACACCTGTCCCTTGTGTCATCTTTTCCCTTGTCCCTGTCTCTTTCCCCCGGGTTTCAACCCCCGCTCCATCTCCCCTCACTGAGTACCATACCTGCTTATCACTACTCTTCTGCCATTCCCATCCCCCCCCCAGTATCCCCTCACCATTCATTATTCTTGATTCCTCTTTGCCTCTCATCTAATCTCCCCCATATTTACCCTTACTGCCCCTCTCTTACCTCCACTGTTCCCTTCATCTCCCCCCATATCCCTCTTTCCAGTCTAGAAACGGCCAAGTCTACCTCTGGGGGGACGCCCGGCTCAGCCCCCACAGACCTGCCTGCCCCCTTCTCGCCGCCCCTGACGGCCCTGCCCACAGCTCCCCCAGGCCTGCTGGGCACACCCTATGCCATCTCCCTCTCCAACTTCATCGGCCTCAAGCCTGTGCCCTTCTTGGCTCTGCCACCTGCCTCCCCAGGGCCGCCGCCGGGCTTGGCGGCCTACACTGCCAAGATGGCAGCAGCCAATGGGAGCAAGAAAGCTGAGCGGCAGAAATTCTCCCCCTACTGAGGCCGGCTGAGGCACAGGCGCAGGGGCAGGCAGGACCACCGGTAGGGGGCTGCCTCTGCACCCTCCCTGCCCAAGGAGACTCCACCCTGGGGTCCCAAATGCCACTAATGCCCAGACGCATGGATGCACCCCCCCCACCCAGCCCGGGTCTGTGGGAGTTCCTCCTCTTGGAGTGGGAGCAGCTTCTGGCCCAGGGTCCGGGAGCCGCAGCCGCCCCAGGGTACGGGGCTCCACCCCCTGTAGCTCTATGCTTGGATGCAGGGAGCATCCTTAGTGCCCCCACTTCAGAGGGTCACTCATGCACTCCCCATCCCTTAGGGCTTCCCAGCCTATTGGCCCTCCTGTGGGGAGCAGGGTGGAGGGCCGGGGGTGGGGGTGGCTGGGGGCCATGCTTCTCTCCCCACCTCCCTGCAGATTCCTGCTGCTTCCACTGATACTCTTTTGACTGGAATGGACTGGCTGGGCTTGGCAGAGGGCAACCCAAAGAGGGGACCCTGCCGGCAGCTGGGGGAGTGGCATGGAGGCAGGGGCCGAATTCTCAGCAGCAGACACTCTGTACAGTTTTTTCAATCCCTGTTTTTGAATAAATATTCTCAGAGACCAGGAAGCTGTGAAACATTGTGGGTGTTGGCAAAACCTCCAGAGAATGGGTGTGGCCGAGTCCCCAGAGGACCCCATCTGTGAATCCACCATTGGGTCTTGGCCCCTTCCACATGCCAGTTCTGGGGCTTCAGGGCCCTTCCGCGTCCTGTTGTCCAGCCTCCTGCCTCTGGCACCGCACTGATCCAGTTGCCTTCTGGGCAATTTCAGAGGCTGGCAGAGGTGTTCCAGTATCTTTGTCCCACCTCTTCCTGGTGCAGATTTCGGGAAGTCCTTCTGAGTGTCTCTCCACTGGTTCCTCCTGCTGTGGCTGTTACCTAGCTCTTGCCCTGCTTCGTCCATCCCTTTGGCTGTAAGCCCTTAGGGTCCTCTTCATGGTTCAGCCCACCTCCTCTCCTTCCTTGGGCTGGGGACTCTCCGTGAGTGTCCAAACCACCTAAGCTGAAGAAGCCCTTAGAGACAGTCCAGGATACAGATGGGAACACGGGTCTGGCTAAGGGTAGGTCGGTATACAAGACTCTGCAGAGTAGGGATCCAGAACCCAGGATTTCTATCTCCCAGAAGCCTCTTGGTAGGCTGCAGGCCCCCTTTCCCCGGTTCCAGAGCCAGGAATCCAGGCAGGACACCCGCCGGGAACTGTGTAGGAGGTTGGATGGGCTCCTGATACTACCATCCTTTCTCCAGCCTCAGCTCAGCATGGGAGACACATCTCCTCTCAGGTGGCCCCCGGCATGCTCAGGCTCTCCCCTCTTGGCAAATCTGGGGCTCGTTCTGGTGCTTCGGAAGGGCCCAGGGCAGGGCTCTCTGACCGTCTCCGGAGGTGCTGCAGAAGCGCCCGCAAGTGCCAGGTTCTTGGAGCGCAGGCCCTCGGGGACCTGGGCAGCGCCTGACGGGCGAGGCGACCTAGTGCCCTGCGCACGGGGCGCTGCAGCAGGCCATACAGGAAGGGGTGAGCCGCGAAGGCCGAGTAGGCCACCCAGGTGACGGGCGCCTCGGCCACTGCAGCCTGCGCGGCGGGCGCCAGGCACGCACAGCCGTAAGGCAGCCAGCAGGCTGCAAACTGGCCCACGGCCAGCGCCGGGGCCAGGGCGGCTTTGCCCCCAGGCAGGCGAGGCCGGAGCGGCGGCAGGATGGAGAGGCGGCTATCCAGAGAGTCGGAGCGCGGCCGGGAGAAGCGCGCGGGCCGCGGGGGCCGCAGGGCCGCGCGACGCGCCACGAGGAAGATGCCACTGTAGGCGCCGAGCAGCAGGAGGGCGGGCAGCGCGAAGGCCAGCAGCGCCCAGAGCGGCCGGAAGGGCGCGAGGCCGCCCGCTAGGACCGAGCAGCGCGCGGGGGCCGGGGGCGGCGCGGGCGGCGGCCCGAGCAAGGAGAGCGCGCCTAGCAGCCCCGCGGCGGCCCACACAGCGGTGAGCACCAGGCCCGGCGGAGGCCTCGCGCCGGGCCGCAGCGGGTGCACTATGAGGCGGTAGCGCGCCAGGCCGAGCGCCGCCACCCCGAGCGTGCAGGCGGGCAGCAGCGCCGCCGAGAGGAAGCGCGCCGCGCGGCACGATGCGGGGCCCAGGCGCACGCGGCCCAGCCCGGGGGGCGGCGCGGCCAGTAGGCCCAGCGGCATGATGGAGGCGGCCGCCAGCAGGTCCACGACGCACAGGTGCACCAGGTAGAGCGCGTCGCGCAGTCCCGGTGTGCGCAGCACCACGACCAGCAGCGCGCCGTTGCCCAGTAGGGCTGCTGCCTCCACGACGGCCGCCAGGATCAACCCCACTGAGCCTGCGACTTCTAAGGTGTTCAGCCCTGTGGTGTTGGCCATTCGAGCGCTCAGGCTTCACCCCGTGCTGGGCTGCAGAGAGGGAAACGGAGCATCTGCCCTCCCCCCTTCCCATCACCTGTCCCTTGCTCCTCTGGCCCTTCGCCTCAGAGGCAGCCGCCGCGCTGGCTCCGTTGCCCAGGCTGCCATCCTCTCACAGGGGCTTGGCCGGCCCCATGGAGAGGTGCAAGACTGGGACTTCAGCTCTCTCCTCTGTCCCGGCAACTCAGCCTCTGCTGGAGATGGTACTGGCTGACACTCTGCTGTTGCCCTTTAGAGACACAGAGCTGGCAAGGGAGGAGCAGGGCCTGGCACCAGCCCCCTGGGTCCTAGCAGCTGCCAGCTGCTGGTGGGAGGCTGTGCTGTGGAAGTGCTTCGGGTGCCTCTGGAGGGGGGCCCAGAGCAGGCACAGGCTGGAGTCTAGTCTGAGGACATCAGAATGTGGGCTTTGGAGTCTGCCGCACCCTGCTCTATCTTTCCCTGTGGTGGGAAGTAGCCCCCCACATGCTCTCCCCTCTCATCTCCATCAGCGGGAGTAATCAAATCATTCAGCCTTTGTCCTGAGGGGAAACTGAGGTACCAGTGAGACAAGTGCTGAAGCAGAGAGGGCTCCAGGAGGGCTAGTTGTCTCAGAGAGGAAACTAGGTAAGGTGAGGGGAAAAAAATCATAGGCCTTGGCGCATAGTAGGCTCTCAACCCGGATTAGCTTGGCACAGAATAGGTCCTTCATGATACCATGTAGAGTTAATGAAAGTAGGCTTTGGGGAAACAGCTGTTTTCTATTTTGTTAAAGATTTTATTGATTCATTTGCGAGAGACCTGGAACACAAGCAGGGGGCAGGGGGCAGTGAGGGGCAGAGGCAGAGGGAGAAGCAGATTCCCCACTAAGCAGGGAGCCTGTCATGGGGTTCCATCCCAGGACCCCGGGGTCATGGCCAGGGTCCTGGGATAAACAGACGTTTAACTGACTGAACCCCCCAGGCAGCCCACAGTTTTTGTCTCAATTGATGTATAGTTGACATACAATATTACAGATAACTTTGGGTGTACAACATAGTGATTCGACAATTCTATACATTACAAAATGCCCACCACGCTATGTGTAGTTAACCATCTCAAACTGCTGGGGTTTTTTAATGTCTTGCTGAGTACTTTTTATCTATCTATCTACATATCTATCTATCTAAAGTGGGCTCTATAACCAACATGGGGTTTGAGCCCATAATCCCGAGGACAAGAATCACATACTCTACCTACTGAACCAGTCAGGTGCCCCTTGACTGCTGTGTTTTGTTTGGTATTCTTTTTGCTGTTTGCTAACAGTTTATCCTGGTTTTTTTTTTTTTTTTTTTATACTTTTTGCTGTTTGCTAACTGTTTATCCCAGTCCCCTTCTGCTAGGAGCACCCTGAGTATTCTTTAGGAAACCACCCATCCCCAACGCTCAGAGCTTATGATTTGGGTGGGCAAGATCCCTACCCTCTGTTCTCCTGATAAGGCACAAAACCTAGTCCTGGGCAGTCCGTGTATGACATCCTCCACAGCCAACGTGGTTGGCTCAGGGAAAGCCATGTGACTCCAGTGGGGCATATGAAGTCACCCAGTCTCTTGTCAACACCCCACCTATACCCTGATGGCTTGGCTTGTGTCTGAAGCTCCTTTCTCTCCCCAGGCTCTCCATCGTCTCCCTTAGTACTTTGACTATCGGGCCCCGTAAATGTCCCATGTCCAAAACAGAACCATGACTCTTGAGCCCTCCCCAACATGCTCCTGGCAGTCTCCCCCAGCTCAGCAACCTCCATCTCAGAAGTTTTCACGGATGCCTCCCTTCTCCCAGGCCCCACACCCAATCCATCAGTATCTGTGAATCCGGTCACGTTGCTCTACCACAACTCCCATGGTCCCAGCCACCACCACCTCACACTGACCCACTTCAGCATTCTCCCTACCGGTCTCCTGGCCTCTGCGTCTGCACCCTATTCTGGTCATTTGCCTGTTTGTCCCCAGACCCCTCCCCAGTCTTCCCCAGTGCTCCGCCCTCCAGGGAACTGTACTTCCCAGGTTCCTTTGCCATTGGTTTTTGGACATATTCAGCCAATAGAAGTTACCAGCGGATGACTGGAAGGTGGGAGGAGGGAGGAAGCCAGGGTATTCTCCCTCTCATGCTCAGCCTGGGGCTCTGGGTCTACCTCTGCGGAGGACAGCCTCTCTTTCCTTCAGGCAGCCCCCTCTGTGGCGAGGGGTCTGCAGGGAGACCTGGGCCTCTGCACAGTGGAATACCACTGCCTTCCAATTATCCTTCCAGCCCAAGGGTGGTAGCAGCTAATCTTTGCTAATCTTTGGCTCATCCCACCATCCCCTTTGATAGCTCAGTTTCTCTCCTCTATCAGATTCCCCTTGTCTGGAATCCTGAGGGTGATTTCAGCTTTGCTGACCAGATTTTTTAAAAAATATATTTTATTTAAATTCAGTTAATTAAATTCAGTGTTATTAACGTCAGAGGTAGAGTTCAATGATTCATCATTTGCATGTAACACCCAGTGCTCATTACATCACGTGCCCTCCTCCATGCCCATCATCTAGCTACCCCATCCCCCATCCACCTCCCTGCTAACTGGATCTTGATTGACACACCTTCCAGTCCACTCGCCATGGAGTAGCTAAAGTGGTTCCCTTTAAAAACAAATCCGATCCTGTCATGACCCTGCTGTCATCCCTCTAAGAGCTTCCCATCATCAGATTAGAGTCTCAGCTCCTCAGTGCTCAGGTGGCCTTCTCTCCACCCCTCTGACCTCACAGTCCTTGCTGACCATACTTCCAAGCCATAGCAGTCATCTTGCTGGTCCTCCAGTAGATCAAACTGGTTTCCCCTTCAGGATCTTCCCATTTGTGCTGTTTCCTCTGTCAGAACACGCTTCCCTCAGATCTGTCCAGGACTTGTTGGTCCCTCACCTAATTCAGGGTGCTGCTTGAGAGAGGAGGCCATTGGGGACCATCTTTCCTAAAATGCCCCCGCCTTCCCATCACTAATTCTTTACCTTGCTTTCTTTTTCTTCGGGGCACTTTCCCCACTCAGTGAATTTCTGCTCTCTGCACGTGCTTGTTTAGAGCCTGCTGTCCCTGCCTGTAGGTCTCCGAGAGCCGGGATTTTGTCTTTGGGACCCTAGAACCCACCCTGGGCACACAATCAGCATTGTACAGAACTAGGTGGTAGCCACCAGGGCACGGGCCTCCAGATTTGACTCCTTTCCTGCTGGAATTTGAAGGGCCTGGTCCAATTCTCCATTATTCAGATGAGAAAGCTGGTGTCCAGAGAGATAAGGAATATGTCCCAGATCACACAGCTGAGTTGTACCTGGAACCCAGGTCACTTGCTTCCTGGGCTCTGTCTACACAGGCACCATTTCTGTGCTTGGCCACAACTTCAGGAAATGTGGGCTTTTGTCTCTAGGAGGTGAAGCTGGATTTTTGAGGTCTTGGTTCAGAATAAGGGGAAATCCAATGCCTTCCCATTTTCCTCTTCTCTCTGCCCAGCTGGGCTTGCAGGCCTGGGACAGCGCTTGGGCCTGGGGAGGGCTCAGCAGGACCAAGTGGGAATAGCAAATGAGAAGAGTGGACTGGGGGAAGGCGACAGGGAGGGATGGAGACTATGGCGGGGCGGAGAGTTTACGCTCCCTCTGAAGTATTCCAACTAAGTTAAAAATGGGGGGGATAATAGGACGTTTTGTAGCTTTTTCTTTTTTTTTTTTGGCTTTTTGCTTTTGTTTTGTTTTGGTGTTTTGTTGTTGTCATCGTCGTTGTTGTTTTGTTCTAATTTGCACAAAGAAATGCGGGAAGGATTAAAAAAAAAAAAAAAGAAATGTGGGAAGGATAAACCGGAAACTACAGCAGGTGGGTGGGAATGGAGTGAAAGGCTTGAGGAGGACACTCTTGTGAGCACAAGTTTCTGTCCGAAAGATTAGACTTTCTGGAACTATGTCAATGTTCTATGTATTGAAAAAAACCCATCAAAGAAGACGAGGAAAACCCCCTAAGAGTTAATTATAAACAGAAACAAATGAACCTCCCTATACTTCAAGTGTAGACAACCATACCGAAGAGAAATAAATGGCCCATCCAAGTAACATTTGAACTTGTGCCCAAACTGTGCCTTTGACCATTGACCTTCAGCTGAAAAGATAAGTCTTAAGAAAGATTCAGTACATCATGAGCTCAGCTTATAAACTTCGGTTTTCACAATGGTATGGATGTAGTAATTCTGAAACTCCTTTGTGTGTGGGATTAAGCAGTAAGTAAATATATTAAGGTTGATGGAAACCAAGGTTGTTCCTGTGACAGAAAGGAGGCATTTTAAGTATAGATTTGGGGGAGAAGGGAAGAACTCTGTTGGACTAGACTCCAGTCCAGTGTTGGACTGGAATTGGAGAAATAGACATGGATAGATGTGTTCCCTTATTTACATATACTTATATGCTGGCTCTCTTTGCTACAAGGCCTTGAAAGCAATGACACCGCAGTCCCCAGGAACGTACCTACTGCCCAAATCTTGGATGTTAAATACCATTTCCTGCTCTAGGGATCCAGGGCTCCTTGGAGAAATGGCTGATTTCAGGTTTGCACGAGATGAGCTTGGAACATTTTGTGATGCCAGAAAGGAAGGAAGTGCTCAAAAAATGATGTAGATCTGAGAGTCAGCACGAAAAACCTTCTGCTGGCAAAATCTGGGACATTTTGAAGATCAGAATAATTACAGTAATGGATTATAACCCATTGCATAAGAATCCACAAGTCCATATGGGTCATGAAGAAAGGGGATAGTGATTAATGAATATAAAAGAGATGAGGGAGTTAGGTAACTACCGTTTGCAACCATCTTAGCAAAAATTGATTTAAGTCATCTATTTCAGTTAAAAATCATCGATGGATATTAAAGCTAGTGGAAGGAGGGGGCGCTTACATCTCAAAATATTTTCCCACGGTTTACGGATTCATTACAAACAGGAAAAATGGTTGACTTTCAGGTGGAGACAGCTGGTGGATGCCACGAGAAATGGAAATTAACACCACCGAGAATGGGACTTGTCCCCGTGGGTATAATGCCCCAAAGACACATCACGTAGGTCACATTCCTGCCCAAAATGCAATGTGCGAAACTGACCATGACCAAACACCAGACAAACCCAAATCTCGAGATATTCTGTACAACTAGTCTGTCCCCTCTCATATCAAAATGTCAAAGTTATGAAGGGAAAAGAAGGGCCGAGAATGGTTTTAGACATGAGGCATAACAACTAAATGCAGTGTGTGATCCCAGATCGGACCCGGACCTGCTCTCCAGTACCCGTATTCCCATTTGGGGATAGGGTTACCTGGGAGGGGGTGGCTGGCGTGCCTGTCATGATTGTAGAGCGGTACCCCTTGGCTATATGCCAAACTTGTTAATAACGGTCGCATATAAGACACATGTGGGTGTTCGGTGCCAAGACCTGAAGAATGTTTGATTTGCCAAGCTGTGTGGGCTAAAAGGCAGAATCACCAGGTGGGTCCCCAAATATCCAATAGTTCTGAACTGGTCAGCGTCCCCTTTGAAGGTTCAATGATCAAGAGGCTAGGTGTTGCAGACATGGACGTAGATGGATGTGTGTGTTGTGTGTGTGTGTGTGTGTGTGTGTGTGTGTCCATGTCCCACATCACCCTTGTGATTGCTCGCTCCCTAGAGTGGGACTGGAGTGCTTTGTGTTGTGGTGGGTCCCCAGTGAGAGAAGGAGGCCCATGTCTAGTGCAGCTGTGGCACAGACAAGCGGAGGTCAGGGAGTGAGTGGATATAATATTTAATAAACTTGCTATATATGCTTGAAGTTCAGCCTCCCCTGGTGCTCGCACCACTCAGACAGATGATCTGGGTCAAGGTGGACAGCCCAGGTGGATGTGGGATTCCACCCACTCTCAGCCTCTGCTCCTCTACCTTGAACAGGCGGCTGTACCTGTGCCCCAGTAATAACAGCAGTCCATCACACCCATGACCTTAGGAGGCGAGAATCTGGGGCCATGGCAATGCCAGGGCCAGCAAGGACTGGGGAAGGAATCATTGTCTGGGACACAAGAGGGAGATCTGGAGGCACCAAGGGTGGGCAGGAAGGTTAAGGCTGATGGTTTAGCTGCCAGCAGACCCCGCGGACAGGACTAGGCAGCGAGCTCAGAGGTGAACCTCCAGCAGGTAGCGCAGGTGACACTGGCTGTCCTGGTAGATAAGATACTCGCTCTGGGAGAATTGGGAGCTGCTGAACTCTGCACAGAGCACAGGCCGGCCCTGGGGCACCACTACTCGCTGGCCATCCAGCTCCAGCTCCGTGTCCTGTGTTGGATCTGCAAGGCACAGCAAGGGCCATGGGTGACTCAAGGGTCCCCAATCCTTGGCCTTACCAGTAAGTTCTGCCCCTTATGCTGTCCACTTCTGCCACGGGGAACACCTGCTCATTCCCACCTTGCAATCTCCAGACCACCATATAGGCTGGGCCTTCTGCCTGGAATATCTGCCCCATTTCTCTGCCTGGGAAATGTCTACTTACATTTTAATGCTCAGTGATTGACACCTTTTCTTTGAAGCCCTCCTGGATGCCCAGGAGTGATATGTTGAAGCATCAAATGTTCATCCAGCCATAAAGTAAATGACTAGTAAGGAAGCCTGCTTCTTTCTCCCCCTCTCCACAGCCCCCTCCCTGCCCACCTCCTTCCTGAAGGCGTCCTGGTCCCCTAGCTCAGCCCCAGGCCTTTATCCTCAGGCCCGTCCAGGTTTTCGGGACTCACCAGGCTCTGTGTGGCCTCGGGCAATGACACTGTCGAAGCCAGGGGGTGGCTGCTTCAAGCTGGGGTCATCGACGGTGATGTGGTGCTCTCTGCCCAGTGCCACCTCCCCCAGGAACATGTAGCCAAGTTGGTGGGCTCCGCAGGACATGCCAGTAACTGGGGGGCCCAGAGAATCTCAGCATGGAGAGCTTGGTCCTCCTACCTGCCTCTCTGGCCCCTGCTTTGCTGAGTTATTATTTCCTCTGGCTTTGTTGACCCAGCCCAGAAAAGTGTCCACTCTTCCTGCAGCCTTAAAAACACCCCCTTGTTGTGGCTGCACCGACTCCAACGTCAGCAGTGGCTCCCAGTGACCAAATTCAAGGGAGACGCCTTTTCTCTCTGCCATGTTCTGCTGATTTTTCCAGTGGCATCTTCCACCCCCTACCCTGGGACCCCTCTTGTACTGGCTCTCCCAAGACCACCCTCTACTCCTTCTTAGGCTCCTCTTCCCTCCTGGTGGACCCCTTGGTCTTAGGCAACCTTGGATACCCTAGAACATCAGTCCTGCCCACCCTTGCTCCCGCACACCCCAGGCAATAGCTCAGATCTTTATCATCAGGTTGTGTGCAGAGGTCCTGACCTGCTGCAGCCCCCCAGGCTTTGTGTTACCTCCTAGCTCCTTGATCTCCAAGCCTCCTCTTTCACCACCCCTCCTCACCCCCACCTGTGCCTGGCAAGCTCGTCCTGGCATCTGACCTGTCTCTGTGCAGCTGCACTTCCTCTGAGTCCCCCACCCTGCCCTGCCCCCGGTCCCCAGGATGCCCCGCTGAGCGCTCTGGTCAAGCCACTCAAAGATTCCTCTCCTGGATCCACTGTGAGTTGCGTAAGTGCTAGATCCCCAACGTGTCCCATGCTGGCTGGGGTCTTGGCCCTGTGGGATAAGCTCACCGTAGCCGGCGGACTTGCTGTTCTCTGAGGCGAAATAGATGCCCTTGCCAACGCGGCCGCCGGAATGAGGCATAATACGGAGCCCACTGGTGAGGATGGCGGCTACCACGGCCACGTTGGTGCCATGCCATAGTAGCTTCCGGTTGCCCAGCTTGGAGTGGGCCTGGAACCTGTCTCCCTGGGGGGGGCGGTGAGGGGTGGGAACAGGGAGGGTCACGCTATCCAAGCTCAGATGCTTCTCCCTGCCATTCAGAGGGTGTCACTGAGGCCCAGGGCCCCTCCTGCCAATCACACACACTCACACACTCACACAATCACACACTCACACAATCACGCACACTCACACAAGAAGACCTGGGCCTGGGAGAAGCTGATGAGTTGCCAGCCCAACATGCTGATGGGCATATAAGCCAAGGTCATCTCCGTAAGGGGCAGGTAGTGAGGAAAATGGGTTGGCGGGGACTCTCCCTCACCTCCCCTTCTCGGTTCACTTTCCAAACGTGTTGAAGAGCCGGGCACCTGTAGCTGTTGCCAGTCTGCTCTAGGTAGGTACGGATCACCTGCAGGAAAAGCAGAAGCTGGCTGCCGAGGGTGGGAGATGTGTGGACAGACCCCTACTGCCACCTCTGGTCCCAGAGCTCTCCTCGGGCCCTGCGGGCATAGGGACAGAAGGCCAAGGGCAGGGCAGGCAGTTCCCCTGCATACCGGGAGGGCGGATGGGCAGAGGGACAGTGACTCTGGGGGACGGGCCCACCTTGTACTCGGGTGCCTTTGGGTCCAGCAGCTCGAGCTGGCACTTTAGGAGGTGATAGTCTCTGTCCAGTGGGTGTGGGACCTCCTCCACCTTCTCCTCCTCGGGGGTCGCCTGCAGGGTCTGGGCCAGCTCGATGTCCGCCAGCACCTACAGTGATGGGCCCAGGCGGCTTGTGGGTCTACGTGACTGCCAGCATCCTCCCTCCCACATGACTGGGATGGTGGCCACCCCACCTGTCTGTCCACCTGTGCACCCCACCCCATCCATCAGTCTGGCCTTCCCCTCCCTTGTCCTTCCGGCTACCCATTCTGTCCACCTCCCTGGGCCTTCTTGACCATCTGTCCCCTCCATCTCCTTTGCCCCGTCTGTCCGTCTGCCCCACTGCCTGCCCGACCCCCCAAGCCTCACCAGCAGCATGTCCTTCTTGGCCTGCAGGAGCTCAGGGGAGTTGATGGGTGGGGGCCGGTTGCGGCCGAAGTTGTGGGGGATGACGGTGTAGAAGTGGGAGGACAGCTCCTCCAGGCTGAGGCCACCATCCACCGGGGCTCGCAGCGCAGCCTCCAGGGCCTCCAACGCCTCGAAGCCCCGTGCGATCTGCTGCTTGCTCAGCTTCCCTAGGGGCATCTTCTTCACATCTGAGGGTGGGGTGGGCAGAGAGCCGGGGGACACTCAGCCCTGCAGCCCTGCTCCCCCACCGCTGCCCTGCCTGGCCCCAACGGCCTGGGTTTAATCATGTCCCCTCAGATCGGGTCTCCTAGGGCCCCCGCCACCCTGCCTGGCCCCTCTCCCCTCACCCAGGTTCATGAGGGTCATGGCATTCTTGAACATGTCCTTGCTGAAGATGTTGGTGATGAGCTTCTGCGTGGCCGCGTCCAGGGAGCAGGGCCGCACACGTTGCACCACGCTCCTCACTGGGCCTCCGTCCACCTAGGGGGAGAGGCCACGGATGGTGGGAGCAGCAGGGCATAGCCAGAGCGGAGCCTGGTGTTAGAGAAAGATCGGTCAGATTGAGGCCAGAGAGGGGAGGTCTGTGCCTAAGGTCACACAACTGGATAGTGGTAGAAGCTAACTGGCTGGGTCTCTCCTACCAGTCCCCTCCCTTGTCCCAGGCCCTGCCACCCTCCTGGCCATGTCACCTTCACCACGGCTTCCTGGGCCTCATCGTCTCCCTGCACTTCGATGAGCGTGTACTTGCCCGGGTGGGCCACAAAGTGGTCCCGCTCCGCCCAGCTGTTCTTGGTCTTGTCGCGAAATTTCTTCTCAAAGTCCTTCTTTGCATCCTCCAGTAACTTGAAGTAGCTGAGCTTTGACTGGCCCACCTCTCCCTGCAACCAACAGCCTTCAGGAATGTGCCTGCCACCGGCTGGCTATGAGCACTGGTGGGCCTCTGCTCGGCGGGGCCCCGTGCCAAGAGCCTCCGGGGCAGTCACAGGTGGAAAGGGGGTACAGTCAGCGGCCAAGTAAGCTGTGGAGACACTGGGGAGCAGGGCGCATGTGTCGAGCAGGGAGAGGTGGGGAAAAGGAGAGCATTGGGGAGGAAGGTGGCGGCACTTACCACACGGCCCCAGCGGTTCCAGCAGGCGAAGCAGTCACCCTCTTCCAGCAGCTGGATGATGTAGAACTTGTTGTTGTTGCTTCCAATGTTGGTCTGGTTGAGGGTGCAGGCATAGTCTTCATGCACCTAGGGCCAGAGGGGCGTGGGGAGGGCAGGCCCGCTTGGGCTGCCCTTGGGTGGGACAGGGTACCTGCCTGCACATGGACAGGGGTCTGATGCTGACAGGACTCAGCTGGCACTGAGGGCATCAGAGAAGCCTCTGTCAGGGAAGCCTTGAGGGTGTCATGGTTCTGCCCTGGGGGACCCGATCTGAGGGGACATGATTAAACTCAGGCAGTTGGGGGAAGTTCTAGAAGGACGTGGGTGTGCCGTACGTCAGGGAATCAGAAGGAGACATTGGTTCTTCCCTGGGGGTCTCACAGGAATACAGCCCTGCCATGCAAGGGATCTCAGGGGGACATGGCCCTGTGGGGCTGCTTTAGGGGATATAGGTGAGTCCTGGGAAGACTGAGGAGGTCAAAGTCCTGCCTTAAGTGTGGCAGGGGAGGCTGGAGAAGCTCAGGGGCTTGCCCTGGAGTCTGAAGAGCAGAAATGACCTGCCTGGATATGATAGGACATAACTCTACCTGACCTTTGGGGTCTTTTGGGGGGACACAGCTTACTTGGGACCCTGAGCTACCTGGCCAGATCCAAGCCCCCGTGAGGAGGGGAACAGGTCTGAGTGTATTTGAAAGGAGTAGGCGCCAACTCTGGATGGAGACTACAGCTTACCTGGGTTCCGGGGCTGTGGCTGAGTGGGCATGCTGGGTCCACTCGAACTGTGTGCTTCTCTGTGGGTGCAGCTCTGAGAGCCTCGGCAGTGGAGCGGAAGTTGTCCTCCTCCTCTGCCCCCTGCCGCCCCTGCTTTTTGTCAGGGCCCTCATGTGGCACCTGGGACTTGCGCTTTGGAGCCATGGCTCTTCTGGGGCACAGAGGGGACTCTCAGGCTTCATGGCCTCTGCGTCCCACCTGACTGGCATAATACCAACTTGCCCCTGTCTGGGTTTGCCCTTTGGTGACAGCCCCCTCCCACTGCCTCCCATTTCCCCATTCCCTGACCCAGACCAGAAACAAAACCAGCTCTCTGCATCAGTCCTCTTTCCCTTTCCCATTTACAAGACCCAGGCCAGGACCCCCATCCAGTCTGCCCTCGGGGCAAGGAAGAATGGTTCCCTACCCTCTAGCAATCCAGTGTTCTGAAGAGGGAGGGAAAGTGAAAAGAGAACCTCTTCCTGCTTCTGGGCTCCTCCTCCCTCTGGTTACTGCCTGCTCCTCCCTTTCTCAGCTGACTCAGATGGACCTGGCATGGTTACTGGGCTGAGTCATCCCAACTATGGAGGAGAGTGGACAGCCGCTCCCAAGAGCCACACTCCTGGGGCAGATCTGTCCCTGTAGAACTTGGTACCCAGTGGTACCCACTGGTACCCAGTGGCCCAGAAACCGTTCCCAAGGGGTCCAAAAGTTCTGGGGTGCCAGTCAGGGTCTGAGACCAGTGGCCTTGAACTGCCCTAGGGCAAGCACCAGTCACCCTACCTACCAGGGCTGTAGGTAGGATCACAGAGCACTCACCTAAGAGAAGCAGGGACCTGGGAGAGATGGCAGCCACAGGTCTAGTATCAGGACCCCCACAGCAGTTGCAGTTCTAGGGCCTTCTCTAGCAACCCTCTGTAAACTTAGGCATGACTTGGGGAGTGATTTCCCCACAAATGCCAGAGATAGAAGCAGGGGCAGCGCGGGGTGGGGGTGTGGTTTTCCAGCTATCTGGCCACCAGTCAAGTGAGTCAGAGGCTGGGCAGGCGGAGGCCAGCAGCCTGTCCCATGGACCGGTGGACACTTGATCAGGATACAGCCAGAGCAGCCCAGGGGACTGACGCGTCCTTAGCGCCGCTTGTCTGGCCTGAGGCACGCAATACGTGTCCGCCGGTTGCCCAGTGACCTTGGGCCCAGCTGCAGACACTGCCTCCCCTTCTCCGGGCAGCCTAGATTCCTCCCGGCTATCTCGTGCCAGGATGGTTCATCCTGGCTCCAGCCCCCGATGGGGAGGAGTCACCGTCGGAGACAAGGAACCCTGCATCTCTGACGCCTCCCAGCGTCTAAAGACCGCAAACACAGAGAAGGCCCTTCTGGTCCCACCCGCCCTTGGACGTCAGCCCGCAGCAAGGCGCATGCGCTTTAGCCCTGGGCCGGAAGCTCTTGAAGAGGCTTGCTTCCTACTGGAGCCTGGCGCTGGAGCCTGTAGGAACTCTTGGGGGCGTGGCCACGAGTATTTATCCTATGGGCGCTTGCGGGACGTGACAGAGCGTACAGAAGGACCCAATGGAGCTATGGGAGGCGGGACCCGCGGGGCAGTGGGAGCCTATCGGGGCGCGGAGTCTTGCCAGTCCTCCGGGGTTTAGCAGCCACGTGAGTTCTCCGTGGTGGCCGCTACATTCAGATTCGGCAGCATGTCTACAGCAGCCGCGGCTCGAAAGCGGGGAAGGTCGGCCCCGGGGGCGGGTGCAGGGACCGGCAAGCGGCGGCGAAAGGTGAGCCTGGAGCTTCTGAGGGCCATAGTCGGTCCCGCTTACTGGGGCTGACCACCGTCACTCCTTACGGGACACCCGGGCCCCGGGCTCCTCCGCAGCCCTCTTTTCGGCATCCCAGCGGGAGTCAGCTTCGTCCTTCTCTCCGTGGGCTAAATCCTGAAAGAACTTGCACTTGAGCCGGGGTACCACCGCCTTTCCTAGGCCCACGGCCCTCGAGAGATCGGAAGGGGCGCTTGCTCCGTGCCGGGATGGTTGGGGCCCCTGACCAATGAAAGGATTATTTAATTTTCAGACTGACTCTGCCGGGGACCGGGGCAAGTCCAAGGGAGGCGGCAAGATGAATGAGGAGATCTCCAGTGACTCTGAGAGTGAGAGGTGAGCTCCCTTCCACCCAGGCGAAGAGAACAGTGAGGCCCAGGGAGTCGGGGCAGAGCTGGGCGGAGAACCGATGTCTCCTGCCTTTTTGGCTCTTAGAGCTTTGCTCTTTCTTCCACTTCTGACCCTGATGAGTAGGACTTGTTTTGAGGAGATGGAGAAGTCTCATCGACTTCCCTACAGGGTCTCTGTGTGGGGGAGAATCCCCAGTCCCAAGGGGAGACCAGTGAGACCTCCCTGGTTCATGGCCGGGACCTGAGCACAGGCTGGGCCAGCTGGTAAGGGGAGAGGGATGCAAGAAATGCTTGCTAGTTCTTCATCTGTTTTCCCACAGTTTTACATTTGCTTTCAACGTATGCCAGGCACTGGCTTTACTCTTGAGAATACAGAGATGAGCGAGCAGGTGAAGACAAAATGTGTTGTGATGGGATGTGTAATCTACAGCTCTGTATTCTGGAGACTGGGGAGGGAACATTTAAATAGGGCTTGGAGAGATGAGGAGGAATCCCTCAGGTAGAGGCAGGGAGGACATTCAGGGAGTGGAGAAAAGTCTAGGACTTTATGTGTGTGGGAGTGGGAGGTGAAGAGGATGGAAAGGCTAGGTGTTGGCCCGGTCCAGGTGGGGGAGGGCTTTGAATATCTTCCTCATTCAGCAGGTGCTAGGGGTGGGGCATGTTTCAGGGTTTCAAAGGAGGCTAACAAGGTGTCAGGCCTGAGCCTGTGGAACAGAAGCTGTCATACCAGGGTATCCTGGGGCCTTCCCTAAGAGTTGGCTTTGGAAATTCAGTTTCTAACTGTGAGCACATGCTGGCCTTGACCTGCTCACAGAAAGACTTCATATACTTACTTTTTAAGGTCACTGTGGGTGGGTGTGCCTGGCCCTGTGCAGAATACTTAAAAAAAAAAAAAAAAGATTTTATTTATTTATTTGACAGAGAGAGGGGTCACAAGTAGGCAGAGAGGCAGGCAGAGGGAGGGGAGAAGCAGGCTCCCCGCTGAGCAGAGAGTCTGATGCGGGCCTCGATCCCAGGACCCTGAGATCATGACCTGAGCCGAAGGCAGAGGCTTAACTCACTGAACACCCAGGCGCCCACAGAATACTTTTAAATTTTTAAAAGAATGTGTTGTGAACTGTGAGATACAGAAGGACTCAATGAAATGTGTTTGGAAAAAGGGAGCAAGGGTGAAGTGATGAAGCTTTGTGTGCCCACCACCTGGGTTAGGAGCGAGGTAGACCATTTGCAGAAACTTAGAATCCCCATCTCTGCATTCTGACTTGAGTTAATCATTTCTGTGGTTTCCTTCCTTCCTTCCCTTCTCCACCTCTTCTTCCTCCTCCTCTTCATTTTCTCATTCAGGCATAACTTACATACAGTAATGCTCGCTTTCTTTAGCGTACAGTTTGTGAGTTTTGACAAACACAGTTGTGTAACTGCCGTCACTATGAAGGTGTAGAAGGGTTTCATCACGCTCCAGAAATCCCCCCTACTCCTTTGTAGTCAGTTTCTCCCCACCTCCAGCCCCTGCTAACTACTGACCCTACAGCTTTGGCTTTTCCAGAACATCATATGAGTGGACTCATACAGTGTTTGCTTCCTTTGCTTTTTGCTTTAAAGTTCCGTCTCCTATGCGTGAACCCCTCAATAATGGATTGATTAGGTAAACGGAGGAGAAGTTCTTACCTTAGCTGGATAAAGGAAAGGTAGCACCAACCCTGTTGGCTGAAGGCTTTCTGGGCACCAGGTACTAAGGGGTCTCTGGGGCCTGGTTTAGCCTTGGTTTCCAAGGTCCCTTCTGGGAACGGGTGAAGTCATAAATGGGTCTTGGGCAATGGTTGGGGCATTTGACAGGGAGTAGGTATCTTCAGGCACATGATCAGGGGACAGTTCCTGTGACCCACCTCTAGCTCCCAAAAGCAAGTCCTGGTAGGCTGTGTCTTGAGTGAAGTGAGTGCTCCCAGTCGGTTCAGGGATGGGGCATGGAAGGGAAAGCAGCACCTTCACCAGCATGAGGTCAAGCCAAGACCAGTTAAGTTGCACCTGGAATCCGGTCCTCAAGGTAGAGGCTGGTACCCTAGCATTGGGGGTGAGACTGATGTCCCAGAGTGTCTGCCTCTTGGGTCCTTTGATCAGATCTGGACTGGTTGCTGCTCTGCAGTCTAGGGGGGTCGTGATTCTGGAATCT
This sequence comes from Mustela erminea, assembly GCF_009829155.1. Lineage (NCBI taxonomy): Eukaryota > Metazoa > Chordata > Mammalia > Carnivora > Mustelidae > Mustela > Mustela erminea. Next base: position 21,286,469 of record NC_045614.1, on the reverse strand, counting down.
GCCTTTTCAGCTTTCCATGTGGGCTCTCCTATTCCCTGTTTCCCATGCCTTTCTCATTCTTAGCTTACCCTCTTGTGTAGTGAGCATGGCCTCCATCCTTTAGTGAGGTTTAAAAAAGACAAGTCCTGTGGCACCGTGTGCATCTGACAGTGTCTTCGCTGGTCGTCGGTGGTTTAACTGGCGTGGGCTTCCAGGGGTTCACAGTGCCCTTGAGGATTTTGTGTGGGTGGCTCCTCTGTCGGCCTGCTTTCAGTATTGCTGTTGATTCCAGCAACACTGTGTATGAGACCTTTTCTCAGCAGCCCGTGGAACCTGCTTTCTCCCTCTAGAGTTGAGAGATTTCGCAGTGATCGTTTTGGGGTTTGGGTCCCTTTTCACCCTCTTATTGGGCACTGGGTGGGTCTTTTCAGTTTGGTAAGTCAACGGCTTTCAGTTTTCTGCATGGGTAATCATTGGCCCTGAGGGTTAGCAGGGTTGGGGTCGGTGAATGGCAGGGGAAGCAGCAAGGAGGCACGGTCTCAGTGGCAGGCTGGGCCCTCACAGAGGCAGCCCCTTCCCGCCCACAGCCTGCCTCCCAGGAGGACTGAGGAGGAGGACGATGAGGAGCTGGAGGAGACAGCCCAGGAGAAGAAGCTGCGCTTGGCCAAGCTCTACCTCGAGCAGCTCAGGCAGCAAGGTGAGTGCATGCGCTGGGCAGGTGAGGGCAGGGCCTGTGCCCACAACTGCCTGCTGCGGCCCCCGCCACCGGATGGGTGACTGACGCAGGTACCTGGTGGGCTGCCCGAGCTGCGTGTGCTGGCTGCCCTGGGGGAGGGTGGCTAGGAGACCAACGGGCCTCCTGTGGTGGGGGAGTGCGGCAGAACTTCAGGGGGCTTTAGCCTGATCTCTCAGTACAGACGGGTTAGGGGGGAGGGGACGTCTCCTTTGCCCAAGGCAGCCCGAACTTCCTGTGGGGTGCAGCCCGAGTGGGGCCCAGGACTGAGGTGGTGGTAGGGTGGGATTGGGAAGGAGGAGGTGGAGGCTTGGCCCGGGGTGACCTGACAGACTTGGTCTGCCCTTGCACAGAGGAAGAGAAGGCCGAGGCCCGGGAGTTTGAGGAGGACCAGGTGGCTGGGCGATTGAAGGAGGACGTGGTGAGTTGTGGAGGGAAGGCGGTGGGAGAGAAGGGGAGGGGGCGGTCCTGCTCCCGGGAGCTCACCCCTCTCTTCTCTGTGCAGCTGGAGCAGCGGGGCAGGCTGCAGAAGTCGGTGGCAAAGGAGGTAAGCGGGCAGGGCGCTTTGGTGTGAGATTGGAGTGAATCATAGGGCACCCGTGGATTGGTGAGCAGATGGCCTAACGGGGGACTCAGGCTGTGGGGTTTTTGCTCTGGAACATGGTGGGCATTTGGGCAGATGGGGTCAGGGAAGGGTCCGATCCTTGCAGGGTGGTGGGAAAGGATGGTGTGTGCATGTGTGTGCGCGTGTGTGCGTCTAGGGGCCTTCTTGCCCCCTGTGGCAGTGACCCAGCCCTTCCTGCCCAGATTCAGGCCCCAGCCCCAGCCGACATCCGAGTCTTACGGGGGCACCAGCTCTCCATCACGTGCGTGGTCATCACCCCTGATGACGCGGCCATCTTCTCTGCTGCCAAAGACTGCACCATTATCAAGTGTGAGTGAGCACCTGGATGGGGGTGCAGCCCCAGTGGTCTTTCGGGAGGGCTGGTCTGTGAGGGGGGAGTCATCAGGGCAGACTGAGGCCCGATGAGAGAGGCTTCTGGTGGTAAGTTGGCTCCTAAGGAGGTGTTTTCTGGGTGCCAGTGGAAGCTTCTGGCTAGGAGTGGGGCTGTGGGCTCCCTGAGGCTCCGTGCAGCCCCAGGATTGCATTCTGCTCTTCCTGGGTCCTCCCTTCGACAGCTGAGCGCTGTCTTCACCCACCCTTAGGAGAAACTGGAAGATCTTGTAGCCTTGGTCGTAAAGCACCTGCTTTCCTTCTCCCTGGGGCTTCGCAACTGCCCTTTGGGGTTATTGTCACCATGTAACAGACAAGGAGCCTGAGGGGGCTCTGCAGGGGCTCCCAGTGGCTCAGCCCGATCTTTGGCTTGTGCTGCCCTTGGAGGGGTTGCCAGCCAGTCCCAGCCTCCATCCCAGTAGCCTCTCTCTCTCCCGGTGTCAGGGAGTGTGGAGAGTGGACGGAAGCTCCACGTGATCCCACGAGCCAAGAAGGGTACTGAGGGGCAGCCCCCCGGCCATGACAGCCACATCCTCTGCATGGCCATCTCCTCTGACGGCAAATACCTTGTAAGGCCGGGTTGGCCCCCGGGGGCGGGTAAGAGGCCGGGGCGCGCGCTGGGTGCCTGTGGCCATTGCCCTCCTCCCCGCAGGCCTCGGGTGACCGCAGCAAGCTCATTCTCATCTGGGAGGCCCAGAGCTGCCGGCACCTGTACACGTTCACAGGACACCGGGACGCTGTGTCGGTAGGAGCTGTGGACATTTGTTGAGTGACTAAGTGGGCCGGGCTGGGGTGATGGGGTGAATGAGACAGAGGGTCGCCATCCTTGGCAACGTGCTCTTCGGTGCAGTGCATAAAGGACATAAAGGGGGAGAGCTGGGACAGACCGAGCTTGCTCTGGGGGGGAGGTGGGGGTGGGGGTGGCGCTCAGCAGTTTATGGCTCCTGGACAGCAGCTGAGTGCTGGGACCTGATTTCAGGAAGTCCTCCCTGGGCCTGACTTCCGCCTTGCCTGCTGTAGTCCAGGTCCCCTTTTGCCCCCTTTCCGTGTATTAGGGTCTGGCTTTCCGCAGAGGCACCCACCAGTTGTACAGCACGTCCCACGACCGCTCCGTGAAGGTGTGGAACGTGGCGGAGAACTCCTACGTGGAGACGCTGTGAGTGTGCGCGGGGAGAGGGTGTGTGGATGTGCACGCCAGTGCACGTGTGACCCCCATCCTACCCCTCCGCCCCCTTCATCCCCTCCAGCTTCGGGCACCAGGATGCCGTGGCTGCGCTGGACGCCCTGAGCCGGGAGTGCTGTGTGACGGCCGGGGGCCGGGACGGCACGGTGCGTGTGTGGAAGATTCCTGAGGAGTCCCAGCTTGTCTTCTATGGCCACCAGTAAGGCTGTCCACTGGGCCCAGTGCGGGGAGTGGGGCTGGGGGAGGGGCCATGCCCCTCACTGCTGCTCTTCGCCAGGGGCTCCATCGACAGCATCCAGCTTATCAACGAGGAGCACATGGTGTCGGGCGCAGACGATGGGTAAGAGCTGCCTTTCTGATGCCTCACACCGCTGTCACTGCTCCTGGCCTCGCCTCCTGGAACCTGTCCGAGCGGTGGTGTGATTTCTTTCCGCCCAGTGGCCTGTCTGCCCTACCCCAGCCCCTCACCCATGATCTTCTCTGTCCACAGCTCCGTGGCCTTGTGGGGCCTCTCCAAGAAGCGGCCACTCGCCCTGCAGCGTGAGGCCCATGGGCTACGGGGGGAGCAGGGCCTGGAGCAGCCTTTCTGGGTGTCGTCGGTGGCAGCCCTGCTCAACACAGACCTGGTGGCCACAGGCGGGTACCCTTTGAGGCCAGAAGGATGGGGTGATGGGGGGGGCGGGTAGTGAGGCACTGGGGCGGGGGTGCTCACTGTCTGTCTTTACCCCCAGGCTCCCACAGCTCCTGCGTGAAGCTCTGGCAATGCGGGGAGGGCTTTCGGCGGCTTGACCCGCTCTGCGACATTCCCCTGGTAAGTGGGACTTGAATGCCCAGCTTGTCTTTGCCTCACTGCCGAGGTCCTGGAGCTTGTGGCCCCTGGACTTAGCCCCTTACTGTTTTTACCTGCCAGAAGGGAGGCTCGTCAGGGCAGGGCCAGCTAGGACTTCTCTGTTTCATAGTTCCAGCTCTTCGTGCAGGGCCTGACAGGAGCCCTTCCTCCTTCTTCCTCTCCTCCACTCCCCACCCTGTCGGTGCAGGGGAACGAGGTTGGGACAAGGCAGGGACAGCGTGTGCAGAGGCATGGAGGTGACGGTCAGCCTGGTGCTATCTCACAGCCAGAGTCTGTGGGCATGGGACACCCTAAGGGAGAGTGGCAGGACGGTCCGTGACCTCTGGTGACTGTGCAGGGCTTGGTGATAGTCATGGGGTCTCCAGGACCCCGCAGCCAGGAGCTAGGCCCTGGGCCACCCTGATAAGTGATGTACTTGGCATATACGGTCTCCTTAAGTCCTCACAAGTTCACTGTGAGGCCAGCACTCTTTTTTCTGTCCATCTCATAGGTATGGAGGCTGAAGACCTGAGGGGTCAGGGGCTGACCCAGGTAGCAGGAGGCAGAGCAGGGATTTAAGCTGGGCCTGCTGAGGCCAGGCCCTTGGCTGTGAGGCTGGGGCTATGGTGTGGGTCCGCAGTGGAGGGGGTTTGGGGGATGGATCTGTTCTCACATCTTCTCACGTCTTCCCATGTCTCGCCCTCTTCTCAGGTGGGCTTTATCAACAGCCTCAAGTTCTCCAGCTCGGGGGATTTCCTGGTGGCTGGGGTGGGGCAGGAGCACAGGTATGAGGCACCCTAGGGAGGCGGGTTGGAAGGTGGTACTGGCCAGACCACCGGGTGGGGTGGTGGGGGCTGGGCCTGGGCTCAGCCCCTCCTTTCGTTCTGTCCCCTGTAGGCTTGGCCGCTGGTGGCGCATCAAAGAGGCCCGGAACTCCGTCTGCATCATCCCGCTCCACAGGACCCCCAGGCCCCCCGCTGCCGGCTCCTGACTCTTCTCCCTTTTATTTAAGTCTTTCCCAGACCAGGCCCTGCCCTCTTTGTATTAAAAGCTTTCTCCTTTGGGCCTTGTCTCTTGCAGCTTCTTGGGTGGGGAAGGAGGGTGATGGCGGGACTAGGGGCTGGAAGAGGCCAGGGAGGGACAGGGCTCCCAGAGTCTCGATTACTGAGGGCTTTTTCTTAAAAGGTTGTATTTATTTATTTGTCAGAGAGAGTGTAAGAGAGAGAGAGAGAGTGCACAAGCAGGGTAAGCGGCAGGCAGAGGGAAGCAGGCTACCTGCTTAGCAGGGACCCAGATGTGGGACTCGATCTCAGGACCCTGGGATCATGACCTGAGCTGAAGGCAGACCCTTAACCATCTGAGCCACCCAGGTGTCCTGGCTGAGGGCTTTTTATCCTTCTCCGTGGAACTTGGGGATGGAAACCTCAGCCAGCTCCCAGGCCTTGAGTATCCTCTGTGACCTTATTAGTCCAGCTCCCTGCCCCCGGCTCCGGGCTGCTAGGTGTCAGAAGCTGCTGACCCTCAGCTGGGAAGCCATGGCTGTCCAGTTATGTGTCAGGGCTGGCTGTGGAGTCTGAGAACTGAAATGACAGCTAGGCCTGCAAGTCAGGCTGACCCCAGCCAGGTCAGGAAGCTGGGGTGGGTGGGGTGGGGCACTGTACTGCCTACTGCCTGGGGACAGGTGTCAGAGTTGGGAATAGCTCTGCCCTTGGTCTGAATGTCATTCAGACAGCCAGGCTTGTCAGAAGAATCTTCTTCCTGCTGATTTTACCCACTGGATGATTCACTCCTGCCACTGGCGAAGCCAGAGGAGGCTGACTAGTAGTGTCCAAGTGCAATAAAGTCTCCTTTTAATGGGAAATGAGAATGTTAAGGATTCTGCTCTAAGCTTTTCTTAACCCATTGGGCTCAACCACTGAGTCTGTGGTTCCCAAGGGGGCAGCATGGTCCCCTCAGGGGAGGAAGTCACAGGACTTCTCTCCTGCTCCCCTGCTCAGGAGGTCCACCAACAGACCTGCTCCTGCCTGCCTGCATCCCTCTGGGGCCAGATGGCGTCAGGTTCAGATTGAACCCCCCAAAATCCTGTTCTGGATCAGAAGATGGTAATGGAACTCACTTCCTGTGTTCTGCCTCAAATTGAGCTCAATGATAGCATAAGCACACTTCCTGAGAGACTTGGCAAAGGAACACCGAAACGCACCCCCATACACGAACCCCTTTGCTATGGACACGTTCCTACTGAGAGAAATCCACAGTGTTGAATCATTGCTTCTCTGTAAGTAACGCATCATTTTTCTTCTGGCTGCTTTTATGATGTTTTTATCTTTGATTTTCAGCAGTTTGATTTTGATCTGTCTGGGCAAGGTTTTCTTGAATACATCTTTTTATAATTTTTTTTTCTGATTAAAAGACATAACATAATTTACCACTGTCACCATTTTTCAATGCTGATGTCATAATTTTCTTATCAATTAGCAGAGGCTTTTTTTTTTTTTTTTTCTAAGAGAGCTTGTTTGCGAGCCAGGAGGAGGGGTGTGTTTAAAGTGCTTAAAGAGGGAGAGAACCTGAAGCAGGCTCCATGCTGGGCATGGACACAGGATTTGATCCCTTGACCCTGAAATCATGACCGGAGCCACCCACTGATGTCACCATATTGAAGCGTACCATTCCGGCATTGGGTACATTCACGTTGTGGTGCAGCGGTCACCACCATCCATTCCCCTAATGCTTGCAAATCTGGAACTCTGTACCTGTGAAACTGTAGCTCCCCTGGCCCCCTCCCCCCAACCCCTGGCAACCACCATTTTACTTTCCATGACTTTGACTACTCCAAGTATCTCATAGAAGTGGAATCATACAATATTGCCTTTTGGTGACTGATTTATTTCACTTAGCGTAATGTTAGGGTGTGTTCATGTTCTAGCAGGTGTCAGGATCTCCTTTCTCTTTTTTAAGGCTGAATAATATTCCATGGTGTGCATATACCACATTTTGTCACCCATCCCTAAACTTGGACACTTGGGCTGCTTCTGTGTTTAGCTACCATGAATAATGCTGCTAGGAATGTGGCCACATGAATATCTCTTCAAGACTCTGCTTTCGTTTCTTTGGGGTGTATGCCTAGAAGTGGAATTGCTGGGACATATAGTAATCCCATTGCTCATTTTTTGAGGAACCTTCATATGGTTTTCCAGAATGGCTGCACCATTTTACGTTCCCACCAGCAGTGCACAAGGGTTTCAATTTCTCCACATGCTCGCCAGCACTTGTTTTCTGTTTTATTTTTTGATACGACCATTCTACTGAGTTGGAGATGGTATCACATTGTAGTTTTGATTTGCATTTTCCTAACTGTGATGTAGAGTATCTTCATGCACTTATTAGCCATTCAGATATCTTCTTTGGATAAATGTCTATTCAAGTCCTTTGCCCATTTTTGAATCAGGTCGTTTGCATTTATTTATTTATTTATTTTTCTTTTTGTCATTGATTGAGTATATCCTTTTTGGTGTTTGCTGAGATTCTTGAATTTGTAAATGTATGCCTTTCACAAATTGGGAAAGTTCTTAGCCTTTCTTCAAGTTCTTTCTACATAATTTCTTCCTTCTGGGACTCAATAACGTCAGTGTTAGACCTTCTACTATTGTCCCACAGGTTTCTGAGGCTCTTTTCATTTTTTTTCTCAATATTTTTTTTCTCTCTGGTTGGATTCTCTCATTTTTATTACTTTGTATTCAAGCTTACTGACTGATTTCTCTGTCATCTGCATTCTGCCGATGAGGCTATCAGTGAGTTCTTTATTTCAGATATTGTATTTTACAGTTAGGTTTCCATGTGATTCCTCTTTCTTAAGTTTATTTTTAAGTAATCTCTATACCCAACATGGGGCTTGAATTCACGACCCCAAGATCAAGAGTCGTACAGTCTACCAACTGAGCCAGCCAGGTAGCCCACTTTTGTTTAGTGTTTTTTTTTTTTTAAGATTTTATTTATTTGTCAGAGAGAGAGCACAAGCAAGGAGATTGGCAGGCAGAGGGAGAGGCAGTCTCCCTGCTGAGTAAGGAGCCTGATGCGGGATTCAATCCCAGGACCCTGGGATCATGACCTGAGCTGGAGGCAGACAATTAACTGACTGAGTCCACAGTTTTGTTTTAGTTTTGATGTCTCTTCTAAGAACTATGTTTCCATTCATTTAGAAAGGATTCACCTTTACCATCATGGAAGATGGTTATAACTGTTTCAACATTGTTGTCTGACACTTCTAACATTAAATGATGGTTTTCCTTAAGAATTAGTCAGAGGGGCCTCTCTCTCAGGTTATTTCCCAACCACACTAATGCATTTCTGCATCTTGGGCTGCCTTCAGTTATGACATGGAAACCAGAACTGATTGTTCTTCAAGACTTTCTTCCTCAGTCCATCTGCTACTGTCCACTTTCCAGAGTCCAGTTGCTTTCTGTATTCTATCCAGAATTTTTAGTGGTCATCATTGGGAAAGATTAGCTGTAGTACCCTTGTTCCATCTTGCTGGCACTGGCCTTGATGGCATTTAATTTTAATTTTTATTTTTAAAAAAAGATTTTATTTATTTATTTGACACACAGAGGGAGATCACAAGTAGGCAGAGAGGCAGGCAGAGAGAGAGAGGGAAGCAGGCTCCATGCTGAGCAGAGAGCCTGGTGTAGGCTTAATCCCAGGGCCCTGAGACCATGACCTGAGCCAAAGGCAGAGGCTTTAACCCACTGAGCCACCCAGGCACCCCTGGACTCAATGGTATTTTAAAGAAATTTCAAAAGATGGTCTTTTCTAGACATTCAGATGGCCAACAGACACATGAAAACATGTTCAACGGGGTGAAACTCTCAAAACTATAGAACACTTATGAAGGAAATTGAGGAAGACACAAAGAAATGGAAAAACATTCCATACTCATGGACTGAAAGAAAACATACTGTTAAAATGTCGATTCTACCCAAAACAATCTACATATTCAAAGCAATCCCTATCAAAATATCATCAACATTTTTCACAGAGCTGGAACAAACAATCCTAAAATTTGTATGGAACCAGAAAAGACTCCAATTAGCCAAAGTAATGCTGAAAAAGAAAACCAAAGCTGGAGGCATCACAATTTTGGATTTCAAGCTGTATTACAAAGCTGTAATAATCAAGACAGTATGGCCCTGGCACAAAAACAGACGCATAGATCAAAGAAACAAAATAGAGAACCCTCTATTTTGGATCCTCAACAAAGCAGGAAAGAATATCTGATGGAAAAAAGACAGTCTTTTCAACAAATGGTGTTGGGAAAATTGGACAGCTCCATGCAGAAGAATGAAACTGGACCATTTCCTTACACCACACACAAAAATAAACTCAAAATGGATGGAAGACCTTAATGTGAGACACAGATCCATCAAAATCCTAGAGGAGAACACAGGCAGCAACCTCTTCGACCTTGGCTGCAGTAACTTCTTGCTAGATGTGTTCCAGAGGCAAGGGAAACAAAAGCAAAAATGAACTATTGGAACTTCATCAGACTAAAAAGCTATTGCACAGCAAAGGAAACAATCAACAAAACTAAAAGGCAGGGGCACCTGGGTGGCTCAGTCAGTTAAGTCAGTGAAGTGTCTGTCTTCAGCTCAGGTGGTGATCTTGGGGTCCTGGGATCGAGCCCATATTGGACTCCCTACTCAGTGAGGAATCTGCTTCTCCCTCTCCCTCTGCCCTTCCCCCTTGATGCTTGTGCTCTCTCTCCCTCAAATAAATAAATAAAATCTTAAAAAAAAAAACCCTAAAAGACAACCTATGGAATGGGAGAAGATATTTGCAAATGACATATCAGATAAAGGGCTTGTATCCAAAATCTATAAAGAACTTAACAGACTCAACACTCAAAAGCAAATATCCAGTCAAGAAATGGGCAGAAAACATGAACAGACATTGCTCCAATGAAGACATACAAATGGCTACCAGACACATGAAAAAAGTGCTCAACATCCCTCAGCATACAGGAAAATACAAATCAAAAGCACAATGAGGTATCACCTCATACCAGTCAGAAAGCCCCTCCCCCTGCTTGTGTTTTCTGTCAAATAAATGGGTGAAATCTTTAAAAAAATTAAATTTAAAAAGATGTCTCACACGCACACACACACAATATTACTTAGCCATCAAAAAGAACTAAATCTTGCATTTGTAACAACATGGATGAAACTAAAGAGTATTATGCTAAGCTAAATAAGTCAGTCAGAGAAAAACAAATACCATTGATTTCACTCATATGTGGAATTTAAGAAACAAAAGAGCTGAACATAGGGGAAGGGAAAGAAAAATAAAATAAGATGAAGACAGAGAAGGAGACAAACCATAAGAGGTGCTGAACTCTAGGAAACAAACTGAAGGTTGTTGGAGGGGCGGTGGGTGGGGAGATAAGGTAATTGGGTGGTGGGCAATAAGAAAGGCATTTGATATAATGAGCACTGGGTGTTACATGCAACTAACGAATCACTAAATCCAACCCCTAAAACTGATAATATAGTATATGTTAACTAAATTGAATTTAAGTAAATAATTTTTAATACAAAATTTTTAAATTTTTAAATAAAAAAACATTTTGAAGGATATATGTATGCCTATGTTTATTGCAGCATTATTTGCAATAGCCAAATTATGGAAGCAGCCTAAGTGTCCACCAATAGAGGAATAAATAAGGAAGATGTGGGGTTCTGGGTGGCACAGTTGGTTAAGCACCTGACTCTTGGTTTCAGCATAAGTTGTGATTTCAGTGTCCTGAGATCAAGCCCTGCATGGGGCTCCATGCTCAGCATGCAGTCTGCTTGAGATTTTCTCTCCATCTCCCTCTGACCCTCCCACTCATGCTCTCTCTCATATAAATAAATAAATCTTTAAAAAGAAAAAGATGTCACACACACACACAGGAATATTATTCAGCCTTAAAAGCATGAAATCTTGCCATTCACAACAGCATGGATGGATCTAGAGAGTATAATGCTAAGTGAAATGTCAGAGAAAGAGAATACCACATGATTTCACTCACATGTGAAATATAAGAAACAAAACGAACAAAGGGGGGAAAAAAGAGAAGGAGACAAACCAAGAAATAAACTCTTAACTATGGAGAACAAACTGGTGGTTACCAGAGGGGAGGTGGGTGGAATGATGGGAACATGACGGGGATTAAGGAATGTACTTCTTCTTCTTTTTTTTTTTTAAAATTAATTAATTAATTAATTTATTTTTTATAAACATGTATTTTTATCCCCAGGGGTACAGGTCTGTGAATCGCCAGGTTTACACACTTCACAGCACTCACCAAAGCACATACCCTCCCCAATGTCCATAACCCCACCCCCCCTCTCCCAACCCCCCTCCCCCCAGCAACCCTCAGTTTGTTTTGTAAGATTAAGAGTCACTTATGGTTTGTCTCCCTCCCAATCCCATCTTGTTTCATTGATTCTTCTCCTACCCACTTAAGCCCCCATGTTGCATCACCACTTCCTCATATCAGGGAGATCATATGATAGTTGTCTTTCTCCGCTTGACTTATTTCGCTAAGCATGATACGCTCTAGTTCCATCCATGTTGTCTCAAATGGCAAGATTTCATTTCTTTTGATGGCTGCATGGTATTCCATTGTGTATATATACCATATCTTCTTTATCCATTCATCTGTTGATGGACATCTAGGTTCTTTCCATAGTTTGGCTATTGTGGACATTGCTGCTATAAACATTCGGGTGCACGTGCCCCTTTGGATCACTACGTTTGTATCTTTAGGGTAAATACCCAGTAGTGCAATTGCTGGGTCATAGGGCAGTTCTATTTTCAACATTTTGAGGAACCTCCATGCTGTTTTCCAGAGTGGCTGCACCAGCTTGCATTCCCACCAACAGTGTAGGAGGGTTCCCCTTTCTCCGCATCCTCGCCAGCATCTGTCATTTCCTGACTTGTTGATTTTAGCCATTCTGACTGGTGTGAGGTGATATCTCATTGTGGTTTTGATTTGTATTTCCCTGATGCCGAGTGATATGGAGCACTTTTTCATGTGTCTGTTGGCCATCTGGATGTCTTCTTTGCAGAAATGTCTGTTCATGTCCTCTGCCCATTTCTTGATTGGATTATTTGTTCTTTGGGTGTTGAGTTTGCTAAGTTCTTTATAGATTTTGGACACTAGTCTTTTATCTGATATGTCATTTGCAAATATCTTCTCCCATTCTGTCAGTTGTCTTTTGATTTTGTTAACTGTTTCCTTTGCTGTGCAAAAGCTTTTGATCTTGATGAAATCCCAATAGTTCATTTTTGCCCTTGCTTCCCTTGCCTTTGGCAATGTTCCTAGGAAGATGTTGCTGCGGCTGAGGTCGAAGAGGTTGCTGCCTGTGTTCTCCTCAAGGATTTTGATGGATTCCTTTCGCACGTTGAGGTCCTTCATCCATTTTGAGTCTATTTTTGTGTGTGGTGTAAGGAAATGGTCCAATTTCATTTTTCTGCATGTGGCTGTCCAATTTTCCCAACACCATTTATTGAAGAGGCTGTCTTTTTTCCATTGGACATTCTTTCCTGCTTTGTCGAAGATTAGTTGACCATAGAGTTGAGGGTCTATTTCTGGGCTCTCTATTCTGTTCCATTGATCTATGTGTCTGTTTTTGTGCCAGTACCATGCTGTCTTGATGATGACAGCTTTGTAATAGAGCTTGAAGTCCGGAATTGTGATGCCACCAACTTTGGCTTTCTTAAGGAATGTACTTCTTGTGATGAGCGCTGACCAATGTATAAAATTGTTGAATGACTATATTGTATACCTGAAACTAATATAACACTGTATGTTAACTATACTGGAATTAAAATAAAAAGTGTTTTTTAAAAAAGATGGTCTTTTCTGTTTATCCAACATTACTACTTCTTTTTTTTTTAAGATTTTATTTATTTATTTGACAGAGAGATCACAAGTAGGCAGAGAGACAGGCAGAGAGAGGGGGGGAAGCAGGCTCCCTGCTGAGCAAGACCCTTATTTGGGACCCAATCCCAGGACCCTGAGATCATGACCTGAGCTCAAGGCAGAGTCTCCAACCCACTGAACCACCCAGGCACCCCAACATTACTACTTCTAGACTGTTGTTTCTACCTGCTGATGCAGGCTTCCATTTGGGATCTTTCTTTAGCATTTCTTATAGTGTGAATCTGCTAGCAATTTTGTTCTCTGAACTCTTGTTTTTCTGAAAATGGTTTTATTTTAACTTCATCTAAAAAAATCAAGGTATAATTTATGTATAATGAAATGAAGAAATTTTAAATGTTCAGTTAAATGAGTCTTGAGGGGCACCTGGGTGGCTCAGTGGGTTAAGCCTCTGCCTTCGGCTCAGGTCATGATCTCAGGGTCCTGGGATCGAGCCCCGCACTGGGCTCTCTGCTCAGCAGGGAGCCTGCTTCCCTTCCTCTCTCTCTGCCTGCCTCTCTGCCTACTTGTGATCTCTGTCTGTCAAATAAATAAATAAAATCTTAAAAAAAATGAACCTTGACAAATCCATATATCCCATAAATCCATACCTCAACAAGATAGAAGACACTTCTATCATCCCAGAAAATTTCTTTGTGCTTCCCAGGGGCAACCACAATTCAATTTCTATCACTATGTATTATTAGTTTTGCATGTTAAAAAACTTCATATATGGAATTAAACAATGTATACAAAGGGGGGCCTTCCCCCCCCAACATGATGTCTGTAAGATTTGTCAGTGTCATTGTTTGTATCTATCATTAGTCCTTTGCTTTTTATGGCTTAATAGTATTTTATGAGTAAACTCATAATATTTATTTATCCATGCTTCTGTGTATAGACATTTGACTTGTCTCCAGTATTTAATTGTTATGAATTTAATGCTATGAGCATTCCTGTACAAGTCTTTTTGTGAACATACATCTTTATTTCTCTTAAGTAAATATCTAGGAATGGAATTGCTGAGTCACAGAGTAGGTGTAGGTGTATGCTTAATTTTATCAGGAGCAGCCAAATTAATTTCCAAATTGGTTGTTCCACTTTACCAATGTTTGGTTCTCAATTTCTAAAAAAATTTTTTATTAACATATAATGTATTATTTGCCCCAGGGGTATAGGTCTGTGAATCATCAGGCTTACATACTTCACAGCACTCACCATAGCACATACCCTCCCCAATGTCCATAACCCAACCACACTCTCCCTACCCCCCACCCACCAGCAACCCTCAGTTTTTTTCATGAGATTAAGGGTCTTTTATGTTTTGTCTCCCCCCGATCTCATCTTGTTTCATTTTTTCCCTCTCTACCCTCTCTACACCCCATAACCCCCCACCTTGTCTCTAAAATTCCTCATATCAGGGAGATACACCACCCAGGTGCCTCATGTAGCTCTATTTTAAACTCTTTGAGGAACCTCCATATTGTTTTCCAGAGTGACTGCACCAGCTTGCATTCCCACCAACAGTCTAAAAATTTTTTTTTAATTTAACCGTTTTAATAAGTAGTGATATCCCATTGTGATTTAAGTTTTGCTTTTCCTTAATCAATAATGATGTTGAGAAACTGTTCATGTGTGTGTGTGTGGGTAGGAGTGGGGCAGAGAGAGAGGAGAGAGAATCTTAAGTAGGCTCCATGCCCAGTGTGGAGCCTGATGTGGGGGTTGATCTCACAACCCTGAGATTATAACCCGAGCTGAAATCAAGAGTTGGATGTTCAACTGACTGAGCCACCCAGGTGCCCTGAAAGATTTTTATTTTTAATCTACACCCAATGTGAAGATCAAACTCACAACTCCAAGATCAAGAGTTACATCCTCGGGGCACCTGGGTGGCTCAGTGGGTTAAAGCCTCTGCCTCCAGCTCCGGTCATGATCCCAGCGTCCTGGGATCAAGCCCAGCATCACTCTCTGCTCAGCAGTGAGCCTGCTTCCCCCCCTCTCTCTGCCTGCCTCTCTGCCTACTTGTGATCTCTGTCTGTCAAATAAATAAATAAAATGTTAAAAAAAAAAAAGAGTCACATGCTTTACTGACTGAATCAGCCAGAAGTATATCTTCTTCTATGAAGTTTTGATTTAAGTCTTTTGCCAATTGGGTTGCTTATATCTATTCTCAAGTTGCAGAAGATCTTCTATCCTGGATATGAGATCTTTGTCAAATATATATATATATATATATACACATGTTGTATATACGCATTTGTTTATATATATATATGCACATGCCATTTATATATGCACACAATATATACATTCTCTCTCTCTCCGTGTGTGTGTGTGTGTTCTTTTCCCCAATTTGTGACTTTTTTTTTAGTCTTTGACTTTTTTAAAAATTGAGGTATAATTGACATACAAGATTATATTAGTTACAGGTGTACAACATAATGATTCGATATTTGTATATACTCCAAAATGTTTATCACAATATCTATCATTGCATAGTTATAGCTTTTTTTCTTATTAACATAATTTTTTTTCAAGATTTTATTTATTCTTTTGAGGGAGAACAAATGGGGGAGGGCAGAGGGAGAGGAACAAGCAGACTCCCCACTGAATATGGATCCTGACACCGGGCTCAATTCCAGGGCCCAGAGATCATGACCTGAGCCAGTCAGATGCTTAACCGACTGGGCCACCCAGGGGCCTCTTCTTAAGAGAACTTTTAAGATTTACTCTCTTAGCAACTTTCAAACACGCTGTACAGTATTGTTGACTATGATCACCATGCTGGAAAAATATGGAACATTTCACATATTTGTGTGTCATGCTTGTAAAGGGGCCATGCTAATCTTTTCTGTAATATTCCAATTTTAGTGTATGTGCTGCTAAAGTGAGCACCCCAGCTGACTTTCAAAAATGTTGTCTTTTCATGAACAGTTTTAATTTGGATGAAGTCCATCCTATCAAATTTTTATACTTAGTGTTTTTCTCTGCCCTAAGAAATTTCTGTCAACTTCAAGGTCACAAAATAATTCCCATGGGTTTTCTTCTATAAGCTTTACCGTTTTAGCTTTAGTTTTTGTTTAGGTCTGTGATCCATCCTGTGTGGGTGTGTGTTGTCTATAATTTTAGATAAGTGTCAAGATTCCTACCACCCCCAAACTGAAGATCCATTTCCTTTCTGCACTGAATTATCTTGACATTAAAAAAATCAATACCTGTGTAAATGTTTATCTATTTCTGCCTTCTTTATTCTGTTTCATTGATCTATTGTCTCTTCTTACACTAAAACCACATTGTCTTGATTACTGTAACTTTATAGTCTTTCAAGAGAGAAAGTCTTTTTTTTTCTTCTTTTTAAAGATTTAACCTATTTATTTGACAGAGAGAGAGATTACAAGCAGGCAGAGAGGCAGTCAGAGAGAGAGGCGGGGGAGCAGGCGCCCCACTGAGCAGAAAGCCTGATGCGGGGCTCGATCCGAGGACCCCGAGATCATGACCTGAGTCAAAGATAGAGGCTTTAACCCACTGAGCCACCCAGGTGCCCCAAGACAGTAAGTCTTGAAATCAGATAATGTAAGTCTATTTTGTCTAAGTGTGTACCCCTGCTGTCTTTTGGTTCCATTTGCATGGAATATCTTTTTCCACTCCATCACTTTTAGCTTATGTGTATCCTTAAAGTTGAAGTGAGTCTCTATTAAAGCATATACTTGGGTCATTCTTTTTGTTCATTTAGTCACTCTATGTATTTTGATTGGAGAATTTAATCCATTTACATTTAGAGTACTTACTCATAGGTAAGAATTTACTAATGCCATCTTATTAATTGTATTCTGGCTCTTTTGTAGTTCTTTTATTCCTTTCTTCTCTTGCTGTCTTTCTTTGATATTTTGGATGTTTTTCCATAGTTGGTATGCTTTTTTTTTTTTTTTAAGATTTTTTTTGGGGATGCCTGTGTGGCTCAGTCAGTTAAGCATCTGCCTTTGGCTTGGGTCATGATCCCAGGAATCAAATCCTGTGTTGGGCTCCTTGCTCAGTGGGAACCTGCTTCTCCCTCTGCCTGCTCTTCCTGCCACTCTCCCGGCTTGTACTCTCTTTCTCTGATGAATAAATAAATAAAATCTTTTAAAAATATATATATTTTAAAGTAATCTCTATACTCGGTGTGGTACTCAAACTTACAACCCAAAGAGTCCCACATTCTCCGACTTAGCCAGACAAGCGCCCCTACAGTTGTATGCTTTGATTTCTTTTTTTTTTTTAAGATTTTTATTTAACTTTTTAAATTTATTTGACAGACAGAGATCACAAATAGGCGGAGAGGCAGGCAGAGAGAGAGGAGGAAGCAGGCTCCCTGCCGAGCAGAGAGCCCAATGCAGTGCTTGATCTGAGGACCCTGAGATCATGACCTGAGCTGAAGGCAGAGGCTTTAATCCACTGAGCCACCCAGGCGCCCCTGATTTCTTTTTTTATCCCTTTGTGTATTTACTATAGGTTTCTGCCTTGTGGCTACCATGAGGCTTACATAAAACCTCTTATAGTCTATTTTAAGTTGATAACTTCAATTGCATACACAAACTACCCTTTTACACTTCCTCTCCAATTTTTTTGATGTCATAATTTACATCTCTTTATATTGTGTATCCACTGACAAGTTATTGTGGATATAGTGATTTTTAAAAAATTATCTACTATTTTAGAAAGAGAAAAAGGATGTGCACAAGTGGGGAGAGGGGCAGAAGGAATCTCCAAGAAGGCTCCCTGCTGAGCACAGAGCCCAGTGTGGGGCTCTATCTCACCACAAACGAGATCATGACCTAAGCTGAAACCAAGAGTCTGACGCTCAACAGAGTGAGCAACCCAGGTGCCTCACTATAGTGATTTTTAATACTTTTGTCCTTTAATCTTTGTACTAGAGTTAAGTGATTAACACACCACCAGATTACAATATTAGAGTATTCTGAATTTGATTATATACTTACCTTTACCAGTATGCTTTATATTCTCATATATTTCTATTATTAATTAGCCTCCTTTAACTTCAGCTTGAAGAACTTCTTTTGGAATTTCTTATAAGGCATTTCTAGTGGTGAGAGAGATGAACTCTCAGCTTTTTATCTGGGACAGTCTTTTTCTCATCTTCATTTCTAAAGGACTTCTTTAATCTTGGTTGGCTGTTTTTTCTTTCAGCACTCTGAATATATCATCCCTTTGAATACATCATTTTCTCACAGCCTGTTCTGCTGAGAAATCCACTGATAACCTTATGGGGATTCCCTTGTTTGTAACAAAATTTTGTTCTTGTTTCTTCCAAAAGTCTTTTTTTTTTTTTAAGATTTTATTTATTTATTTGAGAGACAGACAGAAATAGTGACAGAGAGCATGAGTGGGGAGAAGGAGAAACAAGCTCCCTGAGGAGCAGGGAGCCAGTGTGGGGCTTGATCCCAGGGATCATGACCCAAGCTGGAGGCAGGTGCCAACCGACTGAGCCACCCAGGCACCCCTAAAAGTCTTTATCTTTGATTTTAGACAGTTTTACTACAATATGTCTTTGACAAAATTTCTTTGGATTGAATTTGGATTGAATGAACTGGATGGCCATGAACTGGATGGCCAAATGTCTTCCCATGTTTGTCTATATTCTCAGCTATTCTTTCTTCCTTTTTAAAATTATTGAAGTATAGTTGGCATACAATTTACATTCGTTTCAGGTGTTCAGCTACTATTTCTTTAAATAAGCTTTCTACCATTTTCCCTGTCAGCCCTGCTAGGATTTTGAAGCTTTCTTGGAGTTTTTCTATATATACACCTGCTCCACGCTTCTTGTTCCTTCTTGAGGGGATCCTTAAGATCGTATGTCTTCTCTCAATCTTGCAAAGCCAGGCTGGATTCTGATAGCCTCCTGTTTGCTTCCCCCGGGGCAATGCTGAATGCTCAATTTGTGTTCTTTCTCAGTTCCACAGAGTCATCTGGCTTTCTATGCATACTCACTAGCCATCTGCAAAGGTTCCTACTTGCTACCCTCAGGGGCCTACACAGGGAGCTAGCCATAGATAAAGGAGTATATGAGTGATTGACATGGAGTACTAAGGGTGTCCATATGCCAGTTGGGGAATCTACCCGTGAGGTATCCTCAGTGGCTTGTGGGCTAGCTTCCTGATGGAGTCTGGTTAGATGACCCATGTTCCTTTGATACATTTTGAACCCTACCTGCTATTCTCTTAGCCCTTTCCCACTCTTCAGTCATGAGACTTATCTCAGTGTTCTGGAAGGTGTGGCAAATGCACTCTCAGTGACACCTGGGGCTGTGACTCTCAAAGTTGCTACTCACATTACCCAGGTGGGTTTTCAGAAAACAGGAGCATCCTGGAGTAGAGAGGGTCCCACCTAGTGTCTAGGGTCATGTCAAGTGTCTTTTCCATTCAGAAACAAGAATAAAGCTAAGAACTTCTGTAGTGGCTCTTCCTCACCCATAAGATATGGCCTTCAGTCCTTCAGGGACAGAAGATAGGAGAACACTTGAGCCCACTGTAGTCTGAAATGGGGGCCCCAGCTGGTCCTGGGAGCCTCATAGAGTTCCCTGAGCATTGTATGGATGGATCAGCAATTCAACTCTTCCAAGATAATCATTGGTAGCAATTTGGTGTATATACCCTTCTTCCCCTTTATATGCATTTACAATATAGATGTATAATTAAGTATCTTGATGGTTTTATTTACATAAATGGGATCATAATGATCTTCAACTTTTTAACTTATAAATATATCTTAGGTACACTTCATCATCAGTACCTATAGATCAAATTCATTATTCTTTTTTAAATTTACTCGTAAGTAAGTTCTATGCCCAAAATGGAGCTTAAACTCATGATCCTGAGATCAAGAGTTACATGCTCTACTGACAGAGCCAGCCAGGTGCCCCTAAATTAATTATTTTTTTTACAGTTATAATTTGTTAGTATTCTCTGCATATTATTAACCATTAAATCAATCCTCAATTTTAATAATTGGGGATATTATTATGTTTAAATATTTTTTATTTTATTTATTTGACAGAGATCACAAGTAGGCAGAGAGGCAGGCAGAGAGAGAGAGAGGAGGAAGTAGGCTCCCTGCTGAGCAGAGAGCCTGACGCAGGGCTCGATCCCAGGACCCCAGGATCATGACCCAAGCTGAAGGCAGAGGCTTTAACCCACTGAGCCATACAGGTGCCCCAACAATCAGGGATATTATATAAATTAATTCTCAATTTTAACAGTTGGGGATATTACCAATGATTGGTTATGTTTATACACCTTTACATAGATGGGCCTGTATTTCTGGTTCTTGCTTTAATATTAGGGGCTTTGGCCATTTACAGCAGAAAAGAATGCATAGCACTTTTGTCTTTTCCTTGGAGGGAACTCAACTATTGGGAGCCATTCTTGTGCCTGAGTCATAACTGCTCTTATGACATCATAGGTCTCTCTCTCCACTATATCTACCCATCCATGGCTAGAGGAACACAGACCTGAGGGGATTTGAACCATCTAAACCCAATCCAAGTGGAACCAATGGTGAGTAAGTGAGAGACACAGGAACCAGTCTTTTTAGAGATGTTCCCATAGATCTCTTAATTAAGATGAGGGGATCCCCTGGCATATGAACACTCCAGAAAGCCCCAGAAGCTGGGGATGTGTGGGATACTGAACAGACAGGGAGGGAAGGCAACTTCACTCTTGCCTTTTCCCTAACTGCTGATTTCAGGAGGAGGAGAAGCCTGAACAAATTAATGAACAAACTCAAGATGAGCCTCAGAAGAAAGAGGAACCGACCGGTTTATCCCCAGAATCACTGACCTCAGAGAAGAAGGTGGAGGTAGGAGGAAACCTGATTGGATGCCTCTGGTCCTTGTGTCCTAGTGCTTGAGGCTAGTGTTCTTTGCATGATCCAGAGCTAAGAACAGGAATAAACTCATCTTGTTTGTTCTCTTTCCTCATTTTTTTTTTTTCAGGCTGAAGATGTAGATACAAATAAAGACACCAAGACAGAGGAAGAGGATGGTGCTAATAATGGAGATAAACAAGTAAGAGCCCCTCCCCCAAGGCCACACAGGGCTGGGGCTGGGAATATAAGGGCTGTGTTTGTGGAACAGAATGGTCAACATACGGGAAGCTGGGCTTAATCAACAGTGCATGGGTGTATGTGTGTGTTTATTTGAGCTTATGCACATATGTTTGCTTGTTAATGAAGACTTAAAACGTGAAAGTCAAGAGAAATAAGGATGGGAAAGAGATACGAGGTAGAACTTTATGGGGGTGGATTTAATACTATAACATGGTAGAGGAAGAGAGCCGGATGTGATTTGGAGCTGGAATCAAGGATGAAAAGACAGGATTAGCAAAGGATACTACTTCTCTAGCAGGTGGGTGGGGTCGGAAGGGAAGGATCATGGGTCCGGATTAGTTGGTCACATTCAAGTGGAATATGTAACTCTTTGACCCATAGGTCTTGTCCTAGTCTGACCTTAGGCTGGCCAACTTGATCCATATAAAACCGGGTAGACAGGGCAGACATACCCCCATTTTATAGAGCAGGACTTTGAGATTCAGAGATCAACATGTGTCCCATGTCCATTAACCAGAGAGCGGTAGAGATAGGACACCTACCTGGTCTTCTGGTTCCAGCTAGTGCCTGTCCAGTGCTACTGAGCTCCAGAAGAAGGACTTATTGTTGATAGGGAATCAGGGTCCCCTTCTGACATGCCCAAGACTCAAGTGGGTGGGGGACATTCTCTGAATGTCCCTTCTTTTTTCTCACAAGCTCCCAGAACAACAAGATAAGCCCTCTACCAGTAATCTAGAAGTCATAAAGATCCAGGCCTGGTGGCGGGGCACCCTGGTACGCCGGACACTGCTGCATGCAGTACTGAGAGCATTGATCATTCAGCGCTGGTGGAAGCAAATCCTGACAAGTATGATGGAGAAGAGGCGGCGAGCAGCACTAGAGAACTTTACACGGAAGGAGTGGGCAGCGGTCAAGCTGCAGTCCTGGGTTCGCATGTGGCGTATCCGTAGGCGCTATTGCCGGTTGCTCAATGCTGCCCGCATCATCCAGGCCTACTGGAGGTGCCACTCCTGTGCTTCCCGGGGTTTCATCAAGGGCCATTACAGAGTCACGGCCAACCATCTGCATCTCGAGCTAGAGATCTTGCTGGGCTCAGGGCCTTGCATTGTGTCAGAGTGTATTCCCCTCCCAATAAAACAGTGAAGTGGTCTTCCCCCAGCCTTTCTCTTTGACAAGTTCCAGGAGGTCAGGGAAAATGATAGCAGATACTTAGCATCTCATATGCTAGCGTGGAGGAATGGGCAGGAGTTGTCCGAGGATTCTAGGGAAGGATTCTGAAACTCTTTCCAGACTGAGTAGACTGTGATTAATTTGCAAGGTCTGCCATAAGTAGAAGAGTTGGCGGAATAGATCTGCCACGTTGGCCAACTCGAACATCCTTCAGGTAAATGGTGCCCCTCCCCAAAGTTGCATGTAAGGGAGGTCTGGAGGGTAGTGGTTAGTGATGGCAATGGCAGCACATTTGTCAAGAATTCACCCACCTAGGTCTAGTTGTTCGGGGCTTGCTCTCTTACCCCCATGACTGAAAAGAGCCCACCCATCCCAGACTTTGTGATCCTGGCTCCCATCGGTTCATAAACTGGCCCCCATACACAGAGGGCAAGGAGAGACAGATGGAGGAAGCAGGCCATTCTAGATTGGCAGGTAGCAGGTTTAATAAGCAAGTGAACTTGCATATGAAGCTTGTCTTGGGTGGCTGCAAGGTGAGTAGGTCTCACTTGCTAAAATCTTTTTTTTTTTTAAAAGATGTATTCATTTATTTTAGAGAAAGGGAGTGGGGGAGGGGCAGAGGGAGAAACTCTTTAAGCAGACTCCCTGCTGAGCACGGAGCCTAACTTGGGTCTCGATCCCACAACCCACGAAATCATGATCTGAGCTAAAGCCGAGAGTCAGATTCTCAACCGATGGAGTCACCCAGGAACCCACTGCCTGTCCGGATCTTCAAAATTTACATAGAGGCCTTAACAGGTTTCAGTCACATATATTGTCCAGATGTTCTCAAAACCACATGGTTCTCTCAAGATTGTGTCCTTGAAAATGGCTCTCACTGTGGGATGGTGGGAGGCATGCACATTCCAAGGACAGGGAAGGAGGCAGGCACCATCAGTCGCCTGGGTCCAGCTTGCAAGTCAGTGGGCAGCCATGTCGCCTCAATGGCCGCCTTCAACAGCTCCCTGTCTGCCTTAAACAGCTCCCTACCCAACTGGTGACTGTATCCTCATACATAGCCTCCAAGTCAGAATCTGAGACCCAAACTGGACTGTGCATAGCCCCAGTCCCTGTTCCCACTTTAACCTCTGTCCTTTACCCTGAATGGAGGCTAGGATGCATTCCCCTTCAGATCTGGTGAGTGTGGGAGGTTCCATAGGGGTGGAGATAGGAAAGAAGGCACTCCACTGCTAGCCCAACCCTCTAGTGAGTGTCAGGTCACAGATCCAGAGTTGAGAAGGACTGACCATGTCTCCCTCACCCTCTCTCCAGGTCAGTCTAAGCAGAGGTTGCTGGAGCTGGGGCCTCCGACAGTCACTTCCTACAAAATGTTGCCACCTGGGGTGGAATTGGGGCCTAGGTGATGATAAAGGGCCCACTAAAAGAAGCTTAGGCTGTCACTCTGCCCATCTGGGCACTGCTATCCTGTGGTTTCCTATAGACACACAGGGTCCTGGACTCTCAGGTTATTCTCCAACAAGATTACAAGCTCAGAGGCCCTGTGTTTGGTTCTGCTCCATCTACTCTGCCCTGACTAGTCCTTCAGCTCACAGAGGTTCTGAGACACTGCCTGGAGGTCTCAGGTTCCAGCGCGCTCTGTCTTTCACTGGAGCATGAGCTCTGATTTCCTGCTCTGTCCCTCCATGTCCTACTCCTGTGTTTCACACAGGTCCTGGTCCCTCACTCTTTGAAGGATTTCTGTGTTCAGTATCTCAGAGTAAAGAGCAAGGACTTGGGAGTCAAACTAGCATAGGTCTGATAGGTCTGATCCCTTGCTCCATCACTCACTGCTGTGTGGCTGGGGACATGTCATTTTACCTCTCTGTGCCCCACTGTAAAGTGGGGTTGATTCTCATCTTTCAGTTCAAATGTCAAGGGCCATAAAAATCTAGCATCAGCAACAAAAGAAGGAAAGGGGTCACACTCACCTTAAAAACTGGCAGCCAGAGAAAAACACCAAATTTGGAGATACAGTGGAGTGGCCCAGGAGAGCACAGCAAAGTATGCTCATCATTATTGGGGTGCTGCCAACCCCAGGCCTCTCAGTGAACAGAGATAGGGAGTATGTTTGTGCACACACACAACATGCATTGCCATCATCTGTACCATTTATCTATATTGAAACATATGAGCTCACACTGACATCTCTAATCCCAATCTAAAATCAAAGAGTTTGGGGTACCTGGGTGGTTCAGTGGGTTAAGCCTCTGCCTTCAGCGCAGGTCATGATCTCAGGTCCTGGGATTGAGCCCCGCATCAGGTTCTCTGCTCAGCAGGGGGCCTGCTTCCCCCTCTCTCTTTGCATGCAGCTCTGCCTACTTGTGATCTCTCTCTCCCTGTCAAGTAAATAAAATCTTTAAAAAAATCAAATCAAATCAAAGAGTTCATTCTAGTTTCTCCTTTCTATATTTCTACCTCCTGTTTCCAAGATTAATATACCGGGTTCCCATTTTACTTAATACATTTTCTTTTATTTTTACTTTATTTTATGTTTTTAAATTTTTTATTTTAACTCAGTTGACATATAGTAGTACATTATTAGTTTTAGGGGTGGAATTTAGTGATTCATCAGTTGCATATAAAATCCAGTGCTCATTACACCAAGTGTCATCCTTAATGCCCAACACCCAGTTACCCCATCCCCCACCTATCTCCCCTCCAACAACTTTCAAGTTTGTTTCTTAAAGTTCAATATCTCTTATGGTTTGTCTCCTCTGTCTTCACCTTATTGTATTTTTCCTTGCTCTTCCCCTATGTTCATCTGTTTTGTTTCTTAAATTCCATATGTGAATGAAATCATATGGTATTTGTCTTTCTCTGACTTATTTCACTTAGCATAATACCCTTTAGTTCCATTTGCATCATTGCAAATGGCAAGATTTCATTCTTTTTGATGGCTGAGTATTATTGCACTGTGTGTGTGTGTGTGTGTATACCATATCTTCTTTATCCATTCATCTGTCAATGGACATCTGGCTCTTTCCATACTTTGGCTATTGTGGACATTGCTGTTGTAAACATTGGGGTCCATGGGTCTCTTCAAATCACTAGGTTTGTATCCTTTGGGTAAATATCTACTAGTGCAATTCCTGGGTTTTAGAGTAGCTCTATTTTCAACTTTTTGAAGAAACTCCATACTGTTTTCCAGAGTGGCTGTACCAGTTTGCATTCCCACCAATAGTGTAAGAGGGTTCCCTTCTCTCCACATCCTCACCAACATCTGTTTTTTCCTGACTTGTTAATTTTAGCCATAACTGGTGTGAGGTGGTATCTCATTGTGGCTTTCATTTGTATTTCTCTGATGCTGAGGGATGTTGAGCACTTTTTCATGCATCTGGTAGCCATTTGTATGTCTTCCTTGGAGAAATGTCTATTCATGTCTTCTGCCATTTCTTGACTGGATTTTTTGCTTTTGAGTGTTGGGTTTGATAAATTCTCTATATATTTTTGGATACTAGTCCTTTATCTGATATGTCATTTGCAAATATCTTCTCCCATTCCATAGGTTGTTTTTTAGGGATTTTTAAAAAATATTTTATTTATTTATTTGAGGGAGAGAGAGCACAAGCATCAGTGGGGAAGGGCAGAGGGAGAGGGAGAAGCAGACTCCCCACTGAGTAGGGAGTCCAATATGGGCTCGATCCCAGGACCCCAAGATCACCACCTGAGCTGAAGACAGACACTTCACTGACTTAACTGACTGAGCCACCCAGGTGCCCCTGCCTTTTAGTTTTGTTGATTGTTTCCTTTGCTGTGCAATAGCTTTTTAGCCTGATGAAGTTCCAATAGTTCATTTTTGCTTTTGTTTCCCTTGCCTCTGGAACACATCTAGCAAGAAGTTACTGCAGCCAAGGTCGAAGAGGTTGTTGCCTGTGTTCTCCTCTAGGATTTTGATAGATCCCTGTCTCACATTGAAGTCTTCCATCCATTTTGAGTTTATTTTTGTGTGTGGTGTAAGGAAATGGTCCAGTTTCATTCTTCTGCATGGAGCTGTCCAATTTTCCCAACACCATTTGTTAAAGAGGCTGTCTTTTTTCCATCGGATATTCTTTCCTGCTTTGTTGAGAATCCATTTCTGGGTTCTCTATTCTGTTTCTTTGATCTATGTGTCTGTTTTTATGCCAGCACCATACTTAAGAAATTTTTTTCAAAGATTCCATCTATTTATTTGACAGAGGGAGAGCACAAGCAGGGGAAGTGGCAGGCAGAGGGAGGGGGAGAAGCAGGCTTCCCACTGAGCAAGGAGCCTGATGCAGGCTTGAGTCCAGAACCCTGGGATCATGACCTGTGTCAAAGGCAGACACTCAACTGACTGAGCCACCCAGTTGCTCCCTTAATACATTTTCTTATCTGATCTCCCCTGTATATAACCAATCATCTGTGACTGCTGCTGGCTCTGCAGACATTGTCCTCACCCTGCTTGAGCTCTGACACCCTGAGAGGCCATTACCCTCTTCATGTATCCTACATTAGTTGCTGTCCTGTGTGAATGCCCTTCTCACACAACATGGGCTGACATAAAATGTAAGGACACCCTCTGCTGTCATTGCTGTGCTCAAGTTTTGTTGCACTGGTCAGTGCAACATAGGTATAACAGGGCAAGAGATACTGTGACAAAGGACAGGGCATGGATCCCAAGAAGGAGAAGAAGATGTTGGAATCAGAGGGCTTCCCAGTTTGGAACTCGGGCAAGGTGGCGAAGAGTCTGAACATGCGGGTTCAAGGTCATGGCAGTAGTGAGTATTATACCATGGGCAGGATGAGCATTCTTAGTGGTGTAGGAGGATAAAACTTGAGCACAGCAATGAGGAAAACTGTCAGTCAATTACTAAAACCTGCTTGAACATTTTTACCTCAAACCTTAAGGAAACATGACCATAAAGAAAACTGAAAAAAAAAAATGCCCGTGAGAAAATGGATCAAAATGTTTGAACACAGGCTCAGATCTTCTTGGTATAAATTCAAAGGAATAATACAAAAAATATATTTATTTTAAATATATTTTTTAAAAGATTTTATTTATTTATTTGACAGAGAGAAATCACAAGTAGACGGAGAGGCAGGCAGAGAGAGAGGGAAGCAGGCTCCCTGCTGAGCAGAGAGCCCGATGCGGGACTCGATCCCAGGACCCTGAGATCATGACCTGAGCCGAAGGCAGCGGCTTAACCCACTGAGCCACCCAGGCGCCCCTAAATATGTTTTTTTTTAAAAAAAGATTTTATTTATTTTTTTGACAGAGAAAGACACAGTGAGAGAAGAAACATAAGCAGGGAGAGCAGCAGAGGGAGAAGCAGGCTCCCCGCTGAGCAGGGAGCCTAATGCAAGGCTCACTCCCAGGACCCTGGGATCGTGACCTGAGCTGAAGGCAGATGCTTAATGATTGAGCCACCCAGGCGCCCCCAAAATATTTCTAATAGTACCTAAGAATTTAGGAAGGGAACTTCAATGGATAGAAACCATGTGGACTACTTAAAGGACACAAGGTAGATGTGAAAACACTGAAAGAAAATATATCAAAGCTCTAAAAAAAGATCTTCTACGAAAGAAGAGAGTGGCCATGCAGTCCCTCCAAGCTTGGAAGCAGCTGATTCAGGAGGCAGCAGGGACTGTTGGCTACCATGGGGGCTAGTAGAGATATAACCTTAGGAGGAATAGCCAACTCTAGCTGAGCCTGTTTGGCAAGAGAGGGCTATTCTCCATGGAGGAGCTGTGTTGGTCTGAGGAGGTGTGGCGGGGCCTGATGCCATGTGACACCCTTGCACAGCAATACTCCTGCCCAGGAGATCATTCACTATGAGATCCTACCCCATATCTCCCTGTAATCCATGGACATGTCAATCATCAACAGGCAATGAGAAAATTGCAAAAAAAAAGGTGAACATCTGACCAAGAATCACCAAACTTTGGAGTAAACCAACTGCACAAAAAAGCATCCGTACACTCAACAACGAGAAACACAGTGGTCAAGGGAAAAGACTAAGAAGGCAACTTAAATAAGTAAAATTAATATACTCAGTGGATGGAAGGAGACATCTCAGCCATAAAAGAACAAACCATTATTAAAAGGAGCTATTTATGGATCTTAGAAAGGAACAGTGTTAAAATTCTAACTTGATGGGATGAATAGCAGAATGGACAAAACCAAAGTTAATGAGTAGAAACTTTGACAAAAGAGCTCCTCTTGAAGAGTAGCAGAAAAGGGAAAGATGCAGAGAAATGAAAACGTTAAAAAAAGGTAAATTTAAAAATGGAACACCCATCCGGAAGTTCTAGTCATCGTTGAGTTAATGTTTCTGAAAAAAGGAAGCACAGGGATGAAGAGTAGAAATCTTTGGGGCGCCTGGGTGGCTCAGTTGGTTAAGTGTCTGCCTTCGGCTCAGGTCATGATCCCAGGGTCCTGGGCTCGAGTCCTGCATTGGGTTCCCTGCTCAACAGGGAGCCTGCTTCTCCCTCTGCCTGTGACTTCCTCTGCTTGTGCTTGCTCTCTTTCTCTCATTCACCATTTCTCTCTCTCTCTCTGATAAATAAATAAATAATAAATAAAATCTTTAAAAAAAAAAAAAAAGAGTAGGAACCTTCAAGGTATTTGTCAGTTTCCTAGAACTCATTCAAGAGATTCAATTGCCCTAAAAAATGTGAAGGAAAAGAGATGGAGCTCAAAACAAGCCACAGCACAATCTCGTAACTGATGAAGATAATATATGTAAACACTTGAAGAGGAAAACAAAATCCACAAACTACCCACTAAGGAATAAACTTCAGAATGACATCAGCCCAGGGGCGCCTGGGTGGCTCAGTGGGTTAAAGTTTCTGCCTTCCGCTCAGGTCATGATCCCAGGGTCATGGGATCGAGCCCCACATCAGGCTCTCTGCTCAGCGGGGAGCCTGCTCCCCTCTCTCTCTCGCCTGCCTTTCTGCTACTTGTGATTTCTGTCAAATAAATAAATAAAATCTTAAAAAAAATAAAAAGAATGACATCAGCCTTCTCAGCAGCAAGCCTGGGTATGAAAAGAAAGTGGAGTGACATCCTCAAAGCTCTGAAAGAAAAGAAATATAATAAGCATTGAATGATATACCACCAGAACAGCATTCAAGTGTAAGGGCAAAACGGAAGACATTTTTATTAATTCAAAGTTTACATCGGGAGCTCCTGGGTGGCTAAGTTGGTTAAGCGTCTGACTATTTTTTTTTTTTTTTTTTAAATGTTTGCTGCAGTCCTTTTTTTTTTTTTTTTTTTTTTTTTAATTTTATTTATTTATTTGACAGAGAGAGATCACAAGTAGGCAGAGAGGCAGGCAGGCAGAGAGAGAGGAGGAAGCAGGCTCCCCGCCGAGCAGAGAGCCTGACGTGGGACTCGATCCCAGGACCCTGAGATCATGACCCGAGCCGAAGGCAGCGGCTCAACCCACTGAGCCACCCAGGCGCCCCAAGCGTCTGACTATTGACCTTAGGGTCATGAGTTCAAGCCCTGTTTTGGGCTCCATGCTGGACATGGAGCCTACTTTAAAAAAAAAAAAAAGTCTACATTGAAAGTCTCTGAAAGTACTTCTGGGAAATGAGCTCCATGATAAAGAAAAACGAGTCTAGGAGAATGACGTAAGAGGTAGTGATGAGCACAGATATCAGTAAAATTTATTGTTTTTTTTCTTTTCTTTTTAATTTTTTTATTTTAAAGATTTTATTTATTGTTTTATTATTTATTTGATAGAGAGAGATCACAAGCAGGCAGAGAGAGAGGAAGGGAAGCAGGCTCCCCACCGAGGAAAGAGCCTGATGCGGGGCTCGATCCCAGGACCCTGGGATCATGACCTGAGCCGAAGGCAGAGGCTTTAACCCACTGAGGCACCCAGCCACCCCTATTGTTTTTTTCCTAAGATTTTATTTAGTTATTTGTCAGAAAGAGCACAAGCAGGGGGAGTGGCAGAGAGAGGGAGAAGAAGCAGGCTCCCCCCTAAGTAGGGAACCCAATGCTGGGCTCAATCCCAGGACCCTGGTATCATGACCTGAGCTGAAGGCAGATGCTTAACTGACTGAGCCACCTAGGCAACCTTGTTTTTTTGTTTTTGTTTTTGTTTTTGTTTTTCCTTAAGGATTTTATTTATTTATTTGAGAACGACAGAGCACAAGAGCTGGCAGAGAGGAGCAGAGGAAGAGGGAGAAACAGACCCCCACGGAGTAGAGAGCCTGATGCGGGGCTCAATTCCAGGACCCTGAGATCATGACCTGAGCTGAAGGCAACCACTTAAATGACTGAGCCACCCAGGTGTCTCAGTAAAATTTATTGTTACAAACAAGATTTTTCTGTGAGAAATACCCAGATATCAGTGGGAACTGCCGCAGAGATTGCCCCGGGCACTGTGTGTTAGTTTAAATGGTAACCCTTTCAAACGTGAATGGGATCATATATAGGAGGCAGGATATGCACTAGCTGGTGTGACACAGCAGGCGTTTGGAAAGTACGGAGGAACTGGGGCTGCTGGCTGACTCAGGTGATGGAGGGTGTGACTCTTGATCTTGTTGTTGTGAGTCTGAGCTCCACAATGAGTGTACAGATTACTTAAAAAAATAAAATCTTCTAAAATGAATTTAAAAAGAAAAACAAGTATGGAGGAATTAGCTATACAAGATTGATTGGCTATTTCTAGGCTCTGTGAAGCTCCAGAAAAGATAACAGAAGGCTGAAAACAAGTAACAGGCAATTAAAAGGTAAGTGTACAAACCAGGGGGCCTTCTTGATGGCATATAAAGAACCTCTCATCTGTAATGAAAGGACTGAAAAAGCTGAGGGCCAGGCCCAGGATTTAAATATTAGAGTGGTCAACCTCTTAGGAAGATTAAATTCTCCATCAAGATAGGGTGCCAATGGGGCGCCTGGGTGGCTCAGTGGGTTAAGCCGCTGCCTTGGGCTCAGGTCATGATCTCAGGGTCCTGGAATCGAGTCCCACATCGGGCTTTCTGCTCAGCAGGGAGCCTGCTTCCTCCTCTCTCTCTCTCTGCTTGCCTCTCTGCCTACTTGTGATTTCTGTCTGTCAAATAAATAAATAAAATCTTAAAAAATATATATTTAAAAAAAAATAAAATAAAAAAAGATAGGGTGCCAAGATCAGGGCAGGAGAAAGAATAGAACCCCGACACAAGGGATGAGATCATTTGGGTTGATGGCCCCCCAAATCTTGAATTCTCAAATTTCCCTGAACCCTGGAGTCTGAAGACATGGGACATTTCTCCTTAACCTCATAGATAGCAATGATGACAGAAAATGGGAAACTGAAGGAGCAAACTACATGGGCAGCTAGCCCAACCAACCCCTCTCAGCTCATACTCATGTGAGGTTATAAGGAGCCCCTTGGGACCAGCTGAAATAAGGAAAACACCTGAGCCTGATTTATAGCTTGTTAAGCTTAGTATGTATATGTCATCCCAAAATAACAGTTGAGCTACAACCTTATTCGAGGGCAGCCTTGAAAGACAGTAGGTGGTGAGGGAAAGTCCTCTCAGTAGGCAGAGTTTCAGGTTGTACATCCATCTTGTGTGGCAAGAGAAGTGGCCTGAGATAGACTATATATGGACTTTTCAGCACTGGTCAATTTCCTGACAATAGAAAGACTGGAACATTGGAGACAAGGAAGTCTGGGCAGGAAGCAGATAGCTGGACGTATGGGAATGTGCACATAGTGAAAATTTTTGTATGGCTACCAGGGAACATCTGTCATAGAAAAGGCATTAAACAGTGAAGGAGACAAAATGACTGGGCTGGTTGATGTCAGCCAGCTCCAGTCACTCACTCTAGTACTGGAACGATGGGTTCTGGTCATGGAGGCAGAGACGTGGCAATATATGGACCCAACAGACCAAGCTCCAAGTTAGCAAGTGTTATGTAGCTGCTGCTACTGCTGTGTTAATCCATGGGTCTGTTGTGTGCTTGGTAAGTCAGATTACTCCACTCTCGTTTCTGAAGAAAATTTACAGAACTGATGATCGTTAATTCAAGGGCAAGTGAAGCTTAATCATTGACATTACTGCTTCAGCAACACAATAGACTAAAATATTTTCCATAAAGTACCTATTGGTGAATAAAATAATGAGTAACAAAATGCTGTTAAGCCCTTTATATTTTCATAAACTTTGTAAATTTGTCCAACTAAACCTTTTTTTGCTTTCTTCACTCATATTTTCACCACGTTATAGTTTTATCACATCCTAGCAGATTCCACTTCACGTGGTATTGAATTAGTGTTTTTTTTCAACTCCTTCAACAAATATTCTCAACTGTATTTGTTTCATGCAAATACATCATTCATAAAGATGAATTCTTCAGGCCCTTTCCAACCTGGTAGTCACCCCTTCAATGAACAACAGCTGAGCTGTGTTGGTACCATTTGCCAACTCATTAAGGAGCCATGAGCCACTTGATATCATTTACCTTGTCTTAAACTGACTATTGGTTTTGTTCTTAGTGTCTTGAACTCTAGGAGCAGTTAGTCTCATCGAAAGGTTAATAGTGTTAAGTTTATTTTTGTCACATTTTTTTCCAGCTGCTGCAATTAAGTATGATCTACTTAGCTCACCACTAATAAACACCTTTTCTTGTTTGGCTAACAAACAAGCAATCTGCAAACTAATGTTGTTTGCAGCCTTGTTTTCATTTTTTATTTTTGTAAAGAAATTCTGCTGTGATTAGATACTCCATTTAAAATTTCTTAATTTTATGATCATTGTTTTCTTGTGAGTTAGGAGAATTGTGGATTGCTCAGTCTTCCTTTAGCACGGCTGTAATGCTTTGCTATTGTATTAAAGATGTGACATTTACAGTCTACTTTCCCCCTCCTCTCTTGTTTGACATGATGGATATGTATGTATGGTGATTTAAAAAAAGTAAATCAAAGCACAGTGATACGGGTGGCACTAAACTCTGGTTATAACAGCACTACTGCAATTTGTTGTGTGTTGAGGTGCAGTGGGAAGTGATGGAAAGGCCACATACTGTCCCTGTCACAACTACTCAAATCTGTCATTGCAGTGTAAATGTAAAAAGGTATAGACAACATTTAAACAAATAAGCATGGCTGTGTTCCAATATAATTTTATTTATGGACACTGAAATTTGAATTCATGTAATTTCCATGTGTCAGGAGCTTTTTTATTCCTTAATTTTTTCAAACACTGAAAAATGTAAAAACCATTCTTTGCAGGATGTATAAAAACAGGCAGTGGGAGGGGGGCACCTGGGTGGCTCAGTCGGTTAAGCATCTGCCTTCGGCTCAGGTCACAGTCCTGGAATCTCAGGATCAAGTCCCATACTGGGCTCCCTGGTCAGTGGAGTCTGCTTCCGCCTCTGCCCCTCAGTCCACTCATGCTCTCGCTCTCTCACTCTCTCTCAAATACATAAACAAACAAAAACAGGCAGTGGGCTGGATTTAACCTACATGCATGTTTTGCTAACCAAAGCCCTTGATCAGTGCACATTACATAGTGTTGGGTCCCTAATGGGTAGAATGTATATATCTCAGAATCAATGTGGCATTGGTAGTACATCTGTGAGCACCCCTTCCAGTCATACTTGTGGGAATCTGGGCTTTGAGTCTTTGCAGGCTCCATTCGATTGGAGGTTCTAGTTTCTAGGGAGGAAAGCAGTCATCGAGGGTCATAGTAGGAGTCCCATTAAACTTAAAGCTATGGCTGAGACTCAGTCCCTTCAGAATCCTTTGCCAAGAGACAATCAGGTAATGAAAGGAGTCACCATACTGGCAGGGATAATTAACGCTACTCATCAGGAGAAGGCGAGGGGGCTGCTGCCACGCTGTGTAGGCAGGGAAGACTATGGATACTGCTTGGGTGATTCAACTGGAAGATCTGTTGGTGCTTTGCTGCCCTGGTGTGATGGTAGATGAACACAATCATGGCCTGAGAAGTATCGCAAATAGAGAATCAAACACCTCAGGGATGAGGGGCTGGATATTTTCTCCCTCTAGTCAAATTGCCTAGACCAGGAGAAATGCTGTCAAAGGTGAGGGAAATCTAGAAAGGGTGGTAGAGGATGGGGGAAAAGAGTGTGTGTCTTCTCTACATCCCTATAGATCCCACACTGTCTCCCCATATGTACTCTACACATTGCAAGTGTACTTTTCAGTGAACTCTGGGGCTATGACCCTGAGAGGAACGAGGTCCTCACAATGACTACATGGGTCTTCAGAGTCCGGGCGCAGGCAGAAGTGGGGCACTTCTTGTAGAGTGGTTGTCCCTCATGCATCTCCTGGCTGTGACCTTGGGGCTCTCAGGGGAAGAGGAAGACAGAAGAGTACTTGATGCTCCTTGACACTGAGATGAAGACGCTGGTTGGTCCTGGGGACTTCATGAATTTTCTGGTCTGTATGGGTCCTGCTCTCCCAGAGGCCTGATAACTAGATGACCGAGATTTAGGCCAGACATAAGAGGGTTAGCCACAATGAGGGAGTCTATTCTGTTCTCCCAATTCTGGGTTCTCCATCAGAGATGATTATTTCTCATTTTTATCTCTATCTTCCTATCTTCACCCCCTTTTAAAAATAATGCTTTTATGACACATGTGTATAAATATGTATTTATATTGAGTTCATCTTGATTTGATGATTGCTAATCTTTCTATATCTATATAACCTTTCTGTATCAGTACATAGCACACTCATTCTGTTATTTGGACTATCATTGTTTAAATAATCTGAAATCCATGTAATAAATGTCAGCCAGGCTTTAATGAGTATCACTATACACTTTTGTGTCAGTGAGTTAATATTTGGGGTGTTGTTTTTTGTATCCAGAACTCTGACCATTCTGGTAAGAAAGAAAGGGCAGGTCTTCAGGTTATTCTTAGAAAGAGGTTCAACTGCTGGAAACCATCCTGGTGCCTGAGTCATAGTGGCCCTTATGACATCATATCTCTCACTCTTCCTCCACTTCTGCTGCCAGTGTGCGGCTGGAGGAGACCAGACCTGAGAGTGATGGGACCATCTTGCCCCTAACCATGGGTAAATTAATAAAATGAAGACCTGAGTGGGATTTGACCATCCAGCACAAGTCATAGGGATTTAATGTTTTATAAGAGATAGTCAGATGCACCCAAGCTCTGTGGGAGGGCAGTAAATCTCCCATAGATACGTCTGGATGGGACTCCCCCACCTCCTTTTCATGCCTTTTCAGGTCCTCGGAAAGGCCAGGAAGCTGTGTGGTTGACTTGGCACCTAGTGATGGGGAGAGCACCCTTACTTTCTCCAGTGTTTTTCTCTCTAAACTCTGACTACAGGACAGCAAATTTTCCAAGTTATTGTCAAAGATGATGAAGTCACATTGGTAGAACAGAGCTTGAAGGAGCAAAAGGAAGATGGGGGAAGTAACTCTGCCCCCTGACAATCCTGCCTACACCACTGCTACTACCCTCCCCACTCCTCCATGGGTAGATGGTTCCAGGTTCTACTATATTGGGAAGAGCCTTGACTTGTGACATCTCTGACCCTTGGGGTCTGGTGGAATACCCAAAAACTCTGTGACCATGTAAATTAAAGAGAGATGCTTCCGTGAGTGAGAGGGGGCACTTATCAACATTACTCCAGGACAAGCAGACATAAACCCAGTGTGCCAGGCAAACTGAGATGAATAGTCACCATACACAGAGTTAGAATGAACGTGGATTGGCTCCTCCTCGGCTATCCTTTTCCCCCATTACCTCCTTAGGTTGAGATGTGGGTCTGGCCAAGATATATGGATTGTGCCAAGGAGGTGGGCAAAGAGTATGAACTCAGATTACATAAGGTTGGGAGCTACAAGGTGGGGACTTGTTTTGGTGGTTGGGGAATGCAAAGGTAGAGCTACAGGAAGATTGGGTCTACAAGTGTGTGTGTGCATGTGTATCTTTGTACTGATGAATGTGTTAACTGGTGTTTAAGCTCTTAACAAACTGTATAAGTCAGAAGACCCGTTTAACACTTTGGTGAGGTATATGGGAGACAGTAGGTTGTGGGTGTAACCTGAAGTCAGAAGTGAGAGGGCAGGGGGAGAAAAGATGCTGCTTCTCCCGCAGATGGGAGGGGTCTGAGGCAAGAGACATGGATCTTTGGTAAATGGTCAGGTCCAGGTAAAACTTGAATCTCTTTCACCTCCAGATCATGGTGTTCTTGCTCTAGACTGGCCAACCAGGTCCATGCAAAACTGGGTGACATTGCAAGTGCAGATGGAGACCCTTAGATTCAGAGGGTGAAGATGGTGTGTCCATGTCCATCAAGACAGTGGCAGATGCAGGACACCTACTTGGTCTCCTGGGTCCAGCTGTTTCCCAAAATGGCTCTGCTGGATATCAGAGAAAGGGATGGCTGTCCTTAGAAACCAGGGATTCTTCCTGGCACACCCTAGGGCTCAAATGCATGAGTTTCTGAAGTGTCGCATTTTATCTTTCAAGGCCCCCAAAAAAAGATCACCAGGGAAGAGGAAGCAGCCATGTTCATCCAGGCGTGGTGGCGGGGCACCCTGGTACGCCGTACGCTGCTGCACGCGGCACTCAGAGCATGTATCATTCAGCGCTGGTGGAAGCAGATGCTGGTGAAGCTGCTGGAGAAGAAGAGGAAACTGGCCCTAGATTTCTATGTACGCCAAGAATGGGCAGTGGTCAAGCTGCAATCCTGGGTCCGCATGTGGCGCATACGCCTTCGTTACTGCCGTTTGCTCCACGCTGCCCGCATCATCCAACTCTATTGGCGCTGGCATAATTGCCGTTCCCGTGGCTTTATTCAGGGCCATTACATCTTCAAAGAAAGCCAACTGAATCTTCAACTTGAAATCTCTTTAGGCGCACAGGCTTGTAGAGTGCAACAGTGCATACCCCTTCCAATAAAGGAATGATCAGGTCTGCTATACCTGTGTCCCCAGCTTGCTTTGTCAGATTTCAGAGAGGTCATTGATTTCATGATGGCATCTCATAAATCAGTTCTCAGGAAGTGGCAAGGGTTGTTTGGTGCCTAGTGTGTAGAAAGATTCTGAGAGCCTAGTGCTGGATGAATAGGACCTTTGAACAGATTGATTAGCAATGTCTGCCATGGGTAAGAGAGTTAGGGCTTTCCTCTGCCAGGTTGACCAACTCCAGGGAGACTCCTTTATGGTGTGGTCCATATAAATGGCGCCCTCTGTAGTTGTGCAACATGGAGGACTGCGTCATCTTTTAAAAATTGTGGTTAAATATACATAGCATAAAGTTAATCATTTTAACAATGTTTAAATAAAGAGCTCAGTGGCATTAAGTATATTCATAAGTATATCCAGTGGCCATAAGTATATATGCAACTATCACCACCATCCATCTCCAGAACTTTCTTCGAAAATTAAAACTCTGTACCCATTAAACAATTATTCTCCATCCCCCCTTCCCCCAGTCCCAGGCAACCACCATTCTACTTTCTGTCTCCATGAATTTGATCATTGTAAAAACCTAATCTGAGTGGAACAATACAGTATTATGATTATGACTATTATTAATATTAGTGATGGGCTTTTTTCATTTAGTGTGTCTACAAGGTTCACCTATGTTGTAGCATGTGTTAGAATTTTCTTCTTTCCTAAGGCTGAATAACATTCCACTGTATGTATAGACCACATTTTATTTATCTATTCATTCATGGGTGGATACTTTTGTTGCTTCTGCCTTTTGGCTATGGTGAATGATACTGCTGTGAAAAAATGGGTGTACAAAGATCTCTTTGAGGTTCTGCTTTTGATTCTTTTTGATATATACTCAAAAGTGAAATGGCTGGATCATGTAGTAATTTGATTTTAAATTTTTGAGTAATTGCTATGCTATTTTCCTTAGCATCTGTACCATTTTACATTCCCATCAGCAGTGCGCAAGGGTTCTAATTTCCCCACATCCTTGCCAACACTTGTAAATCTCTCTCTTTCCCCCCCGACAATTTTTTTTTTTATAGTAGTCCTCCCATGGATGTGGGGTGATAGCTGATTATAGTTTTAACTTGCATTTCCTTAATTAGTAATGTTGAATATCTTTTCGTATGCTTATTGGTCATTTGTAGATCTTTTTTGAAGAAATATTTATTAAATCCTTTGTCCATTTTTGAATCAGTTTTTTTGCTTGTGGTTGTTGTTTATAGGTGTTCTTTATATATTCTGGATTTTAATACCTGATCAGATATATGATTTACAAAGATTTGATCCTATTTTTATTTATTTTTTTAAAAAAGATTTTATTTATTTATTTATTTATTTATTTGACAGAGAGAGAGAAAGACCACAAGTAGGCAGAGGCAGGCAGGGAGAGAGGGGGATGCAGGCTCCCTGCTGAGCAGAGAGCCTGATGCAGGGCTCGATCCCAGGACCCTGAGATCACGACCTGAGCCAAAGGGAGAGGCTTAACCCACTGAGCCACCCAGGCGTCCCTGATCCTATTTTTTTAAAGGATTTTATTTATTTGAGAGAGAGCACAAGTGGGAGGAGGGGCAGAGGGAGAAGCACACTCCCCACTGAGCAGGGAAGCCTGATGTGGGGCTCCATCCCAGGACCCTGGGATCATGACCTTAGCCAAAGGCAACCATTTAATGGACTGAGCCACTGAGACACCCCAGACTAATAATTTTTTTTTAATGCATTAGTCTCTTAAATTGTGTAGAAAGCAAAAAACTAGAGTTACAAACCAAAGTTACAGTAAGTTTTAAAAATTAAAATATTATTTATTTATTTTTAGAATTCCAGTAGAGTTAACATACAGTTTTATACTAGTTTCAAGCATACAATATAGTGATTCAACAAATCTATACATTACTCAACGCTTATATGGTAAATACACTCTTAATCCTCTTCATCTATTTTACCCATCTCTCTTCCCCTTGACTCCCTCTCTAGTAACCATCAGTTTATTCTCTATATTTAATAGTCTATTTCTTTTAAAAGATTTTATTTATTTATTTGACGGACAGAGATCACAAGTAGGCAGAGAGGCAGGCAGAGCTAGAGGAGGAAGCAGGCTCCTTGCTGAGCAGAGAGCCCGATGTGGGGCTCAATCCCAGGACCCAGAGATCATGACCTGAGCCAAAGGCAGAAGCTTAACCCACTGAGCCACCCAGGCACCCTATTTTTTGGTTTGTCTCTTTTTTTTCTTTGTTCATTTGTTTTATTCCTTAAATTCCACATGAGTGAAATCTTACAGTATTTGATTTGTCGTTTTCTGACTCATTTCACTTTGTATTACATTCTCTAGACCCATCCATGTTGTTGCAAACGCTTACTTGCCATCTATATACTCTCCAGGGAAATATCTGTCAATGTATTTTGCTCATTTTCTAACTGGGTTATTTCTTTTTTTACTGTTTTGTTTTGGGAGTTAAAACAAATATATGTATTCTAGCACAGTGACATCAACAAGATGGTGGAAAAGGAGTTTCCTTGTTCATCTTGCCCTTCAGCAGCAACAACTTGGCAGCCACTCATAGATAAAAATACTTTGTGGGAATCTGGAATCCAGGTAAGAGACTGTGAAACCTCAGTGGAGTCAAGACCAAGGAGGTCCATTTTGAGAATGTTGGTCCATGCCCAGTGGCTGACTCACCAAACATGGTCCTGTCTACACACCTGGAAACAGTTCTGCACCCCCGTTTGGCCTTGATTTTACAATCACACCATACATCAAGGAACCTGAGAGGAGTCATTTGTGCTTATGTCTCAGGCAACAGTCCCACAGACCTTGGCCCTAGTTGTGACCCTGAAGTGGCCTGTGACCCAGCTCTGGCCCCTCTCAGCCACAGCCTGGGAGCCCCTGGAGCAAAGCCTTTAAACTTGTTCTGACACAGATCCTGAAATGGCCCTTAGCTCAAGCTCCTCCCCACAGCAGTCTGTAAGCAATCCCGGCAGCCCAGGGGTCCAGTGGGAAACAAGCCCCTCTGAACCCCAGGACATCCTGAAATGGCCCTGTAGTTTGGTTCTAGTTCCTCCCAACTTCAGTCCCTAGGATATCTTGCCAGCCTAGGGGCCCACTGGGAGAAATGTCTGTAAGTGCCTGGAAACAGGGTAGTCAACTTTCGTATGACAGCAGATCCATGAAATGGCTCTGTGACTTGGTTATAGCCCATCCCAGTCAGAATTCAAGAGCAGTCCTGCCCACCCAGAGACCAACTAGAAGACACAGCCATCTTCCTTCAGAGCCAGGCTTGAAGACCTCAATCTTGGCTATGAACAACTGAAGCAGCCTTGGGAATCAGTTCCAGCCCTCTCAGCCATGGTCTGGGCCTAGTTCTGCCTGTCCAGGGCATACCCAGTATTCTGGCACAAGCCTTCTTAGAGGGACCTGGAGGGAGCCACACTCATCCATATACCTGGTAATCAGGCCTGTGGTCTGCAGACCCAGCTGTGGACCTGAAGTGGACACTTGTCTCAGCAGCATCCCTACTGAACTAGGTCCCAAAGGCAAGCATGTCCATGCAGGGATCAGATAGAATCTATGCCTGTCCAGGTCTCTGACAACAGATCCAACAGTGAACCCTGCTGTGGACCTGGCAAAGGCCACATGACTCAGCTCCAACCCAGCTTGACTGTGATTCTGAAGGTAATCCCACCAGCCTGAGGAACCAACAAAGTCTTTACCTGCCAAAAACAGTCTGTAAAGAGTAGAAGAGGTGTTTGGTCCTTTAAATGCACAGACACCAACACAAGGCTATACACATCAAGAAGAATCAGGCAAACATGATACCAACAAAGGAAACTAATAATGTTCCAATAAGTGAACCCAAAGAAATGGAGGTCTGCAATTGTCTGACAATTCAAAGAAATTACCTTAAAGACACTGAATGAGGGGCGCCTGGGTGACTCAGTCATTAAGCATCTGCCTTCTCCTCAGGTCATGATTTTGGGGTCCTGGGATCTAGCCCTGCATCGGGCTCCCTGCTGGGTGGGAAGCCTGCTTCTCCCTCTCCCGCTCCCTGGCTTGTGTTCCCTCTCTTGCTGTCTCTCTCTCTGTCAAATAAATAAATAAAATCTTAAAAAAAAAAAAAAAAAGGAAGTTGAATGAAACGCAAGAGAACACAAACAACTAACCAAAATCAGGAAAACAATGAACAAAATCAGAAATTTAGGAAATAGAAACCATAAAAAAGAAACAAACAGAAATCCTAGAGCTATGGAATACAATGGAAGACTGAAAATCTATAGAAAACTTCAATGGTAGACTTGATCACATAAAGAAAGAATCGGGGAACTCAAAGACAGTGGAGTTAGCCATTTAGAGAAACAAAGAAAAAAAAGGAATGAAAAAGACTGAAGAACGCCTATATGAAAAATAAAATTCCATTAACTAAACAAATATACACATCATAAAATTCCCAGAAAAAGAGAAGGGGAAGGGGCAAGAAGCTTATTTAAAGAAATAATAGCTGAAAACTCCCTTTATTTTGGGAGAGATATGGACATCAAGGTATCTGAAGCTCAAAAAACCCCAAGCAAGATCAATGCAAAAAATACTACTCTGAGATACATTATAATCAAATTGTTAAAAGTCAAAGACAGTAGCATCTGGGTGGCTCAGTTGGTTAAGCATCTGCCTTTGGCTCAGGTCATGATCTTAGGGTCCTGGGATTGAGCCCCACATCAGGCTTCTGGCTCAGCAGGGAGCCTGCTCCTTTCTTCTTCTTCTCCTCCTCCTCCTTCTTCTTCTTCTTTTTAAAGATTTTATTTATTGATTTGAGAGAGAGAGAGAGATCACAAGTAGGCAGAGAGGCAGGCAGGGGGTGGGTGGAAGCAGGCTCCCTGCTGAGCAGAAAGCCCAATGCTGGGCTTGATCCCAGGACCCCGGGATCATGACCTGAGCCAAAGGAAGAGGCTTTAACCCACTGAGCCACCCAGGCGCCCCCCTCCCTCTCCTTCTGCCTGCCTTCTTGTACTCTCTCTCTCTCCGTGTCAAAAAAATAATAAGAATCTTTTTTTTTAAGTCTAAGACAGAGAAAAATTTGAAAGCAACAGACTAAAAGCAACTTGTCACATAGAAGGGGACACCCCCTCCCCCCAAAAAAAACCACAGACAAAGGTTATCAGTGGATATCTCAGCAAAAATCTTTCAGGTCAGGAAGGAATGGGATGATATAGTCAAAATGCTGCAAGAAAAAACTGCCAACCAAGAATACTACAACAATGATGTCCTTCAGATTAAAGGAGAGATCAAGGTGAGATAAAGAAAAGCTGAAGGACTTCATCACCACTAGATCAGCCTTACAAGAAATGCTAAAGGGAGTCTTCAAGTTGAAATGAAAGAACGCTAAGAAACAACGTGAAAACGTGGGGTGGGAAAACATTGAGACTGGGTGGCTCAATTGTTTGAGCATCTGACTCTTGATTTCAGCTCAGGTCATGATCTCAGGGTTATGAGATCTAACCCTGTGTCAATCTCCATTTTGCTTAAGATTCTCTCTCTTCCTCTCCCCCTGCCCACCGCACCCCCCGCCCCCCGCCTCCAAAACAACATGAGAACATATAAAAGTATACAACTCACTGGTAAAATTAAATACACAGTCAAAGTCAGAATATCCTAATCTTGTAATAGCGGTGTATAAATCAGTTTTAATTAAAAGATGGTTGCCAGAGGGGAGGGTGTGGGGATTAGAGGGATGGGCAAAATGGATGGAGGGGAATGGGAGATACAGGCTTCCAGTTATGGAATGATGAAGTCATGGGAATAAAAGGTACAAAATAGGGAATATAGTCAGGTGGTATTGTAATAGTGTTATACGGTGACAGATGGTAACTACACTTGTGGTGAACATAGCACAATGTAACTGTTGTTGAATAACTGTTGTGTACCTGAAACTAATGTAACATCATGTTTCAACTATATTCAATCTTATAAAAAACAAACAAGGGACTGTGGAAAAAAGACAATAGTGATAAAATATAGCTATAATAATTTGTTAATGGATGCACAATATAAAAAGATGTAAAATGTGATATAAAATGTGGGGGAAAGAAAAGTAGAAGCGTAGAGTTTTTGTATGCAATTGAAGGTAAGTTGTCAATATCCTAAAATAGATTGCTGTAAGTATAAGATGTTTTATGTAAGTCTCATTGTAACCACACAGACACACAAAAACCCTCTAATGGATACACAAAAAATAGAGAAATGAGTTAAAATATGCCATTACAGGGGTGCCTGGGTGGATCAGTGGGTTAAAGCCTCTGCCTTCGGCTCGGGTCATGATCCCAGGGTCCTGGGATTGAGCCCCGCATTGGGCTCTTTGCTCGACAGGGAGCCTGCTTCCCTTCCTCTCTCTGCCTGCCTCTCTGCCTACTTGTGATCTCTGTCTGTCAAATAAATAAAATCTTAAAAAAAAAGATTTAAAATATGTCATTACAAAAAATAAATCATAAAGACAGCAATAAAGAATTAAAGGAACCAAGGACTACAACGCAACAGTCAGAAAACAATTAACATAATGGCAGTAGTAAGTCCTTCTCTATGGACAATTATTTTAAATGTAAATGGACTCAATTCTCACTTCAAAAGGCACTCAGAAAGGATTTTTAAAAAGCAAGATCAAAATAAGCTGCCTACAAGAGATACGCTTAAGCTTTAAGAACACATATAGGCTGAAAGTGAAGAGATGTAAAAAGATAGTCCATGCAAATGATAACCCAAAAAATCTAATGGGGCTATTTATTTTTTAATCAGAGAAAATATACTTTTATTCAAAATCAATCACAAGTGAGATGCCTAGGTGGCTCAGTCAGTTAGGTGTCTGACTCTTTTTCTTTTTTTTAAGATTTTATTTATTTATTTATTTATTTGACAGAGATCACAAGTAGGCAGAGAGGCAGGCAGAGAGAGAAGGAAGCAGGTTCCCTGCTGAGCAGAGAGCCTGATGCGGTACTTGATCCCAGGACCCTGAGATCATGACCTGAGCCGAAGGCAGCAGCTTAACCCACTGAGCCACCCAGGCACCCCAGGTGTCTGACTCTTGATCTCAGCTCAGGTCTTGATCTCAGGATCATGAGTTCAAACCCTACATTGAGGCTCCATGTCTCGTGTTGGGTTCCATGTCTAGTTGTGGACTACTTTATAAAATCAGTCACATGTTAAAGGTCACTATATAGAGGTAAAGGAGTCAATTCATCAAGAGG
Source organism: Mustela erminea (assembly GCF_009829155.1). Classification (NCBI taxonomy): domain Eukaryota; kingdom Metazoa; phylum Chordata; class Mammalia; order Carnivora; family Mustelidae; genus Mustela; species Mustela erminea. The sequence goes on along the minus strand of NC_045614.1, from coordinate 21,242,355 downwards.
TTATAACATTTGTAAATTGATATGTGCCAGAGCACCTAAATATTCAGAGCAAAATTTTTTTTTAAGATTTTATTTACTTGAGAGAGACAGACAGTGACAGAGATAGTGAGAGAAAGCACAAGTGGAGAGGAGAAAGAGAAGCAGGCTCCCACTGAGCAAGGAGCCCAATATGGGTCTTGACCCCAGGACCACAGGATCATGACCTGAGCTAAAGGTAGACATCTAACCAACTGAGCCATCCAGGTGCCTCTAGAGCAAATCTTAACAGAGGTGAAAGGAGAATCAGATAGCAACACAATAAAAATAGAGGACTTCAAACCCCATTCTGGACAACATATAGATCATCTAGACAAAAAACCAATAAGGAAATAATGGACTTGAATAACACTGTAGATTAAATGGACTTAATAGATATATCCACAACATTCCATCCAATGACACCAGAAAAACATTCTTCTCAAGCACACATGAGACATTCTCCAAGATAGATCACATGTTAGGTCTCAAAAAAAAGTCTTGGAAATTTTAAGAAGATTGAGGCCATACAAAGTATCTTTTCTGACCACAATGGCATGATGCTAGAAATCAATAAAAAGAAGAAATTAAAAATTTCACAAGTATTGGAAATTAAACAACATGCTACTGAATAATCAATGGGCCAAAGAAATAAAAATGGAAATCAAAGTATCTTGAGACAAATAAAAATGAAAATACAACATACCAAAATTTGTGGGATGCAGCAAAAGCTGTTCTAAGAGGGAAGCTTATAGTGGAATGTCTACATTAAGAAAAAAAGAGAGCTCTCAAATAAACAACCTAACTTTATACCTTAAAAAACAAGAAAAAGAAGAACAAAGGCCAAAGAGAGAAAAAATATTAGAGCAGAAATAAATGAAATAGAGAATAGTATGATAATAGAAAAAAAATCAATTAACCCAGAGTTTTTTTTTTTTTAAGATTTTTATTTATTTGACAGACAGACCACAAGTCGGCAGAGAGGCAGGCAGAAAGAGAGAGAGGAGGAGAGCTGAGCAGAGAGCCCGATGTGAGACTCGATCCCAGGACCCTGGGATCATGACCCGAGACGAAGGCAGAGGCTTTAACCACTGAGCCACCCAGGCGTCCCCAGAGTTATTTTTTTTTTTAAAGATAAACAATTTTGACACACCTTTAGCTAGACTAAACAAGAAAAAGAGAGGCTTCAAATAAATAAAATTATAAAAGTGTATATTACAACTGATACTACAGAAAACCAGAGGATTGTAAGAGATTACTATAAACAGCTGTACATAAACTGATTGGATAGCTTTGAACATGGGTAAGCTCCTAGAAACATACAACCTATTATGACTGAATCATGATGAAATAGAAAATCTCAGCAGATCAATAATGAGTGAGATTGAAGCAGTAATTCAAAAAAATCTCTCCAAATAGAAAAGCCAAAACCATATACTTGATGAAACCATACACTTGAAGGGTGAATTCTTTTTTCTTTTTTTAAAGATTTATTTATTTATTTATTTGACAGACAGAAACCACAAGTAGGCAGAGAGGCAGGCAGAGAGAGGAAGGGGAGCAGGGAGCTGATGCGGATGCCGGGCTCAATCCCAGGACCCTGGGATCATGACCCAAGCTGAAGGCAGAGGCTTTAACCCACTGAGCTACCCAGGCACCCCTTGATGGGTGAATTCCACCAACCATTTAAAGCCAATTCTTTTCAATTGTTTCCAATCATTGCCAATACCAATGTCAAGCAGTTTTTCCCTCCTATGCTTCCTTCTTGAAGTTTACAGTTTCAGGTCTTATGTTTAGGTCTTTAATCCATTTTGAGTTTATTTTTGTATATGGTATAAGATGAAAGTCCAATTTCATTCTTTTGCATGTGGATATCCAGTTTTCCAATTATTTATTGAAGACACCATTCTTTACCTATTGTGTATTCCTGGCTCCCTTGTCAAACATTGACCATACATGTTTGGGTTTATTACTGGGCTCTTTATTCTGTCCCATCAGTCTATGTGTCTGTTTTTATCTCAGTATCATATTTTTCTGAGAACTACTGTTTTGTAATATCAGTTGAAATCAGGAATATGATACCTCCAGTTTTGTTTTGTTTTTTTTCTCAAGATTACATTGGCTATTCAGGATTGTTCGTGGCTAGATACAAATTTTAGATTGTATTTTCTATTTCTGTGAAAAATCCCATTGGAATTATGATAGGGATTGCATTGACTCTATAGATCACTTTGTGTAGTGTGAACATTTTAACAATATTAACTCTTCTTTACCATGAGCAGGACATAGGTTTCCATTTATTTGTCTCTTCTTCAGTTTCTTTCATCAGGAAGGTAAATAAGGCCTGCTTCCAACAGCAGATGATAAATTGGTGGGTTCTGCTGCTACTGCTTCTGAGGACAACTTGGGCACTGCTGCTGGCTAATTTGGGTTGTGGAGAGGGTAGATAAGCCTGGGTTACACTGCTATGGACAGATCATGGGTTACACTGCTATGGACAGATCATGCCTGCTGCTACCAGTGGGTATAGAGCATGGGATTGACCCATCTGGGTACTAGTGTCATTACTGCAGTCAGTTGAGCCTGTCATTGCTATGACATATAGGTCTCCCTGCATAGTTTCTTCTGGGCTACCCTTCCTTTGGCCATAGAGAGCAGGATTTTCTTGTTTTTGTTTTGTTTTCCCTATACCTGTTAGTGGTTCTTGATTGCAGATATTTCTGGTGTCCTGTCTGAGATATATGGTAGACAAAAAGATAACTGAGGGAATTCATCATGGTGTACATTTTAAAATCATGAGGTTTCTAGCTTATCCCCACTTTCTTCTTTCCATATTTGGAGTCCTTTTATGATTGTCTCTTGAATTATTTTCAGACTATTTAGTTTGTATTTAGAGGGGAGGAGAAGGGAAAAGGGAGTTGACACCATCTTGTGCCAGAATGAGAAGCTCTTATATCTAGGTTTTTAACCAAAGAAAGTGCAAAACTTAGATTCACACAAGTATACATAGCAGATTCATTTGTAATCACCAAAAACTGCAAATAACTCCAAGATCCTTCAACTGTCAACCAAGAATACTATACTTAGGCAATGATGTCCTTTTAACATCCATACAGTGGATTGTTACCCAGCAATAAAAAAAAAATGAATACTTACAACACCATATAGAGTTCTCAAACCAGTTTCAAAAGGCAACAAACTATTATTCATTCTATATGAAATTCTGGAAAAGGTAAAATAATAGAGGCAGAGTAGAGATCTGTGGTTGCTAGGGTCTGGTGGTGGAGTAGTGTTTGATTACAATGGGGCACAGGGGAGTTATGCTTTATGTATTTTGAAGCTCAGTTATAGGGTGCATATACATAGTCTACAGTATTAAGGTATTAGTGTGAATGTTGAAAGAAGTAATAGTGAGGTTATTTTTTTTTTACAAAGTTCTTATTTATTAAATATATATTAAAGTATTTATGGAGTAAATTGTAAGATTTTTGTTGTTTGCCTTTTTACAAAAGTATGTATTCTAATAAGGAAGTAGTAGTTAACTTTGTAGCCTGATGTAGAGAGGATGCATAAGGTAAAAACAGAGAAAAAAATCATTGGATTTGGCCAGCTGGAATATTGATAATGTTGATCAGTGCAGTCCCTGTGGAGTGAGAATGATAGAGAAGACTGGCTGGAAATGGTTGAAGAGAAAATGGTAGGAAGAGAAGTGGAAATGGCAACAACATAAAATATTAGGAAGAGAAGTGGAAATAGCAACACGTTTTGCTATGTATGAAGAGAAGCAAAAATCTGAATAGAAATTGACCAAGAGCATATTTATTAAGGATGGAAGAGGTAGACACAGATAATTTAGATTGTGGGGTTTGGATGCAGGGTAAAATACCTTGAGATGGTAACAGGGTAGTGGAGGGGTTGAGCTTTGATGGGATCAAAGACCATTTATTTCAGCTGAAGGGAAGGCAACAATTATGGTCCAGATGGCGCTGGGATGGATAATGTGGTGGTGTGAAGATGGAGGTCCAGTCTGTTCCCGTTTCTTCAGTTAAGTGTGTGGTGACATAATCAAGTTTAAGGGTAGAATAAGTAGAACTGGACATTTGGAAAGGAGGTGATATGGATATTCAACTCAGAAAATGGAAATGCAAGCAGGTCAGAGAAATGTATCAGGAAATTTGTCCAGTAGATATCTGCAGTCATGCATATAAAATGATACCATGCCTCAGGGTTGTTTGTTTTGCTCCAGTCATGCTCACTTTTCTGTAGGCACAGAGCAAGTAGATGGTTGAGTTCACCCCACATGCTGTTTGCACGGAGAGCACTAAGAGGACTCAAGTTGTGCAGGGCAGAGGTTACAATGATTACCCATAGAGTCTGAACTGGGTAAAGAAAGATGCAAGGACATGATGGGGATGATGGCTGTAAAAACTAAAAAAGTAGGGTTAATAGATTAGAAGACATTCTCACCTGAAGAAACATTCTATTGGGTGTATTTAAAAGTTTAACTGGAAGGATAGAATAAAGTAATCAGAAAATGGGACACTAGAAAAAGCAATTTGGGCCAGAGAAGAATTACTCGTACTGGTGAGATCTACAAACACACTGTCCAATGGAATAGCCATTACCCACATGTGCCCATTTAAACTTAGATTAAATTAAAGACTGAATTCTGGGGCACCTGGGTGGCTCAGTGGGTTAAGCCTCTGCCTTCGGCTCAGGTCATGGTCTCAGGGTCCTGGGATCGAGCCCCACATCGGGCTCTCTGCTCAGTGGGGAGCCTGCTTCCCCCCTCTCTCTCTGCCTGCCTTTGCCTACTTGTGATCTCTCTCACTCTGTCAAATAAACAAATAAAATCTTAAAAAAAAATTAAAGATTGAATTCTTTAAAGGTGCACGAGGCACATTTCAAGGGCTTCACAACCATATGTGGCTAGTGACTACCACATTGGGCTGCACGGATACGGCACTTCTATCATCACAGAAAGTTCTATTGAATCGTGTTGCTTTATATGACTTTGGGAGTGAGTGGCTGAGGATGGGAGCAAAAATAATTAGAGGCAAGGAGATTGATAGGACCATCTGGCCACTGGTTAAATCACCAAAAATGGAGATCAGAGTAGGGATGGGATAATATTAGAGGGAGCTCTGTTTGTATCTCAGCCCTTAGAGAAAAGGATTCAGGTAAGGATATTGTGGAGATAGAGTTGTAGTACCATGAACTCCTGTTTTCCATTAACCCCCAGGGTCATACTGTTAGGTTCCGTGATCAAAGGAACAAGACTGATACAAAGCGAAGGTCAAGCAAAGCTTTATTTCGCGCCAAGCATCAAGAATCAAACTGACCGGTCAGGGCTGTCTCTTACGAAAAGGTGACGATGACGACCCCTGCAAGACCACTACCAACGTGGCTACTCTGGACAAGGCCGTTCCCTGACGGGGCTGCTCCAGACGAGGCCTCTCCCCAGATGATGCTGCTCCTGACTGGGCGGCTCACCGAGGCGGCCTCACGTTGAGGAAGCCACTCCTGAAATGAAGCTTCTCCCCGCAATGACACTGCTCCAGCAAGGCTGCTCAGCAAGGCTGCGGCTTGGGTTGGTGGGGCCGCTGGCTGCTCTCAGGGCTCTGACAGAGCTGTCAGCTCTGTGGGCTCTGACAGAGCTCCCGACTCTCCTAGTCCTCCAACGGCTCTCCTACTCCTCCTCCTCAGCCCGGCAAACGAAAATTTATAGGGGTGGTTGAGCCCCGCCCACACACAGGTGGCCAATGGGATTTAAACTCACCTCAGTAAATATATGCACGCCCCACTGATTGGATGTCTTCACCTGGCCTGACCCACCCTTGTATCTAGGCTTTGCAAGTAAGTTCCTCTGGGAGGGGCAGGGCCAATCTAAGTTCACTGCGTAGGGTCAATCTAAGTTCACTGCAACAAAATGGCTCCCTCTGGCCAACCAGGCCCTTACATTACCAGCTCATCAGCCTGCCCAGCCATACCTATCACTAAGACCAGCTTCTTGTCCATCACCTGGAGCTGCTCTGCAGTGTTCCAAAAGAGTCAGGCAAATGTTGGCATTTTCTCTAAGGGCTTGTCAAAAATACCTTGTCTGAGGTATTCCCACCAACCTCAACCCCAGGCAGACAGAGAACACTCTAGGGTCTCTACCACATGCAGAGGTACTCAGAATCTTCAAGAAGAAGCAGCCCAGCTACTTTCAGATTCCCAGGTGAGAAGAAAGGAATGGGGCTGGGAATAGGAACTGAGACTCCTGGCTCTGTCATATATCAGGACAGTCTAGGACCCAGTTTCTGTTTTGACAATTGAATAAATAGCATCTGGTCATCGTGAGTCCAGAATGGGGTCCATGGGCACACAGGGAAAACCTCACTGAAGTTCTTTCCCAGGAAGAAGAGGTGGTAGCATGGCCCAAGACCCAACATTTCCATTATCTGGGGGAGAACATGAGACATAACAGACCCGATTAGATTTTTACTGGGGACAGGAGACCCAGTGCCCCTTCTTGCCAGCCCTTAGGGGTTGATGATCTCAATGTGGAACTGTAGGTGAGTGGCTGTGACTACACAGTGGCCCCGGAGGAGAGCGCAGGTATAACAGTTTTGGCATTCCCAGTGGCATTGGATGACACGGATGGCATTGAGCACCTGACAGTATCGCCAGTGGATACGCCACATACGGACCAAAGACTGGATCTTGACCACCGCTCTCACTGTATTTGCGTAGGTAACCAGGGCTTCCCTTCGTTTCTTCTGCAGCAGGTTCACCAAGGTCTGCCTCCACCAGCGCTGAATGATCCAGGCCCTGAGGGCTGCATGCAGCAATGTCCGGCGTACCAGGGTGCCACGCCACCAGGCCTGAATCTCTGTGGCTGCTTTTGTTTTTTTTTTTAAACTTTTCTAGGTGGAGATAAGACAGACCACTCAGGGAACTTCCTGCCATCAACTTCCAAGATCTTCCTGGAAGGGGCCCAGATTCTCTTAACCATCATCGCTTCTTTGAAGTGTTTAGGGGAGTTAGGACACTGCCTGGGAGCCAGAAGACCTGGGTGGTGATCCCTCCTCTGTCACTATGGGCAGATCACTCTGCTCTCAGAGTCACACCATCCTCCTGATGGTCTCACGGGTGTATGGATAAAGGGAAAACCATTAGTAGCTAGAAGGGTGCATTATGGATATGAGGGACCTTGTTAGTCATGCTCTACCTCTTCAGTGCTTTTTGGGTTTGGGAGGTTTGACCTCATAATGCCTTTGCCTGGTAGTCTTTGCTAATTCTAGTCCCAACCATCATTGATTGATTTCTCACTGCCACAACAATGTACTTCAATACGGTGGTGGGTTTTCAGCACCCTCATCCCATTTTTGACTCCAGCCCATATTTTGAACATTATACTCTTTAATTCAGAGTCCTCACATTCTCATTTCCCAGATCCATTTGTTCCTTGATGGCTTTCATTCTCTCCATTCACTTTTCATGCCATAGTCTAACCAAGATCCAGAGAGTCCATGCAGAGAAGGGAGTGGAGGAAAAAATGAGCCAATATTGAGTTGACACCTGATTGTTTTAGACTCTGGATCCATAAAAAGCACATTTCCACACCCTCATGACACAGACATAAATGTGCTGGATATCTCCTAACTAAATGGCGATTTTACCCACCTCGAGGTTCTGCTTCTTCTTCCTCTTCAATTCAATTACTTCATCAGCATCTTCAACTACAATTAGAACTAAATTGCCATGAGTCTGTCATCAGAATTAAATGGGAAATGAATGGATGAGTTAAGACCGTTGTTGACTCTTTATGGCTCTGTATTCAGATACCCCGTGCTTCAACATCCCTTCTTTTCCCAAGACCGGTGAAGTCCCTGGTGATTTCCACCCCCTTCTAGCTTGCCTAGTAAATCTGGCAACCGTCTCTTACACAAAATTGGATCCCCATGGCTTGTCTTTAGATGGTTCATTAGCCTTGATTTCTCTACTTCCCAAAGTCTGGCATGAGTAAAATGAGGGGGACAGCTGAGTTCACAACTGCATTATGACATAAGGATTAGGATATCTACCACAGAGTTGAGTCTTCTTCAGAATAAGCTCCGTGGGAATTTTTACTCCCTATCTACTTTCCTCTTGTCAGAGATGTACCAGGGCTCAGAGTGGAAAGATATGGCACTGGAGAAACCAGGGCTCTCCTCCAGTGAGGCCCATCCACATCCCTCCTCATTATCAGCCACACAGGAGAGTAGGAGGGACCACTCTCCTGTATCTCCATATAGCTCTCTAGTGTGTTCTCAGACTTAGCATTTCCTGTCTTCCCCTGACTGAAATTTCAGTGCCTCAATATACCATAGGAAACTAGAAAGAAAGAGAACAGATGAATCTAGAAAGTGGTAAAGTAAAAACAAAAATGTAAATTAAATAGAAAACAAAAATAGGTGGTGGAAAGTAAATTTAAAAGGTGGTATTTTTGAAAAGACCAGTATTAAAGATAAATGCTCCATGAACTTAGGTAATGGATAAAGAGAACAAAAATGAAACAAGAAAGGCAAGACAATCACAAGGAGATTTAAATAAATATAAGAATATCATGGTAACAACGGGGCGCCTGGACAGCTCAGTGGGTTAAAGCCTCTGCCTTCAGCTCAGGTCATGATCTCATGATCTCAGGGTCCTGGGATTGAGCCCCACATCAGGCTCTCTGCTCATTAGGGGAGTCTGCTTCCTGATCCCCCTCTCCACCTGCCTCTCTGTCTACTTGTGATCTCTCTCTGTCAAATAAATAAATAAATAAATATAATAATAACAACTTTGACAACTAAGAGGAAATGTTTTCCTAACAAAATGTAAATTAAATTAATTGAAGAAATATGTAAAATTGATAAATTGAGAAGGATATTAAAGATCCACCATAAACAAGTCCCCAAGACCAGGTAGATTCATATCCAAACTCTAAAAAAAAACTTTACATATTCAGGTATTTCCAATGTGACAAATATTCAAGCCTATTGGACTGAGATTTCCAACAAGCATTTCATAGTGTCAGTGTTAGTTCCCTGAAAAGTCCCGCTAGGATTTTTGGTTTGGGGGAGAAAGGCTACCATGTGATACTGAGTTCCTTCTAAGACCACGGATTATTCCTCTCTTTGCTTAAGAATTCTTTTATGTCTTAAAAAAAAGAATTATTTTATGTCTTTCTAGAAGGTTTCACAATTTTTCTCTTTAAAAGTCTTTTTTTAGAAGATTTTATTTTTGACCAATGTGGGGCTCAAACTCACAACCTTGAGATTAAGAGTCACATGCTCCACTGACTGAGCCAGCCAAGCACCCCTGTAAAAGTCTTTTTTTTTAAAGATATAATTTATATTCTATAAAGCTCACTATTTAAAACTATACAATCCAGTAGTTTTTAATATATTCACAGAGTTGTGCAACTATCACTACTATAGGAATTGAGAACACTTTCGTAAGCCCCCAATAAGCCTCATACCCATTAGCAGTCAATCTCCATTCTTCCCTAACCCAATCTCTGAATACCACTGTTCCAATATATGTCCTTATAAATTTGCCTATTTTGTATGTTTCATATGGTTTGAATCACACAATAAGTGGCTTTCTGTGTCTGGTTTCTTTTGCTTAGTATAGTGTTTTCAAGGTCCACTTACATTGTAGCATGGCAGTATTTCTTTCCTTTCTATGGTCATATAATATTCCATTGCATGCATATACTACATTTTTTAATCCATTCATCAGTTAATGGACATTTGAGTCATTTCTACTTTTTGACTATTTTGAAAAATATAGTTATAAATATTGATATATAAGTTTTTGTATGGGCATATGTTTTCAGTTCTCTAGGGTATATACTTAGGAGTGGAATTGTTAGGTCATATGGTAAGTTATTTTTTCCCTAAAAACAAAACAAAACAAAACACATGCATTTCTCCACCTCCCCCCACTGCCTCTTGCAACCATCAATCTGTTCTCTGTGTCTATGAGCTTCTGTTTTGTTTTGGTTTTGGTTTTAGATTCCATATAAGAGAAAGTATGTGGCATTTTTCTTTCTTTGTCTGACTTATTTCACTTAGTATAATGCCCTTGAGGTTCATCCATAGTGTTGCAAATAGCAAGATTTCATTATTTTTTTATGGTTGAGTAACATTCCGTTGAATACACCACAATTTCTTTATCCATTCATCCATCGATGGACATTTAGGTTGTTTATATATCTTGGCTATTGCTGCAATGAATCTGGGGATGCGTGTATCTTTTCAAATTAGTGTGTTTCCTTCAGATAAATATCCAGCAGTGGAATTGCTAGGTAGTATGATAGTTCTATTTTTAATTTTTTTTAGGAAACTCCATTCTGTTTTCCACAGTGACCAGCACCAATTTACATGCCACCAACAGTAAATAAGTGTTCCCTTTTCTCTGCATCCTCATCAACTTATTTCTTGTCTTTTTTTTTTTTTAAATCATAGCCATTCTAACAGGTGTGAAGTTATATCTCACTGTGTGTGTGTGTTTTTAAAACATTTTATTTATTTATTTATTTATTTGAGAGAGGGACAGTGAGAGAGAGCCTGAGAAGGGAGAAGGTCTGAGGAGAGGCAGACCCCCCGCTGAGCAGGGAGCCCAATGCAGGGCTTGGTCCCAGGACTCCAGGATCATGACTTGAGCCAAAGGCAGTTGCTTAACCAACTGAGCCACCCAGGCGCCCTCACTGTGTATTTTTTAAGTGATTTTATTTATTTATTCCAGAAAGAGAGTGAGCAAGCAAGCTGGGAGAGGAGCAGAGGGAGAAGGACAAGCAGACTCTGCATTGTGGAGGACCCTGAGATCAGGACTTGAGCCCAAACCAGAGTCTAGCGTTTAACCAACTGAGCCACCTAGGCCCCACTCTTCTTGTCGTTTTGACTTACATTTTCCTGATGACTAATAATATTGAACATCTTTTCACGTACCTGTTGGCCATCTATATGTGTTCTTTGGAAAAATGTCTGTTAGGTCTTCCACACATTTTTAAGGATTGTTATTTTTGTTTTTGTTTTGCTATTGAGCTGTATGTGTTCTTTATATATTTTGGATATTAACCCCTTATCAGATATATGATTTGCAATTATTTTTTCCCATTCGGTAGGTTGCCTTTTCATTTTATTGATGGTTTCCTTTGCTGTGCAGGCTTTAATTTTTAAGTAATCTCACTTATATATTTTTACTTTTGTTGCTTTTACTTTTGGTGTCATATTTTAAAAATCATCACTAAGGCCTATGTCAATGAGGTTATCCCCTATGTTTTCTTCTAGGAGCTTTATGATTTCCGGTTTTACATTCAGTCTTTACATCTAACTCTTTGAGTTAGTTTTTGTGCATGATATATAGATGGTGGGCCAGTATCATTCTTTTGTATGTGGCTAATTTTCCCAACACCATTTATTGAAGAGATTGTCCTTTCCACATCGTATAACCTTGACTCCTTTGTTGTAAATTGATTGACCATATGTATATGAGTTTATTTCTGAGATTTTTATTCTGGTACTTTGACCTTCGTGTCTCTTTTTATGATGACACCATACTGTTTTAATTACTATAGATTTGTAATATCATTTGAAATCGGCGAGTGTGATGCCTCTAGTTTTGTTCTTCTTTCTCATGACTACTTTGGCTTTTCAGAGTCTTTTGTGATTCTACACAAATTTTATGATGATTATTTTCTACTTCTGTGAAAAATACCATTGGAGTTTTGATAAGGATTGTATTGAAATCTTATATTGTTTTGGGTAGTATGGATGTTTTTAAAATATTAATTCTTCTAATCCATGAACATGAAATATATTTCCATTTATATAAATTTCTTTATATAAAGAAAATTTCCTTCATTAATGTTGTGTAGTTTTCAATTTATAGGTCTTTTACCTCCTTGGTTAAATTTATTCCCAGGTATTTTATTTTTTTTGATACAATTGTAAATGGGATTATTTTCTTAATTTCCCTGATAGCTCATTATAAGTGTAAAGAAATACAACATATTTTTGTATATTTATTTTGTATTCTTTAACTTTACTGAATTTGTTTATTCTAACAGTTTTTGATGGAATCCTTAGGGTTTCCTAATATAATATCATGCTATCTGTAAATAGTGATAGTTTTAGTTCTTCCTTTCCAATTTTTGCCCTTTTTTTCTTTTTCTTACCTAATTTATCTGGCTAGGACTTCAGTATTCACTTTTATGGTGAATAAAAGTGGCAAGATTGGACATCCTTCTCTTGTTCCTGACCTTAGAGGAAATCTTTTAGGTTCTCACTATTAAGTATGATGCTACCTGTATTCTTGGCATATATGGCGTTTATTATGGTTGAGGTGCATTCCCTCTATAACCAATTTGTTGAGAGTTTTTATAATAAATGAACATTTAATTTTGTCATTTTTTTTCTGCATCTGTTGAGATGATGTGATTTTTATCCTACATTTTGTTAATGTGGTGTATCACATTGGCTGATTTTTGGATATTCAATCATCCTTGTATCCCTGGAATAAATCCCACTTGATCATGGTATACTATCCTTTTAATGTATTGTTGAATTCAGTTTGCTAATATTTTGTTGATGACTTCTGCAGTTACGTTAATCAGGAATACTGACTTGTAATTTTCTTTTCTTACAGCATCCTTGTCTAGCTTTGGCATCAAGGTAATGTTGGCTTTATAAAATGAGTTTGAAAGAGTTCCTTCCTCTTCTATTTTTTGAAGTTTGAGAGGGATTTGTATTAATCCTTCTTTGAATGTTTGGTAGAATTCACCAGTGAAGATGTCTGGTCCTAAACTTTTGTTTGTTGAGAGGTGGTTTTTTGTTTTTGTTTTTTTTTTTTAAGATTTATTTATTTATTTGAGAGATAGAGAGTGGGAAAGCAGGGAGAGAGGCAGAGGGAGAGTGAGAGGGGAAGCAGACTCCCTGCTGAGCATGGAGCTGGACACAGAACTTGATCTCCTGATCAGGAGATCATGACCTGAGCCAAAACCAAGAGTCAGTTGTTCAACTGATAGAGCCACCCAGACACCCAAATAGGTTTTTTTTTTAAAAGATTTTATTTATTTATTTGACAGATAGAGATCACAAGTAGGCAGAGAGGCAGGTAGAGAGAGGAGGGGAGGAAGCAGGCTCCCTGCTGAGCAGAGAGCCCGATGCGGGACCCGATCCCAGGACCCTGAGGTCATGACCTGAGCCGAAGGCAGAGGCTTTAACCCACTGAGCCACCCAGGCGCCCCCCAAATAGGTTTTTGACTACTAATTCAATCTCTGCTAACAATCAGTCTGTTCAGATTTTCTATTTCATCATGATCAGTCTCAGTAGGTTATATGTTTCCAGGAATTTATCAATTTCTTTCATTTTTAAGATTATTTATTTATTTATTTGACAGAGAGGGAGATACAGCGAGAGAGGGAACACAAACAGGAGGAGTGGGAGAGGGAGAAGAAGGCTTCCCACAGAGCAGGGAGCCTGATGTGGCACTCGATCCCAGGACCCTGGGATCATGACTTGAGCCAAAGGCAGACACTTAACGACTGAGTTGCCCAAGCACCCTGAATTTACCAATTTCTTCAAGGTTGTATAACTGTTCAAAGTAGTTTCTTATAATCCTTTTTATTTCTGTGGTATCAGTTGTAACATCCCTTTTATTTCTGACTTTGAGTCCTTCTCACTTTTTTCTTCAGTGAATCTGGTTACGCTTATGAATTCTGTTTATTTTTTTCAAAGAACCATCTCTCATTGATATTTTTGTTGTCTTTTTAGTCTCTATTTCATTATTTCTGCTCTTGTCTTTGTTATTTTTTTTTTTTCTTCTACCAGCTCTGGCCTCCGTTGTCCTTCTTTTTCTAGTTCACTGAGGTGCAAAGTTAAGTTCTTTATTTCATACTTTTCTTGTTTCCTGAAGTAGGCATTTATCACTATGAACTTTTTTCTTAGACCTACTGATACTGCATCTCATAAATTCTGGTATGTTATATTATATTTTTTTTCAAGGCATTTTTAAATTTCTTTTTTTATTTCTTTGGCACATTTGTGAATTTTCCAGTTTTCTTCATGTAATTAATTTCTATTAGAGTCAGAAAAGCTGCTTGATATGATATCAGTTCTCTTAAATTTATTAAGACTGGTTTTGTAGCCTAACATATGATCTATCTTGGAAAGTAGTCCATGTGCATTTGAAAAGAACATGTATTCTGTTGCTTTTGGATGGCATGTTTTGTATATTTGTTAATTCCATCTGGTCTAACATGTCATTTAAGGCCAATGTTTTCTCATTGATTTTCTGGCTGAATTATCTGTCCATTGATGTAAGTGGGAGTGTTAAAGTCCCCTAATAGTATTATAAGGCTGTCTATTTTTCCTTTATGTCAGTTAATATTTGCTTTATTTATTTAGGTGCTCCTGTGTTGGGTGCATAAATATTTATAAATTTATATTTTCTTGTTGAATTGAATTTTTATCATTGTGTAACACCTTTCTTTGTATCTTTCTTTTTTAAAAAATATTTTATTTTTTACTTGAGAGAGTGAGAGAGAGAGCATGAGAGCAGAGAGGGTCAGAGGGAGAAGCAGACTCACCACTGAGCAGGGCTTCTGATGAGGGACTCGATCCCAGGACTCCAGGATCATGACCTGAGCCAAAGGCAGTAGCTCAACCAACTGAGTCACCCAAATGTCCCTTTCTTTGTCTCTTATTACAGTTTTTATTTTAAAGTCTATTTTGTCTGATGTAAGTATTTCTACTCAGGCTTTCTTTTGGTTTCCATTTGCACAGAATATCCCTTCACTTCTAGTCTTTGTGTGTCTTTACATCTAAGCATATAGCTGGGTCTCCTTTTTTATTTTTAACCATTCACCCATTCTGTGTCCTTTAATTGGAGAATTTAGTCCAATTACATTTAAAGTAATTATTCAAAGTTACATGTTCATTGCTATTCTGTTTATTGTTTTCTGGCTATTTTTGTAGCTCCTCTCTGTTTTTCTTTTCTTGCTCTCTTCCTTTGTGGTTTGAGGACTTTCTTTAGTGGTATGCTTGTATTATTTTTTATCTTTTGAGTATTTACTGGTTTTTGCTTTGTGGTTACCATGAAGCATACATGTCACAACTTATATCCATAAATCTACTTTAAGTTGATTTAAAAAAAAACCCTTAAGTTTGATCCCATTCTAAAGCTTAGATGCCTGGTACCTGGCTTGGGATGATTAAGACAGAGGAATATGGCCTCCTGTGGGTGTACAGGACAAAGAAAGAGGAGGTATGGCCCTGAATTCATTCCTTTGCAGATGAAAATCTATCTCTAAGGACTGGCTGGCCCTGGGAAGGCCAGTCTCTCCCAACCCCAAAAGGGATTTTTTTAAGGATGACAAAAATGGCTTAATATGTAGAATATGTAGAATAGCTAATATATATGTATATATATGAAATAATATATATATATTATATATGTATATATACATAATATATACATATATATACATATATGTGTGTATATATATATATATATATATATATATATGAGAAATATATATGGGAGAGAGAGGGATAAGAAGAGAGAACTACTGACCTAGGTGCTGGGAACAGCTCTGAACCCAGAGTCTTGCTCTCCTGGAGCTCACCCTCTACTGGGGGCAATAGAAAACAGAAAATGATGTGAGATAAGCTTGGGTAGCAATGGGGACTTTGAAAACAGGAAAGCAGGGTCAGGTACTAGAACATACAGTACAGGGTGGGGAAGTCATTTCAATAAGATGGTTGAAGAAGGTCTCCCTGAGGAGGGAGCATGGGGCAGAAACACACACAAGTGGAGGGATGCTCCACCTGGAAAGTCCACCAAAGGAGAGGAGGCAGCAAGTGCAAAGTGCTGAGATGGGAATGTGGAGGCACGGGGGGTGATCTGAAGAGCAGGTGGCCAGGAGGGACATGGAGAGGGTGACATGGTCAGGCCGGGACCATGCAGGCTTATGGAGACCCCAGGAGGGCTTCTGGACTTGTTCTAAATGTAATGGGAAGACAGTGAAGAATGAAGAACCCTCCGTGGGGCACAGCCACAGGGGGCACCATGTGCATGGACCACACTGTGAAGGAGTCTCCCTGGAGTTGGCTGAGTGGGTGGCCCTGTGACCCCAACTCTCCTCCCCGTGGCAGATGGGGAGGCTCATGGGTTCCAGGCCCCACCCTCTAGCACCAGAGGCTCAGAATCCTTCTCCACCAGGGACCCCAAAGGAACTCGGCCACATCCTTGGAGCAGACTGTGCCAGGCCTAGTCTCTGCTGCCATTTTCAGGGGCCGGCCTGAAAGAGACCCGTTGACGCAGAGTTGGAGCAGACCTGATCAGTTCTTTATGGGAAAAGGATGCAGTCGGTAATCTGACACATCTGTGACCCCAGAGAGATCTCGAGTTCAAGTCCCAGATGGGATGCTGTGAGGTCGTAGGTGCACTGGAAAAAGCCACGGGAATGGCAGTTATGCCAGCATGAGTAGACCTGGTTGATGGAGACAGTATGGAGCAAATTGCAGTAACGAAGGTGTATGCACCACATGTGGACGAAGGACTGCAGCTTGACCACTGCCCTTTCTTGCTGTGTTGAAGACTCTAGGGCTGTTCGTCATTTGTCCTCCAGCAGCTTTGCCAGCATCAGCTTCCACCAGTGCTGAATGACACATGCTCTGAGGGCCGCGTGCAGCAAGGTCCTGCATGCCAGGGTGCCCTGCCACATGCCTGGATCTTTATGGCTTTCTGCTCTCGGTTAGGCTGCTTCCTTTTCTTTGGGGAGAAAGTGGCAAAGATAAACAAAGGATCCTCAGGGAACGTTCCCCACCCACCTCAGCTCCAGGGCAGGCCAAGCAGGGCTTGCTCAGAAGTTCAGGAGCACTGGGCAGGGAGCCAGTAGACCAGATAGGTGTCTGGTCTCTGCGCCTCTCTCTCAATGGACCTCAGATTGCCCCCCGGGGCTCAGGCTCCTGGACTGTAGAATGGAACATTCTGGCACTAGCTATCCTGGCTGGCCTGTCTGGAAGAAGCACGCCATGCACCACCTTCCACCTGGGCCTGGGCCTGGCCACCTACCTGGGCTGCGTATTCCTTCCCCTCCACCCCACCGAGGTGGCTGGAGAAGTGGCAGCCTTTGTTTGCATTCATGCCTGACTCCATCCAGC
Organism: Mustela erminea; assembly: GCF_009829155.1. Classification (NCBI taxonomy): domain Eukaryota; kingdom Metazoa; phylum Chordata; class Mammalia; order Carnivora; family Mustelidae; genus Mustela; species Mustela erminea. Next base: position 21,225,156 of record NC_045614.1, on the reverse strand, counting down.
TCAACCCACAACCTGCTGTGTCTCTCCATCAAGTCACAGTATTACAAGTTTCCCTGCTCCATGCAGTGTGGAGTCCTTCTCATTTATGTCTCACTTTCACTTCGTGGGGTTCTCACATCTTAAACGTCAGTTAGCACACATACGTGCACACGTGTACACGCACACTCCCACACAGTTCTATACTCGGCTTTCCCTGCACATGGCAATGCCTTCTCCAAACACAGCCTCACTGCCCCACTCCCCAGCTTGGCAGGGTCTGAGTCCCACTTGTCAGGGGTTCCCATTCTTACGACCAAGTCTCTGTGCCTCTGTCACCCACCTTTCTCCGACCGAGAGGGAACTCGGAGGAGAGGATAACCAAGGATAAAGTAGAATGTCCCAAGCCAATCAGGATGAATGGTTGCCCTACTCATTCCAGCTCTGGGTAGGGCAACCGTTCATCCCGATTGGCCTGGGACATTCTGGCTTATGCTTATTGTTCTCGAGGAATCCTCAAAGCCCAACCTTGTACTCACACATGGAACCTGGTCCCGGTGACAGATTCCAGGATCATACCATGCTATGGGGCACAGAGAAGACAACCCAACACTCCTTGCAAATAAGAGTCACCCTCAACTTTGAGGGCCTCCATTGACCTGCCTTTGGTGGAGGGGATGGAGTTGGAAGTAGAGACTCTTCTTTCTCTATCTCTTTCTCTTTCTTTTTCTCTTTCCCTTTCCCTTTTTATTTTTCTTTCTCTTTCCCTTTCTCCTTTTCTTTTTCTTTCATCACTGTGGTTTCATCTGGGTCCTTCTTAATGATTTAATTCTTCTGTAATTAGAGTTTACAAGGGAAAAATATCAGTAAATCTTCTCCATACAATTGTGTGGCAAGTCCACCACACACTACTGACTTGCCCAGAGATCCTAGATGTAGGACTTGCATCCTCAGTTAACTGTGGAAGTCCACCTTCCCCTGCTTGCAACTTTGGGTGGCTCTCTCTTATATGACATCCAATTCCCATGCCTTTGATATAGATGATTCATATACCCTCAGGTCAGCAATCCCCTAAATTCCCCATAGTTAGGAGCTCAATTGTCCCATCACTTTTAGGTCTGCACTCTACTTTGAGACCCATACAATTTGTTGCATGTATCAGTAGTCGGTTCCTTTTTACTGCTGAATAGTAGATGTACCACAGTTTGATTAACAATTCACCCATTTGGATTAGGTCCACTTTTTTTGGCTATTACTCTACTATGAAATTTTCATAGTTGTTTTTATTTATGTTTTCAGTTTTCTTGGATATATACTTCAGAGTGGATTTGCTGGGTCTTATGGTAACTCTATATTTAGCTCTTGAGAAACCAAAAAACTCTTTCCACATCAACCACTCCACTTTACATTCCCAAGATCAGTGTGTGTAAGGTCCAGTTTCTCCTACTATCTGCTATATTTCATATATTACCATATTGCTGAGACACAGCCAACTGCATTTGCTGATGTAAATGGGAATGAATAGAGATAAGTAAAAGGGAGGGTTCAGAAAGGAATTTAAATCAAATAGATTTGATGGATGGTCAAGACACAAGGAGAACCAATTTTTGTATAGAATCAAGAAAGTGGGGAATGAGAATCCTGTTTCTGCCACATTATCTTTGAAAGCACTGTATGCTATTTATACACAACTAATGAGTCATTGAACACTACATCAAAAACTGATGATGTGTTTTATATTGGCTAAATGAATTTAAATTAAAAAAACAAAAAGAAAGAAAAAAAAACCCATTAGACATAAAAACAATATGTCAAGTATGAAGCCATACCTTTGGTATAGAATTCAAAGGCCGTATCAGGGATAGCGATACAGATTTGAGTGTCATCAGGATATAACAGATATTTAAGACCATGTGACTGGATGATATTATCCAGGAGTACACATTAAGTGGAACTAAAAGAAGTTTTAAGACTGAACCTCTCATAGTTTAGTGGTTCATCAGCAAAGAAGCCATTGATAAAATTAAGAAGAAGCAGCCAGTGAAGAGCACCAGAAGAGTAAAGTGGAGGGGTGACTTGGGATGGCGCAAGGACAACTCATTTCTTTCTTTCTTTTTCTATTTCTTTAAGATTTTATTTATTTATTTTATTTTAGAGAGCGAGCCTAAGCGAGAGAGGGAGGGGCAGAGAGGGAGGGAGAGAATCTCAAACGGAGTCCATGCTGAGTGTGGAGCCTGACACAGGGCTCAATCTCAAGACCCTGAAATCATGCCCTGAGCTGAAACCAAGAGCCAGACACTTAACCAATTAACCTAGTTGATTAACTAGGTAGGTTAACCAACCAACCTAGGAGTCCCTATTATTCAGCTTTTAAAAGGAGGAAATTCTGACATACACTACAACGTGGATGAACCTTGGCAATATTATGCTCTGTGAAAGAAGCCAGTTACAAAATACTGTATTATGTCTACTTTTATGAGAAACCTAGAGTATCCACTTTCGGAGAGACAGAAAGGAGAAATGTGATTGCCGAGGGTGGTGCGGGGGAGGTTTGGGAAGGTATGGAGAGACTGTTTAATGGGTGCAGTGTGTCAGTTTGGGGAGATGAGAAAGTGCTTGAGACAGATAGTGATGATGGTCGTACAACAATTTGAATAGACTTAGTTACGCCACAGAACCATACACTTAAACTTTAAAACTTAAAATTAAAAACAAATCATTACAATGTAAGTTTCATGTTATGTGTATCTTACTGCAATTTTTCTTGTCCTTTACTTGTTTGTTTTTTAAAGATTTTATTTATTTGTCAGAGAGAGAGTAAGCACAAGCAGGGGGAGAGGCAGGCAGAGGAGGCAGAGGGAGAAGCAGGCTCCCCGCCGAGCAAGGGGCCCCATGCAGGACTTGATCCCAGGACCCTCGGATCATGACCTGAGCTGAAGGCAGTGGCTTAACCGATTGAGCCACCCAGGTGTCCCATCCTTTATTATTATTATTACTAACATATAATGTATTATTTGTTTGAGGGATACAGGTCTGTGATTCATTAGCCTTAGACAATTCACAGCACTCACCACAGCACATACACTCCCCAGGGTCCATCACCCAGCCACCCCATCCCTCCCATGCCCTCAGTTTGTTTCCCGAGATTAAGAGACTCTTATGGTTTATCTCCCTCTCTGGTTTCTTCTTGTTTCATTTTTTCTTCTTTTCCCCTATGATCCTCTGTCTTGTTTCTCAAATTCCACATATCAGTGAGATCATATGATAATTGTCCTTCTCTGATTGACTTACTTTACTTAGCATAATACCCTCTAGTTCCATCTACATTATTGCAAATGGCAAGATTTCATTTTTTGATGGCTGCATAATATTCCATCGTGTATATACATCACATCTTTTTTTTTAAAAAAAGATTTTATTTATTTATTTGAGAGAGAGAGAGAGAGAACATGAGAGGGGAGAAGGTCAGAGGTAGAAGCACACTCCCCATGGAGCTGGGAATCTGATGCGGGACTCGATCCTGAGACTCTGGGCTCATGACCTGAGCTGAAAGCAGTGGCTTAACCAACTGAGACACCCAGGTGCCCCACACATCACATCATTTTTGTGCCCCACACATTACATTTTTATCCATTCAACAAAGACAACTCATTTTAATTCAAGGAGAGTGCGATGTTCTGAAGCCAAAGAGAGAGTGTTTCAAGTAAGATAGAGTGGTCAACTTGTAGTCTGATGCAGAGAGAGGGAAGAGGAAAGAAAACTCACCATTGTCATGCAAGCAAGTTAGCTGGTGATTTTAGATGGTGTAGTTTTTGTTGTTTAACCAACCACCCAAAACATAAAGGCTTAAAACAATAACCATTTACACAGCTCATAGTTCTGTGGAGTGACAATGGGTTAGGCTCATCTGGGTGATTCTTTTTTTTTTTTTTTAAGATTTTATTTATTTATTTGACACAGAGAGAGAGATCACAAGTAGGCAGAGAAGTAGGCGAGAGGGAGGGAGGGAAGCAGCTCCCAGCTGAGCAGAGAGCCCAATGTGGGACCCAATCCCAGGACCCTGAGATCATGACCTGAGCTGAAGGCAGAGGCTTAACCCTCTGAGCCACCAAGGCACCCCTCATCTGGGTGTTTCTTTTCTCAGCTGGGCCCACTCAAAAGTATGTGGTCAGTTGGCAGGTGTGATAGAAGCTAGTGGTGTAAGATTGGCCTTATCAGAGATGGCTCGTTTCTGTCCCATGTGGTGTCTCATGCTACAGCAGTAGTCTCCTTGTTTACATGGTAGATGGTTTTTCAAGACCTCTTGAAGTCTAGGCTTGCAACTGGCACAATATTGCTTTCACTGCATACTAGTGACCAAAGAAAGTCACAGGGAAGCCTAGATACAAAAGGAGGTTTCTTAATTGCTAAACTCTGTTTCTTAATTGATAAAGCTACAAAATCATGCTGCAAAGGGGTATGGATACAAGAAGGGCAGTAACGTTGGTCATTTTTGCAGTCTCTCTCGGTCAACAATTTTGACTGGTGTAGAGTCTGTGGGGGTGGGGGGAAGGGAAGTACAACTGAAGTGAGTTCAGGAGAGAATGGAGGAGTGAAAGGGGAGACAGTGAAAACATGTTTTGCTATGAGGAGATGCAAAGAACCAGAATAGGAGGTAGTCAAGAATGGTGTTTTGTTTTGTTGTTGTTGTTGTTTCTTAAGATTTTATTTATTTATATAGAGAGAGATCACAAGTGGGCAGAGAGGCAGGCAGGAAGAGGGGAAAGCAGGCTCCTCGCTGAGCAGAGAGCCCAATGTGGGGCTTGATCCCAAGACCCTGAGATCATGACCTGAGCCGAAAGCAGAGGCTCAACCCACTGAGCTACCCAGGCGCTCCAAGAATGGTGTTTTTAATGGTGGGGGACACTGTATGCTGATGGAAATGATTTGGTGAAAAGGTAGAAACTGATTTAGAGTAACAAATGAAATTACACAAAGACATCATTGCAAAGGCAAGAGTTGATAGTGGGCAAAAGGAAAAGAAGAGAACCAGAAGAACAGTGTGTTGGGGTGGCTTTGGGTGGTGCAAAGACAACTCATTTCAACTCAAGGAAGGTAACAAGTGTGATAGGAATGGCACGGAGATGGGGGATGAGATGGTAAGGAGATGGGGAGGCCAGTCCACGGTCATTTTCTCAGTTAAGTGTGTAATAACATCATCATTTGAGGTCAGAAGGAAAAGAGGAAGAACTGCCCATTTGGGGAGAAAAGAAAGAGCGTGAAGTCTTCAGGTCAAAAAGCAAATTTACAGAGAATTCTGTCCATCTGTGGTCGTGACTATGAACCCCAACCATGCAATATGGTGATTTGTTCTTCATCAATGAAATTCAGCTCTTCTGGGGCAGGATGAAGTAGGTGAAGAAGGATCGGGTTCATACAGAGCTAGAGAGAGGGCCAACGGCGGTAAAAATTGTAAGAGAATCCTCAACAAAGAACGGCATCCAAGCTGGGCACAAGGGCAGCAAAACGCTGGTAAGGTCAATCTTTGCAAAGTCCTGATTAGAACTGAAGAAACATTTGCAACGATGCAAAAGAATCAATGATTGTAGCACAGAGGTTGACAAATACTCTCTGTAAAGGGCCAGATAGTATTGTAGGATTGATGCCAATACAGTCCCTGTCATGACCACTCAACTTTAGGCCATAGTTTTCTGACTTCTGCCCTAAAGCATCGAAAGCAAAAGTTAGGGACCAAGATGATAAAAATCAGCACTATTGTCACTGTGGTCCGTTATGACAAGAACCATGGCAATGCCACCGGAACTATGGTGAGCATTTATTACCACCAAGATTAGGTACAAAAATTGAGATGAAGCACTTAGAAATTTGTATATCAAGTTGAAATAGCAGTTTGATGTATGTTCAGTCTAACCATTAAAAACAAGCTGTATACTCATATGTACACCTTTTCCATTTATTTTTCTTAGAATTCACTTTTCTTGTTTTACAGAAGAATTGGTCTATGATGGATTGAACATTTTAATAATAATGCTACTTCCTTACAGGCAGTTTGAGAAGCAGTAATCCCTGGTGCAGTTAGGAGAGAGTGATTCAGGTAGGATGGAAGTGAAAATCACTGGAGGTGAGAGGCAGAGGGCTTGGGATGTCATAGACAACGTTCACGTCACTAAGAATGGTAGCCCACAGAAGGTGGCACAGAAGGAAAGCCGTGGGAGCCCTATTTGTGTTTCAGCACCCTGCAGAGGCTGGTCCTGAGGATGGAGGCAGGGCTGAGGTTCCTCATCATCATGATATATGCTATTTTCCAAAGAAAACAGCATCCAGATTAGCACAAAACTTGCAAAACCTTGCACCCAGCCATCAGTAAGGCCAACCAGCTTCCTGTGCATTCTCCGGGCTGTCTGGCTCCCAAGAGAGCCAACCAAAGGTCTGACTTCAGTCTGGGGGCTTGCCAAATAGAGAGCCAATGTCTGGGGTGTCTGGGTGGCTTAGTCGGTTAAGAGGCTGCCTTCGGCTCAGGTCATGATCCTGGGGTCCTCGGATGGAGTCCCACATCAGATCATGTTCCTTGCTGGGTGGAGAGCCTGCTTCTCCCTCTCCCTCTGCCTGCCTACAGCTCTCCCTGCTTGTGTGCGCGCGCTCTCTCTCTCTGTGTCAAATAAATAAAATATTTTTTTAAAAATAGAGGGAGGGGACACCTGGGTGTCTCAGTGGGTTAAGCCTCTGCCTTCCGCTCAGGTCATGATCTCAGGGTCCTGGGATCGAGCCCCGCTTTGTGCTCTCTGCTCAGCAGGGAGTCTGCTTTCCTCTCTCTCTGCCTGCTTCTCTATTTGTGATCTCTCTCTCTCTCTCTCTGTGTCAAATAAATAAATAAATAAAGTCTTTTTAAAAAATGGAGGGAGAGAGAGAGAGAGCCAATGGCTGTGAGCCTCAGCTGGCCCACAATGCCAGGCTGAGAGAGCACAGATCCAGAGGCCAGTCTCATAAGAGGAGGTGTCCAGAGTCTTTGGGATTATAAAGCCGCCCCCCCCCCCCCCAAAGCCAGCTGCAAGTTCAGGAGACAAGGATGGTTCCAGGGTGATGGAACTGGAGACTTGGCTCTGGATGTGTGACAACAGCCTCAGGTGCCAGCTTCAGATGTGGACAGAGTCCTTGGCATTCGGGCACGGTCAGCCCAAAGCAGGGGCCACAGGCACTAAAGGGTGGAGTCGGGGGACAGACAGCTGTCTCCCTCTGCAGAAGAGGGACAGCAGGACCCTTGGGGGCTTCGTGGTGTGCGAGTCACTGAGACACACAAAACCTGGTCAGACATTTATTGGGGTGGTGGAGCCGGTTCTCCACCCTGCAGTACTTTTAGACTGATAGGATTTCGATGTGGAACTCGGGCTGCCCAGGAGGGACGTCGTACTGGTCCTGTAGATGGTCATCGGTCTGTAAGGCGAAGCAGCTTTTTGGGACCTGGAGGATGCAGAGGGCGTGCCATATGTGGCAGTAACGTCGGTGGCACTGCCACATGCGAACCCAGGACTGGAGCCTGACGGCTGCCTCCTCCTGGATGACGTAGATCTTCAGCAGGTCCTGCCGCCGCTGAAGAACCCGCCTGCACAGGACCGCCCTCCACCAGTTCTGGATCACCCAGGCCCAGAGGGCGGCCGCCAGCAGGGTGCGGCGCACCAGGGTGCCACGCCACCAGGCCTGGATTTTCCTGGCCGCCTTGATCCGGGCTCTGCGGCGTTTCTCGCGAAGCCGCTGACCAAGCAAAGCAGAGGACTCTGCGTGAATGCGTTGTGAAAGCCCACTAGGCTGGCGTCTGCCACGGAGGAGCTCTCATCTTCTCTCTTAGCAACCAGGCTTCCCCCAGGTGGTTCTGGGGACCCAGGAGTCCCGGGTGCGGTTTTGCCTCTACTGTCTTGTCTGTGGCCACAGACACATGGGCTCATCCTCTGAGTCTCAGGGTCCTCATCTACACAAGGGGGAGACGCTTCCTCTCTGGTCTTCCCAGGTTCATGGAATCAGTGGAAACAATTTCTGATCCAGAAGCCCTGGCATGGGTGTGAGGGACTGAAAGTTCCTCTGATGATGACCCTTTCTGTGTTTATGGCCTGCAGCTCAGCCCCAATCCCCGCCTGGGATATCGCCTCCTGAGGCTTCCACGCCATGCCATGACCTTTTGAGATCTTGCTCTTACCTCACTTCTCTTAATTTCCATTACTACCTCTCGGTCACCCCCATATCCTTCCAGCTTTCCAGTGCCCTCTGCCGTGCCCCAGCTTCCCCACCTTGCTGCTGTCTCTTCAAGCTTCACACAGCTCACGTACAACAGGGAGGGAATTTATGGGGACAAGAGAGACACACTGAAGTGACTCCTTAGCTGTGGGACCAGAGATGGATCCTCCCCTTTTCCGGGGGCTCTGTGGCCAGATGATCAGTGATCTGTGGTTCTCTCGTACTCCTGGGCGCCACCTACCTTCAGTCTTTCTTCCTCTAGTGCATCCTCATCTGGACCAGACTTCTGCAATCAGAATATAGGGAGAAAGCATGAGTGGGGACCAGCTTCTGGGCGGAGTCCTCAAAGCCCTACCTCCCCATTTTTTCTGAGTCCTTTGAAGTCATCTGGTGTGTCCTTCTGCCATGGGCCGGCTCCCCATCCCCAGGGAGGGGGGTGCCTGACTGTCTTACGCAGCATTTATTGCCCATGTTTTGGGGCAGTCTTCCTGGTGTTCACACCCCCTCTGGTTGCCACTCCATGGGTCCTGTCAGAGGCAGAAAGGGTGGAAGAGGGGGAGATGACCATGATGTCACAAGGGCAACTATGACCCAAGGACCAGGTGGCCTTCTTCAGGCTCAAAGTTGTTGGATAAAGAGGAAACATCTGCCCATTTCCCTCCTGCCAGGGATGGGCTAATGTTCTTTGTGAAACCACAGCCCCCGTGAGTCTGTCCTTTCCCAAGGGTGACTTCTATTCAGCCCACCCACAGGACCTTCCTGTCATCAACCACTGAGGACAGCAGCTCACCCAACGCCGAGAAAGGCATATGGGCTCAGGCTGCTCTCTGCGTCCTGCCTTCTCTGCCACTGTGCCCTTCCTCAATGTGTGGGAATGAGGATCACTGTGAATATGGAGGCTGAACTGAAGGGGCCAAGGAAGGGTTAGGATGGAGGTACCTCAGCCAATTTCTACACCCTCCCAACTGCTGTAACCCTCTGTTCTTTCGCTGTTTGGTGCCTAACAAGCCAATATATGATTCTTTTTCTTTTTTAAAAAAAATATTTTATTTATTTATTTGATAGTGTGAGACACAGGGAGAGATGGAACACCAGCAGGGAGAATGGGAGAGGGAGAAGCAGGCTTCCCACCTAGTAAGGAGCCCAATGCAGGGCTTGATCCCAGGACCCTGGAATCATGACTGAGCCAAAGGCAGATGCCCAGGCAACCCATGTTAGAAGAATCTTTAAACAGTGATGCCACTAATGTGTTCTACTCTGAGAATCCTGTTATATAATTAATCTCTGAGCTAACCATCCCATATCCCTCGTACCCAATAGGTATGTTGTTCTCAGCCTCTCTGAGATCATTGTATGAGGCATGTTAGTTTATAAAATTTGTATGACCCAACTCTGGGAAGCCTTACTGTATTGGTGTCTAAAAAATAATTTCTACCAGGATGCCCAGTTGGCTCAGTCAGTTAAGTGTCTGCCTCCAGTTCAGATCATGATCCCAAGGTTCTGGGTTGGAGCTCCACATGGGCTCCCTGCTCAATGGGGAGCCTGCTTCTCCCTCTCCCTCTGTTGCTTCCCCTGTTTATGCTATCTTGCTCTTCTTCTCTGTCAAATAAATCAATAAAAGTCTTTAAAAAAATAATAAAAGAAATAATTTCTACCTTTTAATTTTCTCAATTTAATACTTATAGAAATCCTACTAGTTCATCATTGATCGATTCTCTTATTTTCCAATATATTCTACACAATTTTATTTATTTATTTATTTATTTATTTATTTATTTATTTTTGAGAGAGAGCATGAGCAGGGGAGGAGCAGAGGGAGAGGGACAAGCAGACTCCATGCTTAGCAGGGATCCTGATGTGGGGCTTGACCCCATGACCCTGAGATCATGACCTGAGCTGAAATCAAGAGTAGCACATTTAACCAACTGTGCCTCCCAGGCACCCCTATGCTATTTTCTAACTCTGTTTTTTTTGTTCTACTTTTTGGAAGATTTTTTCCATTTTTAAAAGAGTCTTAACTTTCAAGAGCTCGTTCTTGTCCTCAGACTATTCTCCTTTTGTAGCATACTATTCTTGTTTCATTGGTTTATCTTTTACTAGGAATATTAGTTTTAATTGTTTGTTTGGTTTTTTAAAACTTTTTCTTCTGTTTCCCATATTGTCCCTATTTAATTTAATTCCCCTTTTTTCTGTTTTTGTTTTTATCTCCGTCTCTCATGTTTATAATCCTTGGTTGTCTCTTCATGTGTATAAGCATGGCACTAGAATGCCAGAGGGAAGCTCAGTGTGCATCGGTGGGGCTTACTAATTGGCACCACTCAGTGTAGGTTAATAAGGCAGAGTTGGGTTTTGTTTCAGTGGGGTGGTGGGCCAAATACCACTATTCACTTGTTTTATTCTTTGGAACTTGTGATAGATTGCTTTAATCATCCTAGGTGCATATATTTTCCTATAGAACTTTGTGCTTTCTTCCCATAAGGGGAAAGAGCTATCGTCCTGTGCCTTGGGTTTAACAGTGCAACATGCTCTGGCCCGAGAGTAAAGTGGAATGATGAAAGGCAAATTTGACTTTGGCTTCAGAAGTCTTTGCCAATTTATGTTTGCCCTCTTGCACTTCTACTATTGCCAACAAGGAAGTGACGGGTAGCCTACTGGTACGAAGAGGAGGATGAGAGACATGTGGAGCAGAGCTTCCCCCACTGAAACACTGCCCAGGGCAACATGCTTACTGTGGTATGCCACTGAGGCTGTGGCAGTTTGCTATGCAGCATTTGTGTGGCAATAATTAACTGATGCCCCAGAGGGGAATCCCGGAACACTGAGAGAGTAGAATGAAGCCTGAGCGCAAGCCTACAGGCAGGTGATCCAGCAGAGAGGGCTGGAGGCCTTGCTGTTTGGCCTGTGAAGTTTCAGTTAATCCCACCATTTTGGTACGGAGCTTCACCTCTGCCTTCAGCCAAGACTGAAATCCCAGAGTCTAGATGCTCTCTGGTTCAGCTTATGCAGAAAATAAAACTTCTCTTCTGCTAGGGTGGAAGAGGGTTATTATCCAGCTATACACATGAAGGAGGAGAATGGGGTGAAGGGGAAATACAACAAATTCTTTTTATTTGTTTATTTAAAAAAAAATTAATTCTAGCGAAATAAGTCAAGCAGAGAAAGACAACTATCATATGATCTCCCTGATATGAGGAAGTGGAGATACAACATGGGGGGTTAAGGGGGTAGGAGAAGAATAAATGAAACAAGATGGGATTGGGAGGGAGACAAACCATAAGTGACTCTTAATCTCACAAAACAAACAGGGTTGCTGGGGGGAGGGGGGTTGGGAGAAGGGGGGGTGGGGTTATGGACATTGGGGAGAGTATGTGCTATGGTGAGTGCTATGAAGTGTGTAAACCTGGCGATTTACATACCTGTACCCCGGGGGTTAAAATATATTATATGTTTATAAAAAAATAAAAAATTTAAAAAAATGTAATTCTATATTTTTCAGTGTTCCAAGATTCATTGTTTATGCACCACAGCCAGAGCTCCATGCAATACGTGCCCTCCTTAATCCCCACCACCAGGCTCTCCCAACTTTGGAAAACAAATTCTTATTTAAATGTTTATTCCTCGGGGTGCCTGGGTGGCTCAGTGGGTTAAGGCTCTGCCTTTGGCTCAGGTCATGGTCTCAGGGTCCTGGGATCGAGCCTCGCATTGGGCTCTCTGTTCAACAGAGAGCCTGCTCCCCCCGCCCCCAACCCCTGCCTGCCTCTCTGCCTACTTGTGATCTCTCTGTCAAATAAATAAATAAAATCTTTAAAAAAAATAAATGTTTATTCCTCATCTCAGATTCTTAGTGGTTGGTGCCTCAATTACATACTGTTGTTATTATATTCTTGTGGTACATTTTAATGTGACTTATGGTATTCCCACATCCTAGTCTCTTTTTTTTTAAATTGTCTTGACTAATTATGGACACTTATTCAATGTGATTTTTTTTTTTTTGTATAGGTTTGTCAAGTTCCCAAAAACTCTTCATGAGATATTTATAGGAATTGAATTTAACTTATAAATTTGGAGATAACTGACAACTTTACAATGGTAACTCATTCTATCAATAACTATATGGTATATTTCTCCTTTTATTTAGTCTTCTTTTGTAGCCTTTGAGTTATGGACAGAAGTGGCATGTGTAAGGGTGATGGGTATTAAGGAGGGTACGTGTTGCAATGGGCACTGCAAACAATGAAACATGGAAGACTGTATCAAAAGGTAACGAAGTACTGTATGGTGACTAACATAAAAAAAAGTATTTGTAAAAAAAAAAAAAAAGAGAGAGAGAGAAGAAGTGGTATGTGTAACTTCAAGGATATGCCCTAAAAGAGAAGGAGTATGACTTTCTCTTCCTCTTATCTCCTTGCTGGCTAGACTGGATGGGAATCTTGAAATTGAAGTAGCTGCGGTGTCTGGGTGGCTCAGTCAGTTAAGCTCTGACTCTTGATCTCAGCGCAGGTCTTGATCTCAAGGTCGTGAGTTTGGGCCCCAGGTTGGGCTCCAATAGTGTGGCATCTCCTTAAAAAACAAAACAACAATAACAAAAAGAGGGGCGCCTGGGTGGCTCAGTGGAGTAAAGCCTCTGCCTTCAGCTCAGGTCATGATCTCATGGTCTCATGATCTCAGGGCCCCCCTCCCTGCCTGCCTCTCTGCCTACCTGTGATCTCTGCCTGTCAAATGAATAAATAGGGGCGCCTGGGTGGCTCAGTGGGTTAAAGCCTCTGCCTTCGGCTCAGGTCATGATCCCAGAGTCCTGGGATCGAGCCCCGCATCGGGCTCTTTGCTCTCAGCAGGGAACCTGCTTCCTCCCCTCTCTCTCTGCCTGCCTCTCTGCCTACTTGTAATCTCTGTCTGTCAAATAAAATAAATAAAATCTTTAAAAAAAAAAAAAAAAAGAATAAATAAAATCTTAAAAAAAAAAAAAAAAACAGTAACCAAAAGAAACCTCAGGAGCCATTCAGGATCATGAAGTGACCTTGGGATAGAGATTATATATAGCCAAGTAGCAAGTTAGAAGGGGCCAGGATTCCTCCCCCTGTGAAGTTCCAACTGGGCCTGGGCACCTATTTCTGAACTTCTTTGGGAAAGAGAAATAAACTTCCAATTTATTTGAAGTTTGTTACTTTGGTTGTGTTGGCATTCACAGTGACCACGTAGTTACGCTCCACCCCAGTGGTGCTCAAAGTGGTCTCTAGAACAGAAGTCATAGCATCACCTGGAAACTTATTAGGGATACCCATTCTTGGGACCCTCTACTGAATCAGAAGTGCTGGGTGGATCCCAGGGATCTTTTTTAATGAGCCCTCTACGTGGTTGTAACATATGCTACTGTTTGAAAAGCATTGGTCTATTTCTCTCCTAGGTCCAACACATATAATAGGATTTCCATGGGACGACGGCCTACTCTTTTTAGGAGGTAGAGCTCAGAGGTTATCCTGGAAGTGAAGGCTGCCACACATATGCTTTGTGTAAGCTGAGTAGAGGGCAAGGGAAGGATGGGACAATTTTATTTATTCCTAATACAGTTGTTTCATAAATGGCTGATGGTTGCCCATGGCTCCCTCCTGCTGACTTGTTGAACTAGGCTAATTAAAGACTCCACATTTGGCTCATAGGTGACCAATCCATGATTAGATTAATATTCTGGCCATTCTGATTCTAGATAATTGGAAGAATTACCCATTAATCCACAACACTTTTCCATTTCACCACGCTACACAGCATTACAAAAATGCTTTGGTCCTTTGGGCACATTAAATGAGAGATAATTCCACACTTACTGTCAAGAATTCCCTAAGCACACCTTCTGCCAAGTTTCTAATTAAAAAACTAATTTTTGAAAACCACTTTCTGAAAACCAGCTCACATAAAATTCAATCTAAGTGTTTATTAATCTATTGAGATCTCCTATTCTTTTGCTATCTATCTCAGCAAACTGACTTAAGTGAAAATGAAGGTTGATTGTCTCACAAAATGAATTCCCATAGTATAGGTAGTGGTAGCTTCAGGCATGGCTGGATCCAGAGGCCCAAAACAATCCTCAGAGCTTCCTTTCTCTCCTGGCACCTGTTGGATCTACTTTCCTCTGTGTCAACTCCATTCTCAGCTATTTCCATGTGGTGTCTGTAGCAGCTCTGGTTTCATAATCTTTATAGTTGGCAATCCTAAGAGTTCCAAAACCATACCAGAATGGAGACTCACTGGCCTGACTGGTGCCACGCGCTCATCCCTGAACCATAGGCATAAAATATTCTGACATTCCTCTAATTACTTGCACATACCCTAGGCTGATCCATGATGAATGATGGATGATGCCTCCATCATCCAGGAGCAACCATGCTGGTGCCCTCCATGAGACCTGTCCCTCTCATCTTTGTGGAGTTCTTAGGGATAAGGAGTAAGCAGGGTCTAGAAGAGCAGAACTGTGTCTGAGGATTGGCACGTTAACTATTAACGATCTCTACCAGAAACATACAGATCCAGAAAATCCAGCGAATTGAAAAGACAGAGACAAGGAGACATGACATTATGAAATGTGTAGAGAGGAAGGCCTGGACCGAAGGAGAAAGATACTGAGGAACATAAACAGATAATTATATAGTGAAAGATGAAATTATGAGGGATAGACAGAGACACACAGGCAGATGAAAAGCAACGGGGAAGGATCTGTAGCTGAAATGAAGAGACAACAGTAGATCCTCCCTCCACCACCTGGTACACACACACACACACACACACACACACATGGTAACGTTATCAGGGAGGGATAAAAACTCAAGAAGCCCTAGAATAATGTGTCTATTGGGCATGACGGTTCGAAGATGATTGTCGAAGCGATTCATTCAGGGATGGTAGGACATGTGTTTCTAGAAAGTAGGGTGTGAACCATAGTGAAACCACAAATTCATGGTCTGGTAGGATCATGTACTCATTCATTACATAAGTATTTACTGAAACCACCAAAGAAAGCCACAACCTAATGAAAAGTCTCTTTTCAAAACTTGAACAGATGTTCCTCCAAAGGTGTGCAAATTGCCAAAAAGCATGAGAAGATACCTAACATCATTCATCACAAGAGAAGTGCAAATAATACTGCAGTGAGGTACCACTTCCCAAGAAGTTGGCAAGAATTTGAAAAAAAGACAATAACAATTGTCAACAAGAGTGTAGGGAAATTGGAGCCTGTACATCGTTGGTGGGAATGTGAAATGGTGTAAATGCTAAGTATTCGTAGTGGCATGATTCACAGCAGCCAAAAGGTGCACCCAATCCAAATGTCTATCAAAAGATGAGTGGATAAACAAAAGATGGGATAGCCAGACAAAACATATCAATCACCCATAAAGAGTAACAAAGAGGGGCACCTGGGTGGCTCAGTGGGTTAAGCCTCTGCCTTCGGCTCAGGTCATGATCCCAGGGTCCTGGGATCAAGCCATGTTGGGCTCCTTGCTCAGCAGGAGCCTGCTTCTCCTTCTCCTTCTGCCTGCCACTTCCTTGTGCTCTTGCTCTGTCAAATAAATAAAATCTTCCAAATAAAAAAGCAACCAAGAACAAGAGGCACCTGGGTTGCTCAGTAAGGTTAAGCATCTGACTCTTGATTTTGGCTCAGATCATGATCTTGTGGTTATGAGATCCAGACCCACACTGGGCTCCATGCTCAGTGGGCCATCTACTTGAGATTCTCTCTCTCCGTCCCTCTAAAATAATAAATCTTTTTTAAAAAGTAATGAAGTACTGATGCATGCTACAGGGTGATGAGCCTCCGAAACATGTTAAGTAAAACCAGACACAAAATATTTTATGATTTCATTTATCCCGAAAGTGTCCCGTAGGGAAATCTCCGGAGACAGGCTGCAGACTGGTGGTTGTCATTGGCTGGAGGAAGGGGTGCTGAAAAGTGATTGTTTCAGGGGCACAAGGTTTTCATTTAGGATGGTGAAAATGTTTTAGAACTTGGTACAGATGATAGTCATTGCTTAACACCATGAAGGTACTAAATGCCACTGAATTGTTAGTCTTACGTTAATGGTTAAGGTTATGTGGTGAATCTAGAAATGGTTATGTGAATTGTACTTAAATTAGATTCATGTTCTGGGTCCTTTTATGTGATGGTCTGTCAGGTGCAACCATAACAGAATAAAAGCACAAAAACACAAAATCCGTTATACTCCAACGTCTGAAAGAGGAGGTCACCCCATGTCATGCAGGGTCACGGGGGAGGCATCAGGTGTGGTCGGGCGGCAGAAGACAGGACTGAGAAAACAGCTTTTCCCATGGCTTTTGTTGGAGTGGGAAAGGCAAGGCAGGATAGGGTGAACAGTGTAGGACTGACTGGTTTGAGTATTTTCTGTGGCCACGAAGTTATACAGATGCTTGGTACACCTGGTTTAGGACGATTAAAGCAGAGGACTATGGCCCCCTGGGGTGTACAGGACAAAGAAAGAGGAGGTATGGCCCTGCACTGGTTCCTTTGCGGATGAAAATCATGCTCTGGGATGAGTCCTTTGCTATCTCTAAGGACTGGCTGGCCCTAGGAAGGGCAGTGTCTCCCAAACCCAAAAGGGATTTTTTTTTAAGGATGAAAAAATGGCTTATTATGTAGAATATGTAGAATAGCATATATGTGTGTGTGTGTGTGTGTATACATATATATATGTTATTTGTCCCATATATATATGTGTGTGTGTGTGTGTGTGTGTGTGTGTGTGTGTGTGTGTGTTTATTTATTTATTTATTTATGGAAGAGAGAGGGAGAAGAAGAGAGAACTACTGACCTAGGTTCCGGGAACAGCACTGAACCGAGAGTCTTGCTCTCCTGGAGCTCAACCTCTACTGGGGGCAATAAAAAACAGAAAATGATGTAAGATAATCTTGGGTAGCAACGAGGACTTTGAAAGCAGGAAAGCAGGGTCAGGTACTAGAACGTACAGTACAGGGTGGGGAAGTCATTTCAATAAGATGGTCGAAGAAGGTCTCCCTGAGGAGGGAGCATGGGGCAGAGCCACACGTGAGTGGAGGGGATGCCCAACCTGGAAAGGCTATCTAAGGAGAGGAAGCAGCAAGTGCAGAGTGCTGAGATGAAAATGTGGAGGTTCAGGGGCGATCTGAAAGGCAGGGGGCCAGGAAGACATGGCCAGGCCGGGACCATGCAGGCTTATGGAGACCCCAGGAGGGTTTTTGGACTTGTTCTAAATGTGATGGGAAGACAGTGAAGAATGAAGAACCCTCCATGGGGCACAGCCACAGGGGGCGCCATGTGCATGGACCACACTGTGAAGGAGTCTCCCTGGAGTTGGCTGAGTGGGTGGCCCTGTGACCCCAAGTCTCCTCCCCCAGTGTCAGACGGGGAGGCTCCTGGGTTTCAGGCCCCACCCTCCAGCACCAGATGCTCAGACTCCGGGGCCCCTCCTTGAGCAGACTGTGCCAGGCCTAGTCTCTGCAGCCATTTTCCCTGACCCTCTGCTGACACATGGACCTCCAGGGGCTGGCCTGAAAGAGACCCGTTGACGCAGAGGTGGAGCAGACCTGATCAGTTCTTTATTGGGAAGGGGATGCAGTCTGTAATCCGACAAATCTGTGAGCCCAAAAAAATCTCAAGTTCAAGACCCAGATGGGATGCCGTGAGGTCGTAGGTGCCCTGGAAAAAGCCACGGGAATGGCAGTTATGCCAGCGCCAGTAGACCTGGATGATGCGGACAGCGTGGAGCAAACGGCAGTAACGCTGGCGGACGCGCCACATGCGGACCAAGGATTGCAGCTGGACCACTGCCCATTCTCGTCGCGAGAAGGACTCGAGGGCTGCTCTCTTTCTCCTCTCCAGCAGCTTTGTCAGCATCAGCTTCCACCAGTGCTGAATGATACATGCTCTGAGGGCTGCGTGCAGCAAGGTCCTGCGCACCAGGGTGCCCCGCCACCACGCCTGGATCTTTATGGCTTTCTGCTCTTGGTCAGGATGCTTCTTTTTTGGGGGGCAAAGAGGTGGCAAAGATAAACAAGGGATCCTCAGGGAACGTTCCCCACCCACCTCAGCTCCAGGGCAGGCCAAGCAGGGCTTGCTCAGAAGTTCAGGAGCACTGGGCAGGGAGCCAGTAGACCAGATAGGTGTCTGGTCTCTGCGCCTCTCTCTCAATGGACCTCGGATTGCCCCCCGGGGCTCAGGCTCCTGGACTGTAGAATGGAACATTCTGGCACTAGCTATCCTGGCTGGCCTGTCTGGAAGAAGCACGCCATGCACCACCTTCCACCTGGGCCTGGGCCTGGCCACCTACCTGGGCTGCGTATTCCTTCCCCTCCACCCCACCGAGGTGGCTGGAGAAGTGGCAGCCTTTGTTTGCATTCATGCCTGACTCCATCCAGCTCAACCCACAACCTGCTGTGTCTCTCCATCAAGTCACAGTATTACAAGTTTCCCTGCTCCATGCAGTGTGGAGTCCTTCTCATTTATGTCTCACTTTCACTTCGTGGGGTTCTCACATCTTAAACGTCAGTTAGCACACATACGTGCACACGTGTACATGCACACTCCCACACAGTTCTATACTCGGCTTTCCCTGCACGTGGCAATGCCTTCTCCAAACACAGCCTCACTGCCCCACTCCCCAGCTTGGCAGGGTCTGAGTCCCACTTGTCAGGGGTTCCCGTCCTTACGACCAAGTCTCTGTGCCTCTGTCACCCACCTTTCTCCGACCGAGAAGGAACTCAGAGGAGAGGATAACCAAGGATAAAGCAGAATGTCCCAAGCCAATCAGGATGAATGGTTGCCCTACTCATTCCAGCTCTGGGTAGGGCAACCGTTCATCCCGATTGGCCTGGGACATTCTGGCTTATGCTTATTGTTCTCGAGGAATCATCAAAGCCCAACCTTGTACTCACACATGGAACCTGGTCCCGGTGACAGATTCCAGGATCATGCCATGCTATGGGGCACAGAGAAGACAACCCAACACTCCTTGCAAATAAGAGTCACTCTCAACTTTGAGGGCCTCCATTGACCTACCTTTGCTGGTGGGGGTGGGGGAGGTGGAGGTGGAGGTGGAGGGGGTGGGGGTGGAGTCTCTTTCTTTTTCTTCTTTTTCTCTTTTTTTTCTTCCTCTTTCTCTTCCACTTTTTCTTCCACTTTCTCTTCCTCTTCCTCTTTCCTCAAAGTGGTTTCCTCAATATCTTCTATCACGATTTCACAAACATTGCCATCCTTCTGTAATCAGAGTTCAGAGGAGAACGCTATCATTAGAACTGTGTACAACTTCATGCTAAGTCCACCACATACTCAACCTCCTGCCTGGCCCAGAGTCCCTCGATGTAGAACTCGCATCCTGAGTTAGTTTTTTTTTTTTTTTAAAGATTTTATTTATTTGACAGACAGAGATCACAAGCAGGCAGAGAGGCAGGCATAGAGAGGGACGCAGGCTCCCTGCTGAGCAGAGAGCCCGATGTGGGGCTCGATCCCAGGACCCCAGGACCACGACCCGAGCCGAAAGCAGAGGCTTTAACCCACTGAGCCACCCAGGTGCCCCCTCGCATCCTGAGTTAACTGTGGAAATCCACCTTCCCCTGCCTGCAACTTTGGGTGGCTCTCTCTTACACAAAACCGAATGCCCATGACTTGGATATGGATGGTTCAAAGTCCCTCAGGTCTATAATCCCCTAAATTCCCCATGATAGGAGCATGATGGTTCCATTGCTCCCAGGTCTGTACTCTCCCCGCCGCAGCCTGGCAGGAAGAGGGGAGGAAGAGACAGAGATGTGATGTCATAAGGGCACCTGTGACTCGGGCTCCAGGATGGTTCCAGACAGTTGAGTTCTTTTTTGGTGAAAATATGGAAGTCCTTGCCCACTCTTTCTTACCATTAAATGCCCAAAAGTTGGCAAAAAAGGCAGCACGCAGAAAATACCGCCCATGGACACAAAAGTTTATAGACACAGTCATTTCAGGCTGGTGGAGAAAACCACAAATTTGAGACAATTTAAATATTAAGAGAGAATTCAACTAGATGCGTTTCATTTCAATCAGACAATGGAACCAAATAATGATTAGAAAGAATGAGTTGGCAACAAAATCTTAAATAAGCAGTTCCCTAAAGATTTATGAATGGCTAGGAAGCACATGAAAAGTTCCCCAACATCATCAGTCATGAGGAAAAGGAAAATCAAAACCACAATAAGATCCCCCCACCGAACACATTAGAGAAAGGCTAGCACAAAAAATACCGACAACACCAAATATTGGCAAAGACATACAACAGCTGAATCCTCATGACACTCCCGGCAGGAAGGTAAGGGACAGTTTCTACTGAAGTTCAGCATCTATCCACCCTAGAACTCAGTGGGTCTGTGCCTAGATATTTACACACAAGGGGCGCCTGGGTGGCTCAGTGGGTTAAGGCCTCTGCCTTCGGCTCAGGACATGGTCCCAGGGTCCTGGGATCGAGCCCCGTGTTGGACAGAGAGCCTCAGTAGGGAGCCTGCTTTCTCCTCTCTCTCTGCCTGCCTGTCTGTCTACTTGTGATCTCTGTCTGTCAAATAAATAAAAAGAAATTTTAAAAAAGAATGAAAACACATGTCTGCAAAAGAGTTGTTCATGCCTGTTCACAGCAAATTTATTCAAAGAGGTCAATGCTGGAAACAATTCAAATGTGCATCAACCGGTGACTAGGCAAAGAAATTGTGGTATATTCATTTAAGGAAATAATAAAAAGTAATAAAAATGGACAAACGTCTGACACCCACAATAACACAGGTGAACCTCGAAAACATGCTAAATGAAAGAAGCCAGACATCCAGGAGCATTTACACAATGATTCCACTTATAAAAAGTTAGAAAACAGGCAAAATGAAACTATTGGTAAGATAATTCCAAATGGACTTTACACCTGGGGTAAGGTATAAGAGGTTTTGCCAGCAAACAGCATAAAAAAAAAAAAAGAGAGAAATTTGCTACATCTTGTTTTGGGTGGTGGCTACCTGGGAAAACAGAATCATGAAAACTCATCAAACACCATAAAGAAGCACTTGATAAAGTCATAGTGAGGGGGAGCAGAGAGGGGGAGGCCATTTAAGGTTGGAGGGTGTTCGTGTAAAGGTAGTGAAGTGAGGGGAAGGGAAGACAACGGTTGGCTAGAAGAGGCAGGAAGAGGTTGGCACACACGGAAGAGGGCAGGCAGGGAAGCATCTGTTCGGAGACGTAGGTGTTGGACCATCCCATATGCAAGGCTTGAGTCTCCCGATCTCTTTCTTAGCTTAGATCTCAGCCCAGAAGTGTTTTTTGTTTGTTTCTTTTTACTATATTGTTACTTTTCAATTCATTCAAGCAGAAATTTATTTTTTTTTTAAAGATTTAATTTACTTATTTATTTGAGAGCGAGACAGAGAGCATGAGTCAGGGGGGCGCAGAGAGAGAGAGGGAGAAGCAGGCTCCCCGATGAGCAGGGAGCCCAATTCGGGGCTTGATCTCAGGACCCTGGGATCATGACCTGAGCCGAAGGCAGATGCTTAACCAACTGAACCACCCAGGAGCCCCATTCAAGCAAAAATTAAAAAAAAATGTTTTGATCAGTTTTTCAGTTATTCTCAGCAAAAGGATTAATTCTAATGATTCGGCACACCATCATCTGAAGTGGAAATGTCTCCAGATTATATGCGCTTCTTTCAAATTGAATCACAGTTAACACACGGGTTACGTTCATTTCGGGTGTACAACACAGCGACTGGACACGTTTAACTCCTGCTCTATATTCATCTACCACCTTATTCTCAACTTCTCATCACGTTTTGTTAACAAAATACAGGTGTCTTCCCCCTCCCCCAGCATTCTTATATTTATTCAAATTAAAAATCAGAATTTGATTCTTATACCGCTAGGGTAAACAGAGCACATACAATCATAGTGTAGAGCAAACTCCCCCCCCCCCCCCCCCCCGCCCACCCTCCCCACCCCCCGCCCTGGGAACCTTCTAGAATAACAATCACCCTGAAAGAACTCTGAAGACCAAGAGCCTCTAATGAAGGAAACTGTTAAAGCCACCCTTCCTCCAGGATGGGGGGCCGGGCTTCAGGTCACTCTCGTCCAGCTCAGCCCGCCAGCCATCTGCGAACTGTCCTGACCGCAACAGCTTCTCGTGCTTTCATACCCTCCTCCCTCTGGACAGTTCTGGGGATCTTGGTTTCTGTGTGTGTGCGCGCGGGAAAAATGACAGCACCACGAGGCACGTGGTACCATCAGCGCAGGAGCACGCCTTCCCCAGGAAAGTGACAAACCCGCGTGGGTTGGGGAGGAGGGGTACAAGCTTGCCAAAAATACCCTTTGGGTAACACCATGTCTCTCTCTCTCTTTTTTTTTTTTTAAACAGTATTAAATTCAATATGCTGGCTAACTGAACATAATAAAAAAAACTATTAAATTCAGATGCACACAGAACTACAAAAATATTAATCCATTATGTTTTATTATGAGCACATCTTGGATCCTTACCTCCTTACCCTGCCCTTTTGCCAAGGGTATTACCATTTTGGAAACATCTAAACAACAGACCTGTCAATCAAAATAATTCTGCAGAACCTTTCCGAAATGACCCAGAGAAGAATATGAAATGATGTTCCCGGGTTCCAGGGTACAGAGTCTCTACATCCTCCTGGAATTCTAGAAATCTCCAGTGTAGCCATATGCTAAGGGGATCAATGCAGAATGTTCAGCAGGTTTCCCCCTGTATCTCAGACAGCTTTCGGCATTTGTGTGAAAGAACTGCTTTCACGTCCCAGAAAAGACCCAATGCAGAGTCAGATCTTGAGGGGGAAAGTTCAGGGCAGCAGACAAAAGCACCGAGCCATCAGTGAGTCCCAGGGAGCAGCATCTGGAAAGAGAAGAACCAGAGCAGGGATGCTGCCGCCTGCTGATGACCCTTCTTCGGATGCCCAGGGTCAGTGCGATCCTGGCCCCTGTGAAAGAATCGCACTGTGATGATTCATCTGGGCCCTCACCGCCTCAGCTGGGGGTCCACCCATCTGCTCCTTGGTCAGCTCAAAGCACCCGCAGGCCACCTGCTGCTGCCTGGCCTCCTCGCTCACCGCTCCCTGGCAGCTCCCAGAGAGGTATATGCCCGTGGCCTGATCGTCCTGGAGGACTCTCTCCACATCTTTGTATGCTTTTGTGCACTTGAACTTAACAATGAGTTCCCACCCGGTGGTGAACCTCTGCCTCCTGCTGGGGGAGGTGGTATGTTGGTCAAATTGAGGCTTTGCAGAGTTGGAGGGGGGCATTTCAGTCTTCTGCTTCAAGAGATGCTCCCTCCAGAAGCAAGACAAGCTGGTCTGGGAGGAGCTTTTCAAACTCTTCAGTCTCCCTTTGTTTCTGTTCTCAGGGTCTCTAGCCACTCGTATTCAGTTCTCCCCCATGTGAGCCTGGTGCTCCCTCTGCAGTAGCTCAGCCCCAGAAGGGGAGGGTGGGAACGGGCGGGCTGGCTCGTGGGAGAGCAGAAGGAGTGCTCCCCGCCCCCCCCCCAACACCTAAGGCACAGCTTGGGAGGTGGGCGGGAGGAGTGACAAAATGCAGGTGTCTATATTTTTGCTAGATGAATGTGACAGATTCACATTTATCATGATTTCTAATATGACTGATGTTACGGTGCTACTGTTTCAAGGCTTCCGTGCCTGGTTTTCCCAGGAAGCAGGCAGCAGAAGAGAGGAACGCTTCGTGTCGTGGACCCTGGGGAGGGAGGCGGCAGGCGGCTGCTCCTCAGCTCCTGGCCTGGCCTTCCCAGCTGGCTTCTCTGTTCTCCTACCCTGAGTGGAGGGGATGCCTGGACAGGAGATGCAGAAGAGTAAAGCCCAAGACCCATACTCCTTGGGGACAGGTGTTAGACCAGGTTCCCTGTCCCTACTGGCATCCCAGTGAGCCTGAACCCTAGGGTCTAGTTTAGAGAGGAGATTTTCCAGCTCTGTCATCAAGAGCAGGGGCAGCAGGTGGCCTTGACCCAGAATCCCCTTTCTATGTCAAGGATTTCCATTAAGTGGCCATCAGGTTGAGTAGGCTGTGGCACCCTATGTCATGGCCTCCTCTATTTCAAGCTCCATCTGGCTTTGCAGACCATACCGAATTAACAGGAATCAAGAAAGGACCTGGTAACACTGTCTGGGGGCCAGCCAGTGGCTCTTGAAAAAAAGAAAAATTGGACTCCAAAAGATAACCATGTCAAATCCCTAGAACCTAGGAAGGTTATCTCCTGCTATGAAAAATGGGATTAAGTGAAGGGTCAGGAGCTTATCCCGGATTATCTAGGTAAGACCTCCACCATCACACACATGCCTCATCAGAGAGAGGCTGAGAGGGTTTTGAGAGAGATACAGAAGGAAAGGCGACGTAAAGATGGAAGCAGAGATCACAGCAGAAGCTGGAAGTGGCAGGGAAGGAATTTTCTAGAACTTCGTGGTGGTGGTGTTTGGTGGGGGGATCTGGCTCTCCTGATGCCTCGATTTCAGGCTCCAGCCTACAGAATTGCAAGAGAACACATTTCTATTGTTTTAAGCTCCCACGTTTGTGGTAATTTGTTCCAGCAGCCACATAAACTAATACACCCCCTACATTTTAAGTAGGGCAATGAAGTCTCTTTTTCACTTAAGCCAAGTCAGTTTTCTATCATTTGCAACTGAAAGAGTCCTAATTCAGAAAGGAGTTTGAGGGAGAGAGGCAAAGGAATAGAGTGTTACCTGAGCATAACAGAGGAGGGGAAGCTGAAGACTGGGGAAAGGGCTGGGGGAAGGAACTCTACCGGTGCGGCTGGATAAGCCAAATTCCAGTACCTAATAAAGCAACACTGGGACGTGTCTGTTTTATGCAAAGACATAAAAATCTTGGCCACATACTAAGAAAGAGTCAAGACAATACGAGGTTGGGTACAGGGGCTAGAAAAACCAGAACTTGCCTGAGGAAGAAGAAAAAAGGAGGGGAGGGGTCCCTTCTCAAATCCGTGATATTGCTAAATGTGCAGACACCCTTTATTGGTACAAGCAAGGGCAGACCGAGCCATGGGAGATGCTCAGCCACGAGGGGGAATGTCTACACCTCCTACTGGTAGCAGGTGCAGCCATAGGGAGATGTCTACACATTGGGAGAATGTCTAGCTATGGTGGGGATGTCTCTAGCCTTAATGTAGATGTTCAGTCATGGTTCGGATGTGTAAGGACCTATTTAGCCAGAGCGCTTCCATCCGGTTAAACAATAACGTTGTTGTTTAAAACTTCAACTGTCCCTGTCCCCGCTTCCCCCTGGTGACTTACTTAAAAACAAGTCCCGGAAACCAGTCCTAGATAACAAAGCCCAAATACAAGGGTGGGTCAGGACTGGTGGAGACATTCGATCAGGACGGGGATGCAGACTGTCTCCCTAGTTACCAAGCAGTATGGGCCCCGCCCTTTGGCCACCTTTAGGGCAACAATTCTAACCAAGGTGATAAGCTGGTTCAAATATCTACTAGGGTAAACTGTAATTCAATTGGTCACTTATGTGTGACCCAACATGACTGTGCAGCTTTCTCTGTGTGTTACAATCTCATTGGCCACCTGTGCGTGGCCAGGCCCAACCACATGGCCTTTACCCTTAAAAGCTAGTCTGTGAAGCAGAACCAAACAGAACGTTCAGTTTGATTCTTGATGCTTGGCACAAAATAAAGCTTTGCTTGACCTTTGCTTTGTATCAGTTTCGCTCCTTTAATCATGGACCCATTATTGGGGGACCTTACAGGATGTCCAGTCATGGTTGGGGTGTCCAGTCATGGTTGGGGTGTCCAGTCATGGAAAGAGGTCCTGCCATGGGTCCACGCTCAGTTGATTAGGAATGTTCAACCAATAAAGATATCTCTCAGAAGCTCAGCTGAACTAGAAAGAGTTCAGAGCTGGCGGTTATTACAGTAGATGTCCTGACCGTGACCTTGAGGCCCTCAGGGGAAAAGAAGGACAGGAGAGTACTTGAGCCTGAGATGGGTGCCCTGGTTGGTCTTTGAGGCTTCATTGTTTTTTTGACCTGTGTCGGACCTGTTTTCAATCCTTTGAGGTATATACCCAGAAGTAGGATTGCTGGATGTTATTTTTAATTTATTTAATTTGTTTGTTCTAGTTTTAATTTTTTGAGGGTCCACCATACTGTTCGCTAGCATGGCTGCACCATTCTACATTCCCAGCAATGACGCATGAAAACTCTGATTTCTCCACATTCTCACCCACATTTGTTATTTGCTGTTTTTTCCCCTTAATTAGTATCCACTTTCATGAGTGTGAAGTGTGTCTCACTGTCGTTTTGATTTGTACTTCCCCCATGACCAGTCATGTTGAGTCCATCTTTACATGGATTGTCTTCTCCAGGTCCTTCGCTCATTTTTTTTTTTTTTAAGATTTTATTTATTTATTTTACAGAGAGAGAGAGATCACAAGTAGGCAGAGAGGCAGGCAGAGAGAGAAGGGGAAGCAGGCTCCCTGCTGAGCAGAGAGTCCAATGCGGGGCTCGATCCCAGGACCCTGAGATCATGACTCGAGCGGAAGGCAGTGGCTTAACCCACTGAGCCACCCAGGCGCCCCCTTCACTCATTTTTAAATTGGATTGTTTCTTGTTGTTGCTGAATTTTAGGAGTTCTCCATATATTCTAGATATTAATCTCTTACTAGATACATGATTTCAAATATTTTCTCACATTCTGGGGGGTGCCTTTTTACCTGATGATAGTATCTTTTGATGCACAAAACCGTAATCGAATTGGTCTATTTTTTTCTTTTGTTTCCTGTGCCTTTGGTGCCATTTCTTGGATATGGCCAAGCCCATGGTACAGCTTTTGCCCTATGTTTTCTCCTGAGAGTTTAAGAGAGTTTTAGGTCTTACATTTAGGTGTTTGATCCACTTTGAATTAATTTTTTATATGGTGCTCAGTAAGGGTTCCAATTCCTTCTTTTCTGCATCTAGAAAAGCAGTTTTCCTGGCCCCATTTTTTTTTTTTTTGAAAGCACCGTCCTTTCCCTATTGTGTGGTCTTGGCATCCTTGTCAAAAACAGTTGACCATACACATGAGGACTGTATATGTGGGCTATCTGTTTTAGTCTGTTGGTCTGTCTTTATGCCAGTACCACAATGCTTTGATTACTTTAAAGAAAAACTTTGGTAGTAATTTTTGAAATCAGGAATCAAGCATGTGTGAGTCCTTCAGCTTTGTTCATTCTCTTCAGAGTTCTTTGAGATCCCATATGAATTTTATGTTTTTATTTATTTATTTATTTATTATTTTTATTTTATTTTTTTTTTAATTTATTTTTCAAACAACAAGTCTCACATATTTGTTACTGAACCAACCCACCAGTGCATAAGCATAGCAACAGAGAAAAATCATTTCCCCAATAAAGCACATCTGTTGTTCAGGCAGTAGTGATGTTTACTCGTGACCTTCATTCAGCATGAATATACGTGTGCCCTCTCAAGTGTGATCCCTTACGGACCTAACTTCATTCTTCTCTAGTACCTCCTCAGTTGTCGCTGAGGAGCCTAATGTAGGCTGTTGTGGACTGGTTTATATTCCACAGCTCTATCTGGGGGTGCAGAGTTGGGCAGAGAGCCCTGCTCCTCATCAGAACCCAGAACCCAAATGTCTCGTAATAGCCTTCCAGGGAAGACAGCAGCTCCTCACAAGCCCCCCATCCTCTCCTGTTCCAGAAGGATCCCAAGGCATCTGGCCAAGACTAGATTCGCTGGGGTTCAAGACTTTGCCTTCGTAACCTATGTGGGTATGTGCAAGCCTGCCATGGCGAGATCATCCCTCTACAGCTCCATCCCTGGAAATTCCTGGGCCCACTAAGATGTCTCAGGGGCCCGGGCCACTCCACTGGATACAGTGGAGTGCAGATTGGGGCCGGAGCCCTATTCATCTTAAGGCAGCATTGGCTGAGCGACCATACTGTGACCCCCAGGCGGGTGATCAGGCCCTCTGAGGGCACTGGACCATAGCCAGGCTCCCCACCTGGAGCCAAGCCAGCTGAAAATGTCATTCATCCAGGGGCAGCAGAGGCCCGAACTCTCCTAGCCAGCAGAGTCCGGAGCAATGGCAATGTCTATCACCAATCTCACTAGGAAGTTTAGCACGATGAGCAGTCTGTGAAAAGGTATTAAAAAAGTCCAACAAAACCAGGATGAAGTTGCAGGGAATCATACCAGGGTCCAGAAAGTCCATTACCTCAAAGGGAGGCCATTCGTTTCTGGAATCAGCAGATGCTGACGGGTTCTGAGCGTTTTCATTTCCAAGTTCTCATTGGTCAGTGAAGGTGGTGGAGGCCACCTGGGTGATGTTGACCAGATGCCCAGCGGACGAGAGCTGAGAGAGAGGGTAATGGTCCCTCCAGCCATGACCTTCGGGGGCTAAGATGTTCTCTTTTTTAAGGGGGGAGGGTCAAAGGTAGAGGGAGAATCTTAAGCAGACCCCACAGGCAGTGAAGAGCCAATGTGGGGCTCGATCTCACTACTGTGAGATCATGATCTGAGCTAAAATCAAGAGTTGGATGTTTAACTGACTGAGCCACCCAGGCGCCCCTAAGGTGCTCTCTTCTTAATTCAGCTTGGTTCAGCAAGAATCTGGTTCTG
The DNA here is from genome assembly GCF_009829155.1 of Mustela erminea. Lineage (NCBI taxonomy): Eukaryota > Metazoa > Chordata > Mammalia > Carnivora > Mustelidae > Mustela > Mustela erminea. Next base: position 21,196,310 of record NC_045614.1, on the reverse strand, counting down.
CGGTCTTCCTTAAGTGCATTGTGCCATCCCAGCATGCCTCCCATCTCCTGACATCTGGGCCACATCACCACCTTAAGAGTGGTCACCTCATGGTCATGATCAGAATTTTTGCAAGGAAAGCATCTGACAAGGCAGCCTGGAAGCCATCTTTGGAAGTAGAGATTCTGTGGGAAAAGCCCAGCCCCACTTCCGCCCTTGACTCACAGGGTCCTTCCTCATTGCTGGAAAATTCTCAACCATCTTCCCTAGGCATTTCACATCTCTGTGGCACGTCTCCTGAATTTATCTTTCTGACTTTGTCCTCCTCCCCATCCCCATCTCTTGCTCCGCTTCTGCCACACCAGCCTCATTGATGTCTCTCAAACATGCCAAGAGAGTGTCTTGACATCTCTCCATCCCCGAGGTATCTACAAAGCTCCTCCTCCCCGCCTCGTTAACCCGGAAGTGACTTCCCCCACTCTCTGACCATCATATAAAAGAGAGACCTCCTTTCCACCCAGCATGTTCTGTCTTCCCCTGCTTGACTTTTCCCCATAATGAACACTACTCTCCAAATACTCTCTCCATAACTGTCCCAGAAGTACAAGAGTCTTGCCTGCTTTTTTTCACTGTTGGAGCCCTGGCCTCAACAACACTCTGTGGCAGAGAGTGGATGCTCAGTAACTAAGAGTTGAGTGAATACATTGGTCTAAACCAGTTAAATAAATCCCACCGCAGGGCAGCTGGGTGGTTCAGTGGGTTAAGCCTCTGCTTTCGGCTCAGGTCATGATCTCAGGGTCCTGGGATAGAGCCCTGCATGGGGCTCTCTGCTCAGTGGGGAACCTGCTTCCCCCTCTCTCTCTGCCTGCCTCTCTGCCTACTTGTGATCTCTGTCTGTCAAATAAACAAATAAAATCTTTAATCAATCAATCAATCAATCCACCCCACCAAACACAGGCCACTCAGCCATGGGTCACCGACAAGTGCCTTCCCTGGGCCTCAGGGCCTAGTCAAGGATTCCCAGCAACACTAAGCAAAGAACTTTTGTTCAAAGATTCACTCATTCATCCACGTAACAATTATTGAGCCCCTACTATGTGCCACGTAATATTATAGGTATTTGTTAAAGCAAAGAGTCAGACAGAGAGGAAGTCCCCACTTGCCTAGAGGTCCATTCCAGGGAGGGAAAGAAAACAACAAATAAATGTGCTTTCAGTGAATTGGGACAAATGGCTATTTGTGACTGGTGTGCCCTAAGGGGTTTAGGGATCATACTGCCTAGTTTTGACAACGCTAACTCTCACCAACAAGGGCAAGTCCGTTAGAAAGTTTTCTGCAAAAACCCCTCACAGAAATGCTAACTCACAAGCACAAGCCACCAAATGAAACTCTGGTGCTGAAATTTTTCTGGCCTCTGGAGGGAGCTCCTCCATTGGCCAAAATAAGATGCCCTGGAAAATGTTTTTGGAAAACGGATGTTTTGAAACATTTCCTTTTATGTGATTTTGTTGCCAAAAAGTTCACTCGCAAAAACTCTTAGAGCTGAACACTTAAGACTTTGAAAATACAATTTCCTCATCTATGTATCACTGACAATCTCCCATCTCCATCCCCCTCAAATTGTCTTAGTTGTCAGTGTTCTGGACAGAAAAATTAACTAACTGTTAGAAGTATGAAAGGCAGGAGAATACGATCATTATTGTAAGTGGTTTCGACATCAGTAGCCAAAACTAAGGGCATGGGGGGAACTGAGTAATAATAACAAACAAAATTCATGAGACTCATGTAGAACTTTAGATTTTTTCAAATGGAGTAACCATTTATTTCATACATCCATAGAATATTTACAAAGGAGTGGCACACACTTGGCCCACTAGAAAAGCTTCATTTACAAGTATAATCAGGGATCATGTCTAGTTATCTCAGAAACAAATCAGTTAAAAATTTTTTGAAGTCTCATCTCATTGAAAATTAAGGAAAATCTTCGATGGAAGGCAAAACCAAAATAGAATTGCAAACTACCAAAAGAGCAAAAAGAAAAAGAAGACGACTTCTTCTTTTTTGCTGAAAAGAGATTACTTCCTAACAAAGCCTGAGTTGGAGGGACTGCCATAGTCTTGAATCCCTCCAATTATCAAGGAAGAAAGACCAAAAACACGGAAACCCAGCACTCATCCCTCAAAAGAAAACAGAAACAAAAAACAGAATTCAAAAGAAATGAGAGGACAAAGAAGATAATAATATGTTTTTTTTTAATTCACATATAACATATTATTTGTTTCAGGGGTGCAGGTCTGTGATTCATCAGTCTTACACAATTCACAGCACTCACCATAGCACATACCCTCCCCAGTGTCCATCACCCAGCCACCCCATCACTCCCACCACCCTCTCCTCCAGCTACCCTCAGTTTGTTTCCTGAGATTAAGAGTCTCTTATGGTTTGTCTCCCTCTCTGGTTTTGTCTTGTTTCATTTTTCCCTCCCTTCCCCTATGATCCTCTCTCTTGTTTCTCAAATTCCTCATATCAGTAAGGTCATATGATAATTATATTTCTTTGATTGACTTATTTTGCTTAACATAATAGCCTCTAGTTCTAACCATGTCATTGCAAATGGCAAGATTTTGGTTTTTTGATGGCTGCATAGTATTCCAGTGTGTGTGTGTGTGTGTGTGTGTGTGTGTGTGTGTGTGTGTGTAGATATAGATATATGTCACATCTTTAAAAAGATAAAAATAAAAAGAAAAGTTCAAATTACTGAAACAGGAACCCTCCCCTTAAAAAAAAAAAAACCGCAGGAAAGATAAATGAGCTTAAAAGCTGTTACTTGAAAAAGACTAATAAAATAGATGAATTTTATGAGCCAGATTTTTTTTAAGAGAGAGGGTATAAATATAGAAGATAGGAAATGAGAGCTGAGGACATGACTACAGGTGTAGGGAAAATTAAAATTATTTGGAGAGAATATTCTGTGCAATTTTATGGCTAACCAAATTTTAAACTATTGAGGAAATGGATGATTTCCTAGCAAAATATAAATTATCAAAATCAACCCAGGAAAAGTTGGAAACTTGAACAGCTCAATTACCACAGAAGATTATATTTATTATGTATTAAATATTGCCTGGGAACCAGATGGTTTCATGGCTGAGTCTTATTTAACATTTACAAAGGCGACAATTTCAGATCTATTTAAATGACTCTACATAACAGAAAAAAAGAGGGAAAAGTCTCCAATTCATTTCATGAAGCCAACTTAGCATTAACACCAAATCTGATAAAGATAGGCCCCATAAAGAAAGCTAGATAGACCAGGGTTGGCAAACTTTCCCTGTAAAGAGCCAAATCGTCTATATTTAAGGTTTGCAGTCCATACGGTGTCTGTGGCAACTACTCAGCTCTGTGTTGGAGCTCAAAGGCAGTCACAGACATTATGTAAATAGATGAGTGCGGTAGTGTTCCAATAAACCTTTATTATGGACACTAAAATTTGAATTTGATATAGTTTTCAAGTGTCACAAAATATTCTTCTTCCGGTTGGGTTTTTTTTTTTCCCCCTCAACCATTTAAAAAACGTGAAAACCATTATTGGGTTGTGGGTTGTACCAAAATGGGCACTGGGCCAGACTTAGCCTGGTCATGGGGCATGGGGTGGGGGAAGCAGTAGTTTTCAGACCCAGGGCCAATGTAATAGCCCAATCTCACTCATCATTATAGATGTAAAAATGTAAAATAAAACATTACTGGGGCACCTGGGTGGCTCAGTCGTTAAGCGTCTGCCTTCGGCTCAGGTCATGATCCCAGAGTCCTGGGATAAAGCCCCACATCTGGCTCTCTGCTTGATGGAGAGCCTGCTTCTCCCTCTCCCTCTGCTGCTTCCCCTGCTTGTGCTTGCTCTCTCTCTCTCTCTCTCTGTCAAATGAATAAATAAAATCTTTTAAAAATTACCAATAGAATCCAGCAATATGTCAAAAGAATACTACAATAAGATGAAACAAAGTTTATTCTAGGAATGTCTCAATCATCAGGAAGAATTAGCATATGTCCTTAGTGAACAATTTAAAGGAAGAAGGAACAGCCTTTTGATCAAATCAGCATATGCTAAAAGGATGCTTATTAAGTTCCGCAGCTGATCTTAATAACACTCTGGGTAAAACTGGAATAGGAAGAAACTACTTAAAATTGATGAAAACTTATTTTGTTTTGTTTGAGGCAAAGAGCATTCCAAATGGTGGGGGGAAAGAAAACCATGACCAATAAAGTCAGGAATCTAACAGGGATGCCTTCTATCATTCCTATTATACATGGTGTTTTGGCATTAGCAAACACATAGATTGGGAAGATCAGTATAAAGTTTGAAAGGGAAATAAAAATTATTTCTTTCTGGTGCCAATACGATCATATACCTAGAAATTCCAAGAAAATCCAATGAGAAAAAGCAATAGATGAGAAGTAATAGAAAATTTGGGGGTGCCTGGGTGGCTCGCTGAGTTGAGCCTCTGCCTTTGGCTTGGGTCATGATCGAGTCCCGATTGGGCTTTCTGCTCAGCGGAGAGTCTGCTTCCTCCTCTCTCTCTCTGCCTGCCTCTCTACCTACTTGTGATTTCTCTCTGTGTGTGTCAAATAAATAAATAAAATCTTTAAAAAAAAAAAAAGAAAATTTGGTATGTGGCCTGATATAAAATAAATATATAGAAATCAGTGATGTTTCTTCATTTTAAGAGTAATCAAATGGAAATTGGGTTGGATAAAACTTTCCATCCACAACAATAACAACAAACTATTAAATATTTAAGAATAAATTAAAGTGTAAATAATGTAAAATTATTTTTACATTACACAAAAAAGTGTAAAATAAAGTTTTTGTCATTAAAGTGACAAAAACAACATAAGATAGGGTGGGGCGATATAGGACCAAAGTTTTTATATACTATTGAAACTAAACTGTATTAATTTGACTAGGTTGCTGTAATTTAAGATGCTCATTGTAATCCTCAGAGTGACACTAATAAAAAATTTAAAAATATATAGTAAAGGAAATAAGAAAGAAATCAAAATGGTAAACTAGAAAATCTAACACAAAAGAGAGCAATAAGGGAGGAATTTAAAAAAAAAAAACAAGGATATGACATATAGAAAACAAACAGCAAAATGGCAGAAGGAAGTTTTCTTATCCATGATTACATTAAAGAGATTAAACTCCCCAATCAGAAAGCAGAGGACAACAGAATAGATTCAAAAGTGAAACAAAAGAGGGTGCCTGGGGGCTCAGTTGGTTAAGTGTCCAAGGTTCAATTTTGGCTCAAATCATGATCTCAGGGTTGTGAGTTCAAGTCCCACATCAGGCTCTGCACTGGGCATGGAGCCTGCTTAAGATTCTCTCCCTCTCCTTCTGTCCCTCCCCCATTCTCCCTCTCTAAAATTAAAAACAAAAAAACACACAGTCTAACTATATTGTGTCTACAAGACATTCTCTTTGCATCCAAGAACACAAGTTGAAAGTGGAAGGATGGAAAAAGATATCCCAGGCAAACCATATCCCAAAAGAGATTTGGGTAGGTATACTAACATCGGACACAGTAGACTTTAAGACAAAAATTGCACAAGAGACAAAAAAGACACTATATAGTGATACAAGGATCAATCTATCAAGAATATGTAATAATTATAAATATATATGCACGTAACAAGAGTCCCAAAATACAGGAAGCAAAAACTGACAGAAACCATGGGAGAAATGGAAAGTTCAACAGTCATAGTTGGAGACTAATCAATAAGTCAATCAGACGAAATGGACAAGGAAATGGAAGATGTAGACATCACTAAATAGCCATCAGACCTGGCAGACCTCTACAGAACACTCCACCGAGCAACAGCAGAACCCACATTCTCCTCGAGGGCACATTAAACATTCTTCAGGAGAGACCATATGTAAGGCCATGAAACAAGTCTCCATAAATTGAGAAAGACTGAAATCACATAGGGTATCTTCTCTGGCCAGAGCAGAATGATAATAGAAATATACAGGAAAGCAGAATATTAATAAAAATTAATCATTCATAATAGAAGGAAATCTGGAAAATTTACCACTTTGTGGAAATCAAAAACACTTTAAGGGTGTCTGGGTGTCTCAGTCAGTTAAGCATCAGACTCTTGATTTTGGCTCAGGTCATGATCTCAGGGTCATGAGATCAAGCCCTGTAAAGGGCTTGGTACTCAGCTCAGAGTCTGCTTGAGTTTCTCTCTCCCTCTGCCCCTCCCTCAGCTCACACACATGCACGCTCTCTCTAAATAAACAAATAAAATCTTTAAAAAAAAATAAACACTCTTCGGGGCGCCTGGGTGGCTCAGCGGGTTAAAGCCTGTGCCTTCAGCTCAGGTCACGATACCAGGGTCCTGGGATGGAGCCCTGCATCAGGCTCTCTGCTCAGCGGGGAGCCTGCTTCCCTTCCTGAGATGAACAAAATAGAAAATAGAAAAACAACAGGGGTGCCAGGGTGGCTCAGCAGGTTAAGCATCTGACTCTTGCTTTTGGCTTGAGTTATAATCTCAGGGTCGTGAGATCAAGCCCGGAGTTGGGCTCCATGTTCGGCATGGAGTCTGCTTGGGATTCTCTCTCCCTCTCAAGAGCCTCTGCCCCTCCCGCTCATGCTCTCTCTTTCTCTTAAATAAGTAAATAAATCTTAAAAAAAAAAAACAGATCAATAAAAAAAGTTGATTCTCTAAAAAGACCAACAGAATTGAAAAACCCTTTGCTAGACTGAACGAGTGAAAAGAGAAAAGACTTGGTTTACTAAGATCAGGAATGAAAATAGGGACCTTATAAAATAAAAAAGATCATAAGAGAATCTTATAAACAACTGTATGCCAGCAAATTAGATAGCCATGGTGAAATAGGCAGATTCCTACACACACACAAAGAACCAAAACTGAAGGAAGAAGAAACAGAAAATCTGAAAAGGCCTATCACAAGGAAAGAGATTAAAGCAGTAATTTAAATATTTCCAATAAAGAGAAGTCCAGGACTAGTCAACTTCATGGGTGAATTTTATCAAACATTAAAGAACTGATACCATTCATTCTTACATGTTTCCCAAAAAGTGAAGAGAAGGGAATGCTTCCTAACTCATTCTTTGAGGCCAGTATTGCCATAAGACACTGCCAGACAAAGAAACCATAAGACCATACCAAAAAACCCCAAAAAACTAAAGACCAATAATAATTACAAGTGCAATGCAAAAAGTTTAGCAAAATACTAGGAATCAAATCCAAGAGCATATTTAAAGGATTATATGCTGTGACCTAAGGGGATTTATCCCAGGAATGCAAGCAAGGTAGATGCAACATGTGAAAATTTATGTAAATAGAATAAAGGGAGAAAATAACATGATCATCTCAACTGATACAGAAAAAGAATTTGACAAAACTGGGCACCTGGGTGGCTCAGTGGGTTAAAGCCTCTGCCTTCGGCTCAGGTCATGATCTCAGGGTCCTGGGATCGAGTCCCGCATCGGGCTCTCTGCTCAGCAGGGAGCCTGCTTCCTCCTCTCTCTCTCTCTGCCTGCCTCTCTGCCTACTTGTGAAGTCTCTCTGTCAAATAAATAAATAAATAATCTTTAAAAAATATATATATATAATAGCCTTTCATGGTTAAAAAAAAAAAAGGGAAGAAAGAAAATTCAATAAGCTAGGAGTAGAAGGAAGTTTCTCAACCTGATAAAGGGCAGCTATGAAAAACCCACAACTGACATCATACTTAATGGTGAAAGACGTTTTTTTCTCTAAGAGGAGGAAGGGACAAAGATATCTGCTTTCATCACTGCTATTCAACACTGTATCAGAAGTTTTAGCCAAGGCAATTGAGAACCAAAATGCATCCCAAATGGAAAAGTAGAAGCAAAATTATCCCTACTTGCAGTTCACATGATCTTACATATAGAAAATGCGAAAGAATCCACAAAAAAATTATTACAGTTAATAAACTAATTCAGCAAAGTTGTGACATACAAAATAAACACACACAAATCATTTGTATTTCTATGCACCAGCAATGGAAAATTCAGAAATGAAATTAAGGAAACAATTGTAGTTATAGTAACATCAAAAGGAATAAAAATCCCTAGGAATAAATTTAACCAAGCAGGTGCAAGACTTGTACACTTAAAACCATAAAATATCGTTTAAAGAAATCAAAGGAGACCTAAATACATGGCAAAATATTCTGTGTTCGTGGGTCAAAAGACTTAATATTCCCTACATTGATTTACGGAGTCAACGCTATGCCTCTCATTCCCACTGCCTTTTTTTTTTTTTTTTTTTTTTTTTTTTTTAATGGAAGTGGAAAGCTAATCTTCAAGTTCATATGGAATTGCAAAGGTCTCGGAATAACCAAAAAAAAACCTTGAAAAAGATAAAGTTGGAGGACACAAACTTCTTAATTTGAAAACTTATTGCTAAGCCACAATAATCAAGATGGTGTGGTACTGGTATAAAGACAGACATGTAGATCAATGGATTATAATTGAAAGACCAGAAATAAACCAACAGCTCTATGTTCAACTGATTTTCAACAAGGCTACCAAGAGTCAGGGGAAATAATAATCTTTTCAAAGAATGGTCCTTGGACAACAGGGTAACCCCCTGCAAAGGAATGACACTGGATTCTTATCTCACAGCATATACGCATATTAACTCACAGCCGAAGTCCTAAAGGTGAGAAATAAAACTATAAAACTCTTAGAAGAAAACATGGAAGTAATCCTCACGACCTTTGGATTTGGCAGTGGATTCTTAGCTGTGACACCAAAGCACAAACAACAGAAGAAAAATAGATAAATTGGACATCATCAAAATTAGAAACTGTCGTGCATCAAAAGACATTAATGAGGGAAGTGAAAAGACAACCTGCAAAATGGGTGAAAATATTTTCAAATCATATATCTGATAAGGTCCCAGTGTCCAGAATATATAAAGAACTCTTACAACGCAACAATGACAAGACAAAGAAGCCAATTAAATAAGTGGTCAACGGACTTGAACAGACATTTCTCCAAAAATATACAAATGCCCATGAAAAGGTGTTCAACTCAGAACACTCAGTTCAGGTCGTGATCTCAGGGCCCTGGGATCGAGCCCCACGTCAGGCTCTCTGCTCAGCAGGAAGTCTGCTTCCCTTCCTCTCTCTGCCTGCCTCTCTGCCTACTTGTGATTTCTGTCTGTCAAATAAATAAATAAAACCTGAAAAAAAGAGAAAAGAAAAGGTGTTCAATGTTATTTATCGTGGGGAAATGCAAACCATAACCCCAAATGAGATGCTATAATTTTTAAAAATGGGCAATAACGAGTCTCCACATATTGGCAAGCATGTGGAGACAGGTGGGAATGCAAAATGGCACGGCTGCTGTCGAAAACAGTCGGGTGGTTCCTCAAAGTGTTAAACACAGAATTCCCACATGGCCCCGCAATTCCGCTCTTGGGAGTATAACTAAAAGCACTGAAAACAGGTGTTCAAACTCATACTCATACACAAGAGGTCACAGCAATGGTATTCACAATCACCAAAGAGGTTAAACCACTCAGTTACCTGCCAGTTGATGAATGGACACACAATGCATGGTCTGTCCACACAGTGGAACAGTATTCAGCCGTAGAAAGGAATGGAGGCCTGACACATGCCATGTATGCCATGATGAACCTGGAACACACGCGAAGTGAAAGAAGCCAGGTGTGTGGTCTAGGATTCGATTTATACGCAACATCTGAAATAGAGTCTAAAAGCAGATTCGCAGTCACCAGGGCTTGGGGTGACAGAAGGGTAATGGGGACTGACTCTGTAATGGCTACATGGTTTCTGTCTGGGGGACAAAATTAGAATTAAAACATGTGGAAGACAGAAACTGGAAGTAGATAGTTGTACGGCACCGTGTGGGTACTAAAAGCCACTCGATTATACACTTTAAAATGGGTAAAATGGTCAATGTTATGTTCTATGATTTTTGTTATCTCAACCAACTTAAAAAGATACTTAAAAACACCCAAAACCAGTCTTACATTTCTTTTAGGTACATGGATGTAATGCATCTATAAATCATCATTCAGGATGCCCTTCAAGCGGGGAGCGGTAATAATGTAAAAAAAGGATTGCTGAGGGAAATTTCAGCTTCAAATGTATGAGTTAAAAATAAATTATTTTGGGGGTGCCTGGGCGGCTCAGTTGGTTAAACCTCTGCCTTTGGCTCAGGTCATGATCCCAGGGTCCTGGGATCGAGCCCCGCATCTGCTTCTCCCTCTCCCTCTGCCTCTCCACCTCCCATGTGCGTTCTCTCTCACGCTCTCTCAAATAAATAAGTAAAATCTTAAGAATAAATAAATAAATATTTTTAAATAGAAAATTTCAGCTCATCTGTGCATGGTATAAATTCCAGAGGACGAGCTTTGGGGACAGATTTCATGGAACATTCGCTTTCCCCCTTATATGTTTCTGCATTATTTGAAATTCAAGCAACAGGTAAACCATACTTATAATCAGAGCAAGAATTCAAGCAGAAGAGAGCCGGCAGCTGGGAAGGAGAGAACTGATGAAACAGAGGCCAAGTCTCGTGCTCTGTGATCTGACCCCTCAGCCCCACCAGCTGCCACTTTGTGAATATCTATCTGCAGAAGCGTGAACATAAAAGCGATGAGCAGGTTCTTCCAGGGACTTCTAAGCAGGAGACAAAGCCAGAATATTCTTGTAACAACCCAACCAGGCCAGAGTTGGAGTAAGGGAGAGATCCACAAGGAATAGTGGGATCTGGCAACCTGGAACAGATGGACTGAGCCTCAGAACACCGGCCTCAGCCCCAACCTGGCGGACTGGGCTGGGAGTGAATGGATGTCTGATGCCATCAGTGCAGCGATGGGGGCCTTTGAGAGACTGATACCAGCGCTCTGCTCACCCAGACTGACGGTCATTAAAGGAAGCAATAGGGTCTTCTGCCTATTTGACTTTTTTTTTTTAATATATACATTTATTTATTTATTTATTTGACAGACAGATCACAAGTGGGCAGAGAGGCAGGCAGAAGAGGGAAGGGGAAGCCGGCTCCCCACTGAGCAGAGAGCCCAAGGCAGGGCTCGATTCAGGGCTCAATGCAGGGCTCGATCCCAGGACCCTGGGATCATGACCTGAGCTAAAGGCAGAGGCTTTAACCCACTGAGCCACCCAGGTGCCCCCTGCCTATTGGACTTTTTTTTTTTTTAAGATTTTATTTATTTATTTGACAGAGAGAGAGAGAGATCAGAAGTAGGCAGAGAGGCAGGCAGAGAGAGAAGGGGAAGCAGGCTCCCGGCTGAGCAGAGAGCCCGATGGGGGGCTCGATTCCAGGACCCTGAGATCATGACCGAGCTGAGGCAGAGCTTAACCTACTGAAACACCCAGGCACCCCTTGCTTATTGGACTTTTAACATGAGGCAAAAGTGGCTGGGTGGTTGACAATAGGGTCAGAACCTGTGAGACACCCCAATAGCCAGTGCCATGGCCATGAGGACAAGTGAGCAGGTGAGGCTTCAAATACACAAAAACAGGAGCTGCAGACAGTGCACAGGCCAACAGCAAACCGTGGGCCCCCAGCAAACCCACATGCAGAAAAATGAATGCTGGGATGCATGCTGAAGCCAGAGCCAGAATGGCCTTCCAAACCCCGAAGGACTCCCAGCATCTCTGCATCACCTGCGTCTGCACTTCCGGTCCTAACTCTGAATCCTAGAAACACAGCTTTCCCTGAGTTCCCAGGAGACCGGGCTGCACAAGGCAGGGCAGAGCCAGGTTTTGTGGGACCTGAAGCTTATATAATTTGGAAGGCCTACTTTAAGAAAAAGAATGCAAAATTACAGGCTTAAAATTAGGCAAGTGAATATGTAGGACAAATAAAGAAATCGCAACCAATCGTAAATTTTCGAAAGTCGGCAAATACCAAAGCACTACACAGCATTTATTATCAAACCACTGTTCCACATCTATCATGGTTTTCCAACATTTTTTTGCAGCATAACCTGTGAGTACTTCTTCATACGACGATTTTGCAATGTCATTTTTGATAAAAGTGTGTTTATTTTGGATGGACCGGATGCGTAAAATGCGATTTCTCATGCTGCCTTCCACACTGTTCATAGCAGCTCCCCTAGCTGATGCCCTGAAATCACAGGAATTATGATCAATTCTCTTTCACCGAATTCACACCAAAATAAGAAAGAAGTATGGTATGCTTTATAATTGTCTCACTGTGTTATCAAGTATATTCCCAACAAGACAGAACTTCAGTTTTAATCAGGCGTCAGTGAGAACAGCATCTTCCATTTATGGTTTTACATATCTGATAACAAGAACTTTCTACAGACTGGCTCTTGTCTCCACACTTTTCAAACCTCCCTTTTCCTCCCCCGCCCAGCTACTTCTGGTGCCAAGCACTGGGGGACACGTTCATATCTGTCCTATCACTGTAGCACCCTGTGTCCCCCCAAATTCATTCCATGGCACGGTAACAGGTAGGAAACCTCTAGGAAGCCATCTCTAATGAAATGGCTAGCAAGGACATGTCTATTCCCAGGGGTGACTGTGAAACCCATAAATCTGCCTCATTAAACCCAAAGTAAGCAGGCATATTCTTGGTCATGTCCCAAAAGAGGCTACAGCCCATTCCACACCACCCAATAGAAGGGTGACAGGAGGCACCAGAGAGGTGGAGACAGAGGCCCTCTCTAGTTGCAGCTAAGGGACCTTGCTTCCCCAAATTTTGCATGAAATCATACTTGCCTGCAAACACAGTGCTTGGAGGCCATCACGGGCTCTGCCACTTGAGCTTCTGGAAATCCAAACCCGCTATGGATTAGAGTTGTGTGCCTCTCTCTTTGCTCCCACCAGTAGGAGCAGAAAGACGTGACCGGAAGGCATAGGAAGATCAGGACTCAGGATGCCACTGGGGTCTGAGAAATATACCACAAGCAAGAGATAAGAGCAGGCGCCCCCAGATGACAGGAACCACCAAATGAGGGGATTGGCCAATCCGCAAGAAGACACGAGCAAGAGGCGAGAGGAGAGAGATGTGGCAAAAATGTGCAGGGTCAGGACCTGATGAGGGGGAACCTTGTGTGTAGGTGGGCGGGGTCTCATGAGGGGCGTGACTAACAGTTGAGGGTGGGGCTAAAGACTCAGGTGTCCTAACTGACAGATGAGTGGACTCTTTAGACCCGGGCCATGGACACACAAAATGTGAGTAAGGCCCACCTGGCAGGGGCCTGCCCCGCGGATGATGAGCCTTGACTTCCAATGAGTGGGAGACTGGAAATCAGACAGATGGGCCTGGAAATGAAGGGGCAGGGCCACTTAGGCCGGGACCCTTTTCTTCCCAGCCCCACAGACAGGGACAGCAAGGGGAGGGCGTCCCACTGAGCATGTCCGTGTTCTTCCCTCCCCCGATCAGTCGGAGAAGGCAGCCATAAAGATTCAGTCATGGTGGCGTGGCAACATGGTGCGCCGGTCGCTACTGCATGCAGCCCTCAGGGCCTGGGTCATCCAGTGCTGGTGGAGGTCGGTGCAGGCCAAGATGCTGGAGCAGAGACGGCGCCTGGCACTAAGACTCTACACCTGCCAGGAGTGGGCCGTGGTGAAGGTGCAGGCGCAGGTCCGAATGTGGCAGGCCCGCAGACGGTTTCTCCAGGCGCGCCAGGCCGCCTGCGTCATCCAGTCTCACTGGCGCTGGCACACCAGCCAAACCCGGGGCCTGATCCGGGGCCGCTATGAGGTCAAAGCCAGCCGGCTGGAGCTTGACATCGAAATCCTCTTGACCTAGGGACATAGCAGAGCCAAGGAGACTGGATCTCTCTTCCAATAAAGAGACTTACTGACCGCAGTCGTGCCCTTTGGAAATCAGACCCATAAAAGAGGGATCCACTCCAAAGTCATGGTCTAGAGCCCGTCCCAGGGCATGCCACCCTAGACCCTGGCACCTACTGCAAACCTGAGTCTTCTTGCACCCCAAAGAGACCCCCACGGCCCAGGATGGGCTCTGACACCTCAGTCAGACTGGCTTAGCCAGGCTCTGCGCTGGGTCTAATTTTTTGGCAGCCCCTCCCCTGGCTTCTCCATTCAGGGTAGAACACCAGAGAGGCTGCAGCCAGAGCCAGCTGGGAAAGCCAGGATTCCACAGTCCTGTGACGAGCAGGGCCCTCGGGGCCAGTGCAGGCTTGGCGGGGAGCCGGGAGGACAGGGCACCCAGCTGAGCAACAGCCCGCCAGGCTCTGTGCCTTCCTGGGGGCTAGTCCGCCAGAGCCATCCCTGGGGGAAGGCCAGGCCAGGACTGAGGAGCAGCAGCTGTGCGGGCTGCTTCGCCCCCAGGGGCTGAGACGAGGCTTCCCTCCCCTCCGCTGGCCATTTCTGGGGAGAACCAGAAGCGGAGGGGGAGGGGAGAGAAAGCCCCAGAAGGTGCGGCTGAGGAAACAGGCAGAGGGAGTCCGGGGTGGGCAGGGGGAAGGACTGTCCCTAGACCACTGGAAGTCATTGGTTTGGGGATCATCCTCTAAGTCTTACCACATCCTCAAAAGCAGCTGTCCTGGAGTCCCCCCAAGATCCCCTGTATTGGCCCCAGTCCTTCCACAGCCTCCGCAAGGTCGGCCTCAAGGGGGTGTCAAGGGGCCTCTGAGGGCGGAGTCTGCTGCGAACAGGCGGCCTCTAGGTTCAGCTCTCCGTGTACCAGTCTCTCACAGCCTCTGCTCTGACACTCAAGGTCCCTCAGATGTTTGTCTTGGAAGCTGCCTCCCAGAAGCCTGAGGCTCGTGACCCTCCCTAGGGGTCCGTGATGGGTGGCCTTGCCCAAGGGGTGGGAGGACCAGCTGGGGAGGTCCTCATGGGCCTGGCCTCGTCTTCAGGGACTGTGTGTGTGTTTGGGGCTCAGGGCAGTGTCTCCGGCACAGCTGTGGCAGGTATGGGGATTCAGAATCAGTCGGACACCGGCCTTCAGTAGCTGTAGGTGGCCATGGCGCAGCCGGGTATCTGCTCTTCCAGAGGAGCCCCTTCAGGAGTTTTGGGCACGGCTCTCACCTGCCCGCCTTGCAGGAGCGAGTGGTAGGAGGCTAGTTAGGTCTGCATCCTAGCAGGACAGAATTCTGCCTGACTGTGCCTGCAGCCACCACCGCTGCGGTGAGAGGTGGTTAAACCCAAGGTTGGCAAGGCTCGAAGTGTCTGATTCTTAACCTGCATTGGATGCTGGAATCCTCTGGGACACAAAACACACCAACGCCTGGGCCCGCCCACAGATTCTGTTTAAGTGGTCTGGGGAGAGGCCTGGGCATGATTTGGAAACTGCTGAGTTTTTGTTGTTTTGTTTTGTTTAAGATTATATTTGTCTATTTGACTGCGAGAGAGAGAGAGAGAGAGAGAGAGAGAGAGAGAGAAAGAACAAGCAGGCAGAGCAGCAGGCAGAGGCAGAGGGAGAAGCAGGCTCCCTGCCGAGCAGGGAGCCTGATGTGGGGCTCGATACCAGGACCCTGGGATCACGACCTGAGCCAAAGGCAGCCTCGTAACCGACTGAGGTCTTCCCAGCCGCAGGCAGAGGAAGTGAACAGGATGTTGGATGGGAGTCCACAGACAGGACCCCCGTTAGCACCCAGGTCCACCAGAGGTGAGGCGGCAGGCAGGGCCTTCAGAGGCAGACACCCTCCCGGAACATCACAGAGCCTCCCTTCTCTTCCCTGCTGCCATTGAGAATTGGGCTGCCAAGAAACTCTCCCTGAGAATATACTGCAACCCCAGAAGTGAGGATGGGGGGGGCAGTGATGCTGGCAGCCTTGGGGCGGCCTGAGGGGACTCTGAGGAATTCTGTACCCCCATTCTTGCTCCTCCCCCAGACGACACTGTGTCCCCAAGAGATAGGTGCCCTAGGCCTGATCAACAAAGAAATTTATTGACCCTCAGACTGGTCTGCATACTGGGCTCCTAAGAAGACAGTTCAGGCAGTGAGGGTTCATCCCCTTCTGGTCCCTTCCAGTCCTGAAATAGGATTCCCAGGTGGCATTTCATCTCCTTACTCCCAGGATGCCTACCTACCCTGTGCTCTCAGGCCCCTCACACGACTGACCTGTCTCCAGCCTCAGCTCTGATCCCACTGTTCAGGTCTCCATCCTGATTTGTGTTTTGCTTCTCTCTGTCCCACATTGCAAACCCAAAATGAGATGGCACTGAGCCATTTCAAGATTTACAGTAGAGCTACAGTAATCAAGACAATACGGTACTGTTGAAAGAACAGACAAGTAGATCAATGGAACCGAAGAGAGAGCCCAGAAATAGGCCCACACAGATACAGTCAACTGAGCTTGGAAAAATGACCAAAGGCAATTCAATGGAGAAAGTTTTTACAACGAATGATGTAAAAAAAAAAAAGTGACTCTAGACATAGACCTTACACCCGTCACAAAAATTAACTCAAAATGGACCACAAAAGTACAATACTCCCAGAGCCACGAAAGAAATAACCAGCAAGCTAGACTTCATTAAAATAAAAACTTCTGTTCTGCAGAAGACACTGGTGAGGGCGCCTGGGTGGCTCAGTTGGTTAAGCGACTGCCTTCGGCTCAGGTCGTAATCCCGGAGTCCTGGGATCAAGTCCCACATCAGGCTCCCAGCTCCATGGGGAGTCTGCCTCTCCCTCTGTCCTCCCCCTCATGCTCTTACTATCTCTCTCTCAAATAAATAAAGTTAAAAAAAAAAAAAAAGAAGATGACACTGGTGAGAGAATGAGATGATAAGCCTCAGACTAGAAGAAAATTCTTGCAAAAGACACATCTGATAAAGACTGGTTATCTTAAAAAGACAAAGGACCCTGAAAACTCAACCCTAAGCAAATGAACAACTCATTAAAAATTAAGAAAATTCTGAGCAGACAATGTAGAGACGGCAAATAGGCCTATGAAAAGATGGGTCACAACATATGTTATTAAAAAATCGAACATTAAAAATTAAATTTAAAAATTTAAAATTAAATTTAAATTAAATTTTAAATTTTAAAAATGAAATCACCCTATACATCTATAAATTAGGAAGTCTAAAGTCCAAAACACTGATAATACCAAAACACTAATAGCACCAAATATGGAGAAACAGGAGCTCTCATTCAGTGCTGGTGGGAAGGCAAAATGCAAAAAAAGAAAAAAAAATACACTCTGGGAGACACTGTAGTTTAATACAAAACTAAAGTAGGCTTCCCCATAGGATCCAGCAACTGAGCTTCTTTGAATTTACTCAAGTGAGTTGAATGTCTACACAAAATCTGCGTATGAATGTTTACAACAGTTGTATTCATGATTGTCAAGTTGAAAGCAACCAAGAAGTCCTTCCCTTGGGTGAACTGAGAGACCTCCTGCTGTGCATCCACACCACAGTGGAATATTTAGTGAGAAAAAGAAATGAGCTCTCAGGGACGCCTGGGTGGCTCAGTTGGTTAAGCAGCTGCCTTCGGCTAGGGTCATGATCCCAGTGTCCTGGGATTGATTCCCACATCGGGCTCCTTGCTCAGCAGGGAGCCTGCTTCTCCCTCTGCCTCTGCCTGCCATTCTGTCTGCTTGTGCTCGCTCTCTCCCCCTCTCTCCCTCTGATAAATAAATAAAATCTTTATGGTGAAGGAAAGTGGTCTGGAAAGGCTACGCATTACATGGTTCCAGCTATATGACATCCCGGAAAAGGCAAACTACAGAGAGAGTAAATAGTTGGGTGGTGTTTGGTGGAGGAAATGAGGGATGAATAGTTGAAGAACAGAAAATTTTATGGTATTAGAACTATTCTGTATGATAGTATAAATGCAGATACATGAAATTATATATTTGACAAAAACCATAGAGCTACATATACAAAGTGAACCCTAAATTATGGATTTCAGTTAATAATAAGGGATAAATATCAGTTTATCAATTATAATAAATGTAGCACACCAATGCATGACGTTAATAAGTTAAACTGTGTGCAGCAGGGAGCCCATAGGAACTCTATTTTTCTGCTCAATTTTTCCATAAACCTAAAACTGCTCTAAAAGGAAAGTCTGTTAATAAAAAATAAAAGGCATAATGATTAGAACTAAAGTACTAAGGCTGTCTGCATTTTTAAGCAGCCTGATTATGTACATAGAAAATCATAAAGAATCTACCTAAAAACCTACTCTAATACATGAGTTTAGAATAGTCATGTCCAAAGTCAATTGTCCAAAGATATACAAATGGCCAACAAGCACATGAAAAGACGTGTAATGCCACTAGTCATTAGGGAAATGCAAATCAAGACCACAATGAGATACCATACCATACCCATTAGGATGAGTTTTATTAAGAAACAAAAACCGGGGCACCTGGGTGGCTCAGTCTTCAGGTGTCTGCCTTCAGCTCGGGTCATGGTCCTGGGGTCCTGGGATCAAACATTACATTGGGCTCTGTGCTCAGTAGGGAGCCTGCTTCCCCCTCTCTCTCTGCCTGCTGCTCTCCTTACTTGTGATCTCTCTCTCCCTGTCAAATAAATAAATAAAATCTCTTTTTTAATCTTAAAAAAAAAAAAGAAACAAAAAGCCAAAATAACAAGTGTTGGCAAGGATGTGGAGAAATCGGAACATTTGTGCATTGCTTGGAGGGGGAATGCAAATGGTAGAGCTGTTGTAGAAAATGGTGTGGAAATTCTCAAAATATTAAAAATAGAATTACCATATGACCCAGCAAGTCCAGTTCTGGGTATATACCCAAAAGAACTGAAAGCAGAAATACAACAGATACTTGTACACACATGGTCATAGCAACATATTTGCAATAGCCAAAAGGTGGAAGCTACCCAAGTGCCCATTGATAGAGGAATGCATAAATAAAATATAGCATATATGGAATGTTACCCCACCTTCAAGACGAATGAAATAATTTTGTCATAATTTTTGACATAATTTACAATATGAATGAGCCCTGAGGACATAATTCTAAAGGAAATAAACCAGTCACAAAAGAATAAGCACTGTATGATTCCACTTATATGAAACTTCTAGTGTAGTCAAATTCATAGAGACAGAAATTAGAATGGTGTTTCCAGGGGGAGGGGCAGGAGGGAATGGGATGTTAGTGTTTATTGTGTACAGAGTCAGGTGGAGAAGATGAAACAGATTTGGAGATGGAGGGTGGAGATGGTTACTTAATGTGAATGTTTAACCCCATAGAAATGTACTCTTAAAAATGGTTAAGATGGAAAATTTTATATCACATATATTTTACGACAGTAAAAAAAAAAAGTTGTATCTAACAAAAAATTCAAACTGAAATTAAACTTAAATAAGCATTTCCAATAACATCACAAAAATCAAATGCAGGTGGCTCAGTCAGTTAAGCATCTGACTTTGACTCAGATCATGATCTCAGAGTTCTGGGATCAGGCCAGCTTCAGGCTCCACACTCATCATGGAGTCTGCTCATCTTTCTTCCTCTCTATCTGCCCTTTCCCCCACTCATGTGCTCTCTCTCTAATAAATACATAAAACCGTTAAAAAAAATAAAATGCCCAAGATACAACATAAATAGAAGACTCCTACACTGAAAATTATACAACATAGCTGAGAGAAATTAAAGACTGAAACAAAGGAAAAGATACACCATATTCATGCACTGAATAACAAAACTGCTTAGTTTCCCATAAACTGATCTATATATTCCATGAAATCCCAAACAAAATTCCAGAAGATTGCTTTTTTAAAACTCAAAAAGGCTGATTCTAAAACCCATGTTGAAATGCAAAGGACCTAGAACAGCCAAGACAATCTCGAAAAAAATAAAATAAAATTGAAGGGCTTATCTGATCTGACCTCATTTACTATAAGCTAAAGTAATTAAGACAGTGTGGTGTTCGTTAGGGTAAAAAACACATCCAATGAGACAAAACAGAATCCAGAAATAGTCCCACTCATTTATGGTCAACTGATTTTTTTTTTCATATGGTCAAGTAATTTTTAAGAAGAGTGTCAATATAATTCAGTGAGGGAAGTAGGGTCTTTTTAACAAATGATGCTGAAGCAACTACTTGGGGGGAAAGATTATAGTTGAAGCATACAATAGAGTGCTAAAGGCCTCAGAGGAAAATCTGGGGATAGTTTCACTCAGAAATTAGGGCATTCAAAGTGCCTGGGTATACTAGGAAATTTAAAAAGCTGTGCTCATGACCAGGGCAAGACTCATGCCCTGAAAACACCTGCAAAGACCTGAAGCTTTCACCTCTCTCTGATCTCCAAGCTAAGAGCAAATAGGAAGGGAAGGCTAAGGGAGAGTTCTACATGGCCCGGCTAAGTGTTGAAGGAGTGTCCCAGTGCAGAAACACTTTGCAAAAACCAGGAGAGTCCCTTTTCTTTCTTTGTTTCTTCTCTCTCCTGGCATTTAAGAAATTTTCCAATAAATCGCTAACTGAACACAGCTAAAGGAAGCTAGACTTCAGAGACCACATACTAAGAACACTGACTTAAAAAAATAATTTAGAAAAGTCAATAACCAAACAACTAGCCCACAGCAAGCCATAAAAAGATAACTTAGGGAGAGAGAAAATTCTAATTTCCAGAGTTACCACATTATAAACAAAATGTTCAGTTTTCAGCAAAAAAGTTACAGAACATGCAAAGAAACAGGAAAGTATGACCCATTCACAGAAAAAAAATGAACATAAATTGTCCCTGAGGAAGCAGAGACACTGAACCAATCAGACAAAGGCTCTAAATCAACTGTCTTAAATATTCTCAAAGAGCAATTGGACACCATGGACAAAGAGCTAACAGAAACTGGGACAATGTATGAACAAATAAAGAATATTAACAAAGAGAAAGAAATTATAGAAAGGAACCAAATAATAATTCTGGAGTTGAAATGTACAGTAACAAAAACAAAAATTACAAGAGGGCTTCAATAGCAGATTTGAGCAGGCAGAAGAAATAATCAGTGAACTTGAATATAGGCCATCTGAAATCATTCAGTCTGAGGAGAAGAGATAAAAAGAGAACAGAAGGAAAATGAATAAAGCTTAAGAGAATGAGATACCATCAAAAGTACTAAAATATGCATAACAGGAATCCCAGATTAAGAGGAGAGAGAAAAATGGGCAAACAGAATATCTGAAGACATGGTAGCCGAAAACTTCCCAAATTTAATAAAATAAAATAATCTAAATCTCCTAGAAGCTTAATAAACTCCAAAAAAGACAAACATGAAGAAATCCACTCTGAGACACTTTAAAATTAAATTGTCTAAGGCCAATGACAAAAAGAGAATCTTGAAATTAGCAAAAGAAAAATTCATCATGCATAAAAGACCCTTAGTAAAATGAACAGATTTCTCATCAGAAACCAGAGAGACCAGAAGGGAGTGGGATGATAGTTTTGTTTTGTTTTTTAAAGGGAAAGCCTTCTCTTTTTCTTTCTTTTTTTATTTTTTTAAGATTTTTATTTATTTATTGAGAGAGAGGCAGTGAGAGAGAGCATGAGTGAGGAGAAAGTCAGAGGGAGAAGCAGACTCCCTGTGGAGCTGGGACCCTGATGCGGCACTCGATCCCTGGACTCTGGGATCATGACCTGAGCCAAAGGCAGTCATCCAACCAACTGAGCCACCCAGGGGTCCCGTGGGATGATAGTTTTAAAGGGCCGAAAGAAAAATCTGTCAACCAAAAATTCCAAATTCAGCAAAACTGTCTTTCAAAAGTGAAGGAGAAATTAAGACATTCCCAGAAAGCTGGACGTGTACACCATAAATAGACTGCCCTTAAAAAATACTAACAGGTCAGGGCACCTGGGTGGCTTAGTTGGTTAAGCATCTGCCTTTGGCTCAGGTCATGACTCTATAGAGTCCTGGGATTGAGCCCAGCATCGGGCTCCCTGCTTAGCGGGAAGCCTGCTTCTCCCTCTCCCTCCACCTCTGCTTGGGTCCCCTCTCTTTCAGCCCCTCTCTCTGTCAAATAAATAACATCTTAAAAAAAAAAAAAAGAATCTGTGGCAATAACAACTTTGGGGGAATTTGCAGAATTTTGTATGTTACTGAAGCTACATTGGTATCAATTCAAATCAGATTGTTATAAATTTAGGATGTTAACAGTAATTCCCTCATAACCACTAAGAAAATGTCTTCTTAAAAATACATAAAAACACTGGGGTACCTGTGTGGCTCAGTCAGCTAAGTATTTGCCTTCAACTTAGGTCATGATCCCAAAGTCCTGGGATATAGTCCCACATTGGGCTCCCTACTTGGCGGGAAATCTGCTTCTCCCTCTCCTGCTCCCCCTGCTTGTGCTCTCTCTTTCTCTCTGTCAAATAAATAAATAAAATATTTAATCAATAATAAAAAAAAGAGCTGCAATGGCCTCACCATTACTACTATAAAATGTCTATATTAAAAAGAAATGTCTCGGGGCGCCTGGGTGGCTCAGTGGGTTAAGCCGCTGCCTTCAGCTCAGGTCATGATCTCAGGGTCCTGGGATCGAGTCCCACATTGGGCTTTCTGCTCAGCAGGGGGCCTGCTTCCCTTCCTCTCTCTCTGTGATCTCTTCCCTTCCTCTCTCCTACTGTGATCTCTCTCTGTCAAATAAATAAATAAAATCTTTAAAAAAAAATAAAAAAAAGAAATGTCTCAAATTAAATAACCTAACTTTACATCTCCTAGGACTAGAAACAGAAGAGCAACTAAACCCAAAGACAGCAGAAGGAAGAAAATAATGAAGATTCAAGTGGGGATAAAAGAAATAGAGAATACAAAAATGATAGAATAAAACAAAAAATTGGTTCTTTGAGATCAAAATTGACAGACTTTTAGTCAGACTTACCAAGAGAAAAAAAGAGATATAAATAACTAAAATTTAAAAAAAGAAAATCATTCCATTACTACTGACTCTAAAATTAAAAGAACTGTACCCCAGTGGTGGGCTTACTGCCACAGACCCAAAGCCATCTAGCCCACCTGTGGTTCTGGCAGGAGCACTGCTCCTCATGCCCCTGTAGTGGACCCACCACAGGCCAATATAATACAGAGGTAGGAGATGTTAATACCCCACTCTTGGTGATGGATAAATCATCCAGACAGAAAACCAATAAGGAAACAGCAGAACTGAACAACCCCATAGACCCAATGGATCTCATAGATGTATGCAAAATATTCCCCCCAATAACAGCAGCATATTCATTCTTGTCAAGTGCACCCAGAATATTCTCCAGGAGAGATAGTACACTAGGTCACAAAACCAATCTTACTGAACTGAAGAAGCATGAACTCATTCCAAGTATCTTTTTCCAATCACAAAGCAATAAAAATAGAAGTCAATAATAGAAAGAAAAGGGGAACATTCACTAATACATAGAAATTAAACAACAAACTCTTAACCATTGGGCCAAAAAAGAAATAAAAAAGGAAATAAAAAAAGAAATAAAAAAGGAAATTAGAAAATATACTGAGAGACAAACAAAAGTGAAAATACCACATACTTTATGAGATGTAGCAAAAGCAGTTATACAAGGAAAATTTATAGGAATAAATGTCTACCTAAAATATTACAATAATTTACAACTGATGCTACAAAAATAAAAAGAATCATAAGGGACTATTATGAATAATTATATGCCAACAAACCGGACAATGAAGAAGAAATGAAAAAATTCCTAGAGACATACACACTATCATGACTGAACCAAGAAATAGAAAGTCCAGACAGACCAATAATCAATAAGGAGACAAAGCAGCAATCAAAATATTCTCACAAATAAAAGTCCAGAACCAGATAGCTTCATGGGTGAGTTCTACCAAATATTTAAAGAAAAAATTAATAACAATCCTTAAACACTCACAAATTTGTTTTAGGAAGTCAACATTTGTTTTAGGAAGTCAACAATGACCAACATTGGTGGTCAAAAACACCACAAGAAAAAGAAACTTCAGGCCAATATTCTGGATTAATATAAATGCAAAACTCCACAACAAACAAACAAATATTAGCAAACAAGTGTGCTTGGGTGGCTCAGTCGGTAAAGTGTCTGACTTTGGCTCCAGTCGTGACCTCAGGATCCTGAAACTGGGCCTTGCACCAGGCACCACGCTCAGTGGGGAGTCTGCTTCTCCCTTGTCCTCTGCTCCTACCCCCCATTTGTGCTCTCTCTTTCCCAAATAAGTAAAATCTTTAAAAAAAATAACAAGCCTTGGGGTGCCTGGGTGGCTCAGTGGGTTAAAGCCTCTGCCTTCAGCTCAGGTCATGATCTCAGGGTCCTGGGATTGAGCCCCGCATCAGGCTCTCTGCTCAGCAGGGAGCGTGCTTCCCCCTCTTTCTCTGCCTGCCTCTCTGCCTACTTGTGATCGCGCTCTCTCTCTGTCAAATAAATAATTTTTTTAAAAAAGCTTTAAAAGAAAAGTAACAAACCTTAAACCAAATTTAGTAGCACATTAAAAGGATCATACACCATGACGGAGGAGGATTTATCTTTGCATCCCTGAAAGGCAAAGACCCTACAATACACAAATCAGTCGTCTGAGATACCACACTAACAGAACGGAGGGTAAAAATCACATGATCACATTTCAAGATGCAGAAAAATATTCGCCAAAATTCAACAGACTTTCATCATTTAAAAAAAAAAAACCACTCAACAAATTAGGTATAAAAGGAACTTACCTCAACACAATAAGGGACGTTTATGAAAAGCCGACAGTTAACATCATAGTCAGTGGTGAAAAGCGGACAGTCTTTCCTCTAAGATTTAGAACAAGGCATGGAAATCTACTCTTCTCTCTTCTATTCAACATAGTACCGGAAGTCCTAGACACATCAATTAGGCAAGAAAAAAATATATAAAAGGACTCTAAATCCAAAAGGAGAAGTAAAATTATCTGTTTTACAGATGACATGATCTCATAAGTTAAAAACCCTAAAGACTACACACACACACACACACACAGAGGCATATATACACGTACAACCTGCTAGACTAATAAACACTTTTAGTAAAGTTGCAGAATATAAAATCAAATAAAAATCAGTTGCATTTCTAAATAAATCTTTTCAAAAGTGGGGACAGTGCCTGGGTGGCTCAGTCATGATCTTGATTTGCTCTGGATTTGAGCTCAGGTCATGGTCTCAGGGTTGTGGAATCCAGCCCTGCCTCCTCCCCCCACACCCTACTCCCCCCAACATGCTCAGCAGGGACTCTGCTTGAGATTCTCTCTCTCCTTCTGCCCCTCCCCCTACTCATGTGCTCTCTCTCTCTCTCAAATAAATAAATGAAAAAATAAATCTTTTTTAAAAATCAGGCCAGTATTTTTACACAAACAATTTTATACACTAAGAATGACCTATCTGAAAAGGAAATTAGGAAAACAGTCCCATTTACAATAGCATCAAAAAGAATAAAATACCTGGGAATAAACTTAGCCAAAGAGGTAAAAGACATGTACATTTAAAAGTACAAAACACTGATGAGAGAAATTAAAGACAGAAATTAATGCAAGAATATCCCATGTTAATGGATTAAAAGAATTAATATTGTCAAAATGTCCATATGACCCAAAGTGATCTACAGATTCAATTTCACCCCTGTCAACATCCTAATGGCATTTTCTACAGAAATAACAAATACGATCCTAAAATTCATTTGGAACCTCAAAAGAACCCAAATAGCCAAAGTACTTTGAGCAAGAAGGACAAAGCTGGAGGTATCATACTCCCTGATTATAGGCCACATGACAAAGCTACAGTCATCAAAACAAAATGGCATTGTCGTAATAACAGACATGTAAGTCAATGGAACTGAATAGGGAGACCAGAAATAAACCCTCACATACATGATCAACTGGTTTTCAACACGGGAGCCAAGAATATGGAATGGGGAGAAAAGACAGTCTCTTCAATAAGTGCTGAGAGGAAAACCGATATCCACATGCAAAAAAATGGTATTAGATATATAGATATATATAAATCAACTGGGGCGCCTGGGTGGCTCAGTGGGTTAAGTCTCTGCCTTCAGCTCAAGTCATGATCTCGGGGTCCTGGGATCAAGCCCCACATCAGGCTCTCTGCTCAGCAGGGAGCCTGCTTCCCCCTCTCTCTGCCTGCCTCTCTGCCTACTTGTGATCTCTGTCAAATAAATAAATAAAATATTTTTTAAAATCAACTTCTATTCTACTCAAAATAGAATAAAGACTAAAAATAGAATAAAGACTAAATAGAATAAATAGAATAAATACTAAATAGATAGAATAATAATACTAAATAAATAATAAATACTAAATAATACTAATTAGTATTAGTATTTAGTAAATAATAATACTAAATAATAAATACTAAATAAATAGAATAGAGACTAAAATGTAAAAGCTGAAACAATAAAACTTTTAGAAGAAAACATAGGGAAAAGTTTCTGGACACTGAATTTGGCAATGATTTCTTTGATACGACACCAAAACCACAGGCATCAAAAGAAAAAAAACCGATAAAACTAAAAGTGTCTTCACAATAAAGGAAACAAGCAACAAACTGAAAAAGCAAACCATGTCAGGGGAGGAGATATTTGTCTTCACCAAAGAAGACATATAAATGGCCAAGAGGTAGATGAAAAGTGCTCAACATCACTCATTGCCAGGGAAATGCAAATCAAAACCACAAGGAGATACCACCTCACCCCTGTCAGAATGGTTAGAATCAAAATGACGAGAATTAACAAGTGCCACCGAGGATGCAAAGAAAAAGGAACCCTCATGCACTGTTGGTAGGAATGCACATTTGTATAGCCACTGTGGAAAACAGTATGGAGGTTCCTAAATAAATTAAAAATAGAATTACCATATGATCTAGTAATACCACTACTGGGTATTTATCCGAAGAATAGGAAAACACTAATTCAAAAAGATATATGCACTTGTATGTTTGTTCCAATATTATTTGCAATAGCCAGGATATGGAAGCAACCCAAGAATTCATCAATGGATGAACGGAAAAAGAAGATGCAGTATGGGGGCACCTGGGTGGCTCAGTGGTTTGGGCTGCTGCCTTCGGCTCGGGTCGTGATCTCAGGGTCCTGTGATCGAGCCCCGCATCGGGCTCTCTGCTCCGCAGGAAGCCTGCTTCCCTCTCTCTCTCTCTCTCTCTCTCTCTGCCTGTCTCTCTGCCTACTTGTGATCTCTGTCTGTGAAATAAATAAATAAAATCTTAAAAAAAAAAAAAAAAAGATGCAGTATGTATGCGCAATGGACATTGCTCAGCCACAGAAAATAACAAGATTCTGCCATTTGCAACATTATGATTGGACCTAGGGGGTATTATGCTAAGTGAGACAAGTCAGTCAGAGAAAGACAATACCATGGGATTTCATTCATATGTGGAATTTAAGAAATAAAACCAACCAAAAAAAAACAAAAAACAAAAAAACAAAGAAAAGGAGACAAACTAAAAACCTGATTCTTTTTTTTTTTTTAAGATCTTATTTATTTATTTGACAGAGAGAGATCACAAGTAGGCAGAGACACAGGCAGAGAGGAGGCAGAGAGGAGGAAGCAGGCCCCCTGCCGAGCAGAGAGCCTGATGTGGGGCTCGATGTGGGGCTCGATCCCAGGTCCCTGGGATCCTGACCTGAGCCGAAGGCAGAGGATTAACCCACTGAGCCACCCAGGTGCCCCTAAAAACCTGATTCTTAAATACAGAGAACAATCTCCTTATTGTGGGGGTGGCGGTGGGTGAGTTAGATAAAGGAGATTAAGAGTAAACTTATGGGGGCACCTGGGTGGCTCAGTCATTAAGGGTCTGCCTCCAGTTCAGGTCATGATCCCAACGTCCTGGAACTAAACGCGGCACTGGGCTCCCTAATCTGCAGGAAAGCCTGCTTCTCCCTCTCCCACTCCCCCTGCTTCTGTTCCCTCTCTCGCTGTGTCTCTCTCTGCAAATAAATATATAAAGTCTTAAAAAAAAAAAAAAAAAAAAGAGGACACTCAATACTGAGCATTGACTAATGTACAGAATTGCTGAGTCATTGTGGGGAAGTGAGAAAAAACAGAATTGCTGCATCATTATATGGCACACCTGAAAGTAATATAACACTGTATGTTAACTATACTTCAGTTAAGAAGAAAAAAGAAAACACGATATATATCATATCACACACTCACACTGGAAGATTATTAGCCATAAAAAGGAAGGAAATCCTGTCATTTGCAACAACATGAGTAAACCTGAAGGGCGTTATGCTAAGTGAAATAAGCCAGATCCAGCAGGACAAACACTGCATGATCCCACTTTTATGAGAAGTCTAAAATAGTCAGACTGAGAGCGAATAGAACAAGGTCACCAGGGCTGGGAGGAGGGGGGAAAGGAAGAGGTCTCAGCCAAAGGGTACAAAGTTTCAGTTATGCAAGATGAGTAAATTCCGGAGATGGACCATAGAACATAGAGCCTGTAATTAACAATACTGTATTGTATACTTGAAAATTAGCTAATAAGATAGATGTTTTTGTCAAGTGCTTTTACCACAAAAGAAAAAAATGTAATTTAATAAATAACTAAAGAGACTGGAAGGGATCTTTTGAAACTGATGGGCAAGTTTATGACCTTGATTTTGGTGACAGTCTTATGGATGTATACTTATCTACAAACTCATCAGATCGTATACATTAAATATGTACAACTTTCTGTATGTCAATAAAGCCTCAATAAAGTGGCTTTAAAAAGACTTATAAAAGAATACTATGAACTATACTCCAACAAATTGGATAACATAGATGAAATGGACCAATTCATAGAAACACGCAAATTATCAAAATTGATCCCAGGAAAAAAATAGAAAATCTGAATAGACTGATAAATCTGAATAGACTGAAAATCTGAATAGACTGAATCAGTAATCAAAAACCTTTGGGACCAGGTGGCTTTACTGGTGAATTCTACCAGAGATTTAAAGATTTAACACCAATTTTTTTCAAACTCTTCCAGAAAATAAGAGAGAACACTTCCTAACTCGTTCTATGAGGCCAATATTACCCTCATACCAAAGCCAGGCAAGTACTGCAAGAACAGAAAACTGTGGATCAATATCCCTTATGAGTACAGATGCAAAAATCCTCAACAAGGGGCGCCTGGGTGGCTCAGTCAGTTGAGTGTCTGCCTTTGGCTCAGGTCATGATCCCAGGGTGCTGGGATGGAGCCCTGCGGCTGGCTCTCCGCTTCTCCCTCTCCCTCTGCTGCCCATGCTCTCTCGCTTCTTCATTCTCTCTCTCAAATGAATTAAAAAAAAAAAAAATCCTCAACAAGATACTAATAAAGTAGATCCAAAAGCTCATTAAAAAGATTGCACATAATGACCAAGTGAGCCCCAGAATTTAAGGGTGGTTCATCATATAAAAACCATTCAAAAAAAAATTCAGTGTAATACAACACATTAACAGAACAAAGGGGAAAAAAATCACACGATCACCTGCACTGATGCAGTGAAAGCTTTTGACTAAATCCAACAACCTTTCATGATAAAAATAATTCAGAAACAGGAATGGAAGATCTTCAGCATGTTACAGTTGATAACACAATGTTACAAAGTTTCAAATAAAAAATCAACCAATGGCATTTTGACAAAATTTCTTTGCTCATTAATAGGGTAAGATAATTAAAAACAAAGCTACAGAGTAAAAGATTCTCATTACATTTACCTGATAAAGAACTCATCCTGAATCCATAAAGCATTCCTACAAAACAACATTAAAAAATAAATCACCCAATAAACTCGGACAAAAGATTTGAAGAAGTACTTCAAAAAAGAAAATACAGGACAGCCTAAAAGAACATGAGAAAATGCTCAGTATAATTACCAGAGAAACACAAATTAAAACCACAATAAGATGCCACTACATATCCACTACAGTTTAAAAGGACTGACAAGAGGCAAAGAGTATCTGGAATTCTCATACATTGCTGTTAAATGGCACAATCACTTAAGAAAACCATTTGGAGGGGCACCTGGGTGGCTCAGTGGGTTAAGCCTCTGCCTTCAGCTTGGGTCATGATCTCAGGGTCCTGGGATAGAACCCTGCATTGGGCTCTCTGCTTGGCGGGGAGCCTGCTTCCCCCTCTCTCTCTGCCTGCCTGCCTGCCTGCCTGTCTGCCTACTTGTGATCTCTCTCTCTCTGTCAAATAAAAAAATAAAATCTTAAAAAAAAAAAGAAAACCATTTGGAAATTTCCAATAGAGATTTTAAAGAACACTGACTCTATGACTCAGCCATTCCACTCTTTGGCATTTACTAGAAAAAAAATGGAAAACCTATGTCCACAGAAATGGTTGCTCAGAAGTGTTCAAAGTAGATGTATTTATAACAGCCTTAAAAATTGGAAAATTCCAATGTTTATCAACAGCAAAGCAGATAAGGGAATTACAGTGCATTGGTACAATGGAATACTATTGAGCGATTAAAAAAAAAAAAAGTACGAAGGTCTGACTCTCACAACAACATAGATGAATCATGTAAACAGACCAAGGAAAAATGTCAGACAGAAGAGTACATACAGTGTGATTCCACTGATCTGCTCTAGGAAGAGGCAAGACTGGACAATGCTGATCAGAATCAAACAACGGTTGTCTCCAGGAGGTGGGGGTGGAGGGGTGCAGGTACCTTCAGGAGTAAGGAGAAGGTTCTACTTCTAGATTTGCGTGAGGCTTACCTGATCAACAGACTGGTACCCCTTAAATCTGTGCCTTTTATACCACGTAAATACCACTTAATATTCATTTTTAAAATCAGACAAGCATCAAACTTCCCTACAGCAACACTCAAGGCTAGAAGACAACGGAGAAAGGGTCCACCGAGTTCTGAGGGAAAGAGTGTGGGTCAGGAGGAAGGTGGTGGAGGGCACAGGCTTCCAGCTGGAAGGTAAGTGCGTGCTAGGATATCACGCACCGCATCTGCTATGGGGCATAGAGGGAAGCTGTTAGGAGAACAGATCCCAGGAGATCTTGTCCCAAGGAAAAAAGGTTTTTACAAGGGGGCGGGAGTTGTTTTTTGTTTAAATAGGCTCAATGCCCAGCGCAGAACCCAATGCAGGGCTTGAGCTCAGAACCCCGAAATCAAGATCTGAACTAAGATCAAGAATCCCACGCTTAACCCACTGTGCCACCCAGGCCCCCGCCTCTTCTTTTCACTGTTCTGTCCACCAGGTAATGGATGCTAACTAAATTCACTGCCCTAATCACTGCGCGGTATTCCTAGCACCACTCCACTCTACCCCTTAGGCTTACACAGTGATCTGGGTCCATTTTATCAGTAAAACTGGGGGAGGGAGGGTATACATATATATTTAAAAAATCACAAATTTTTTAAAAAGATTTTATTTATTTATTTGACAGTGATCACAAGTAGAGAGGCAGGCAGAGAGAGGGGGAAGCAGGCTCCCTGCCAAGCTGAGAGCCCGATGCGGGGCTCGATCCCAGGATGCTGGGATCCTGACCTGAGCCGAAGGCAGAGGCTCAAACCACTGAGCCACCCATGTGCCCCGCCAAAATCACAAATTTAAAAAAATAAAATAAAATAAGAGCCTGTCGGGTGGAAAATTGGTGGCGGACAGGGAGGGCAAGGAGAGAGGGACGGAAGAGCCAGGCCGCTCCAAAGTGGTAGGTGACAAGTTTAAGAAACAAGCACACTTATAGGCTCGTCCAGGCGTGTCCGGGATCTGAAGTCCTAGCCCTCGGTCTCAAACACCCCACCGCCCGACCCCCACTCCCTGGTTCTGGAGATCTTAGGACCACGCGGCTGCTTGTTCCAGGGTTCCTCCTTGAAAATGGCTGGGAAGATGGGACAGTGGGCGGGGCCTGAACCTCTGAGGTCCCCCGCCACCCCCGAAACCCCCCTCCAGCTGCAGCCTCCGCGGTATCCTGGGTGGGATCCTGGAACAGAGGAA
Organism: Mustela erminea; assembly: GCF_009829155.1. Taxonomy (NCBI): domain Eukaryota; kingdom Metazoa; phylum Chordata; class Mammalia; order Carnivora; family Mustelidae; genus Mustela; species Mustela erminea. Next base: position 21,164,408 of record NC_045614.1, on the reverse strand, counting down.
GGGTGTTAGCGGAAGACCAGGAAATCTGAATCAACTATGGATTTTTAGTTCATAAGACGGTATCAACATTTGTCCAGTAATTGTAACAGATGTTACTATTTGTTACTAATTTACTCACGTCAGATCTGGGTGTTGGGCATGGAGGAACTATCTGTATTATCGTCACAATCTTCTTATAAATAAAAAACTTTAAAAATAAAAATAAATAATACATACATTAATAAATAAAATAAAAATAAAAGGATATCAAAATGAAATAATATAACATCAACATTTTTTTTAAAAGATTTTATTTATTTATTTGACAGAGAGATCACAAGTAGGCAGAGAGGCAGGCAGAGAGAGAGAGGAGGAAGCAGGCTCTCTGCTCAGCAGGGAGCCCCATGCGAGACTCGATCCCAGGACCCTGAGATCATGACCTGAGCTGAAGGTAGCAGCTTAACCCACTGAGCCACCCAGGTGCCCAACATCAACATTTTTTAAAAAGCACATGTATCCCATGCGCTGAATCCCGTTTTTATTCAAGTAAAAAAGTTAAGAAGAAAATACCCCCATCACTAATCTGGGTTAAAAGATGTGTCCACTTTGTGAAAAAAAAGTCATTGGGATTTACCTCTGTGAAATGGGTGCATTTGTCAAAAAAAAACCCTTTTGTTTCACGACTGTGTAATAGATGTATTAAGAGAGTGCACCTAACATTGGATTAAATGAAACAACATAAGTACAATATGTGCAATAACATATTTCTGCACAGTGTCCAGAACACAGTATATGCTCAATAAATGTTGTGTATTATTTTAATTAAAAGAATAAGATTACACCCAGAATTTTACATTTAACAATCCGGGAGGTGGTGGGAGGAAAAGAATGGACATCTATGTGAAAAATTATTGGCCAGAGATTAATAATTCTAAAAGGTAGCTACAGGGTTCATGGAAGCATTCTATGTTTTTTTTTTTTTAATGTAAATAAAATTTTCATAGCAAAGAGGGGAAGTAATCATTAGAGACGAGGGTATCTTGAATTACATTAAAATTTGGTAAAATAAAAAAATCGGTAAAATAAGCTAACAAGACAAAATCTTTGTAATAACATTCACGGAAAGTTGGGGGAAGGGCCTTGTCAAATATAAAAGAACTCGGAATATGGGGGCCACAAACCTTCCATGAAAAAGAAAAACTGCTTAATAAAATTCCAACAATTAAAAGTAAGTCAGAGGGCGCCTGGGTGGCTCAGTGGGTTAAGCCTCTGCCTTCAGCTCAGGTCATGATCTCAGGGTCCTGGGATCGAGTTCCGCATCCGGCTCTCTGCTCAGCAGGGAGCTTGCTTCCTCCTCTCTCTCTGCCTGCCTCTCTGCCTACTTATGATCTCTCTGTCAAATAAATAAATAAAGCCTTTAAAAAAAAAAAAAGTAAGTCAGAGTTGGATCTCAGGAATGTGGAGGCTGAAATAAGAGGACAGGAAGCGACCTGTGGTACATGCATGGGACAAGGAGTGAGTGCAGTCTAAGTAACCTCCTTTTACCAAACAGAATTTGGACGTGGTCAAACTGGACAGTGTCAAACTACTCGCTAATGTTAATGTTCTCAGTTTCTCAACAAGGAGCCAGTCCATAGGGTCTACAATGAAAATGTGGTTAATAAAAACATCATAATGCTGGAAGGCTGCCAGACTGGGTTTCAGATGTTGTGACCAGGAGGCTGGCCCAGCACCCGATTTATTTTGCCTGGAGAAAGGCTGCACCCCAGGGCCCTTAGACGCCCAGACACGGCCTCTCACGCCACCACACCCAAGGGATGGGAACCGAGGTGAGTGCAGGCAGGTGAAGGCCAGGCCCTCATGGCTGAACTGTGTTAGCCACAGGGCCCCTGTGGGTGTCTGCCTCCGTGCGACTATGCATCATGGCTGTGTAGATGACAGTCCCCCTGGAGAGACGCCTTGTGCTTGGGGAAGGGCCCACCCTCCTTTCCTTCATGGGGCAAGGTCAACGACGAGGTCAAACTCTCCTCAGATTCTCTGAGACTACTGGCATGTTTATCTTTAAATGTCACTCTGTCTCTTCAACTCATGGGGATCCTTCAGGGGAAACATCTCTTACGTGATGAAGAAATGTCTGTGAAGTTCAAGAATTCCTTCAATTTTACTTCAGATTCATTTTCTTCAATTAGAATCAAGTAAAATTAAATTTTCACTAAAAAAAATAGACATATGGCATGATCCCATTTTTATGAAAGTATTTCTATCCCTCCTCCTAGCTGTAAAAATGCATGGAAATATGTCTGGGCTGCTATACCAGAAATGTTAATGATGGTTATATTTGAATGATGGAACTGGAGCTAATACTTTTTTTTTTTTTTTTTACTTTTCTGCAATGCTTAAACTGTTTATAGGGAGTGTATATTGTTTCAACAAAAAAATAAAGTGATTTTTCTTAAACAAACAAACAAACAAACCTGACTTCTTGGCGTGAGCCCTCGGGGTTCAAAGCTTCTGTTTTCCTTTCTTCTCCAGCTGCCACTGGCTCCCCCCACACCTCTTCCATTTCTTGCCCCTCCCTTTGCACCCACCCAGCTTTTCACCCCCCTTTGACAACCACCTTTCTCTCTCTCCCCCCACTGAGGACACCCCATCTTTAGTACTTAATGGCCTCCTGGCCCCTGGGGGGAGGGAGGCCAGACTCCTTTCCTTTTCTGCAAGAGGTTGGGGTGGGGACATTTTCAGAAGCTTTTTTTGAGACCCTCAGTGACCCCTTCTTTTCCCTCTACCTCTCATGAACCCCAACACCAGGGGAGGAGGCGAGAGCAGCCCAGGGGGTTTGGGAGGAATGGAGAGAGAACTCTGGCAGGAATGTAGCTCTGGGGTGAGTTTCCCCACAGGACCCTGGGGATGTGGAAGAGTTTGAACTTTTCATCCTCTTAGCTCTGTTCTTTTGTTTCCAACACCTTTGCTCAATACATCACTAACTTCTTAGATTTCAATATCCTATCTCAAGGGTCTCCTCTGGAGAGGGCTCACTCTCCCTCTGTGCCATGACGGGGGGAGCAGTAAAAGAGTGGCCTCACCCAGGCCTCACCCAGGCCACAGGGCCTCCCAGTTGAGAGACAGAGCCAGCCCCCCTTCCCCAGACAGGACCAGCACAAGGGACATGTGAAGGGGCGGCAGAGGGGCAGAGAGGGGCTGTGAGCCAAGCCATGGGAGAGGCCACAATGCCCCACAGTAAACTCGACTGCCCAAGCGAAGCAGACTCCTGGTTACCTCAAGGACAATCAGTTCATCATGATGGGCGGCTCTGTCTGGGCGGAGAGAACCCCACGTGTTTGACATCCCTGCTGTTAGGCCCCAGAAAGGGCCAGGCTCTCCTTGGAGGACTCCCGAGCCTCACATTACCAGGGCCAAACCAGAAGGGATCCCTGATCCCCCACCAGGTTCCCAGACTGGGAGTCAGGGCTTCGTGGGACATGGACGTGGTACTGAGGAGGAGAATAGACAGAAGCCCAGGCCAGTCAGGACAGGGAGGAGGATGGGGTGGGGGGAGGGGGAGCTGGAAGGGCCTGGTCTGAGCAGCATGTGCTAAGGACTGAGAGTTGAGGAGTGAAGGTCTGGAGATTCTGGGCCGACAGGGCTGTGGGCATGAGCAGGGCAAGGCACAGGGCGGCCGTGGAAGGAAAGAGGTGTGGCAGACAGACGTCAGGACCAGCCTTCAGGAGCTCTGGATCTATCTCCTGCCCGCAAGGGATGGGTGATTCTTCACTGAATATCCCATGTACCTCTTTAGCCGTGAACCATGTTAATCACTACCTTTTGAAAACTACTACTACTATTATTACCATTATTATTATTATTATTATTATTATTATCCCATTTTAAGGTAAATAGCTGAAGTCACAGAAAGGAGAGTTGCTTTCCAGGTGCAAAAGCGTCAGAGCCCACCTTGGCCTGTCCAGGGGCTGGGAAGATGAGGAAATGTTTCCTGGTCCTGTTTGGCAGAAAGACTCAGAAAAGGCCACACTGGAAGCGACACCAGCACCACAGGTCCCATGGGACACTGCCCGGGTGCTCAGCTACTGAGGGCTACCCCCACGCCTGGGCCATGTAAGACAAGAAGTCTGGAAAAGATGCACTCTGAGAGGCTTGCCAAAATTAGCAAAGGGAAATACAGGATGCCCAGTTAAATGTGAATGTCAGATAAATCACAAAAATGTTTGGTATAAGTGTGTCCCAAATATAGCACAAGGCATACTTACACTAAAAAATCATTCGTTGTTTATATGCCACTCAAATTTAACTAGACATTCTGTATGTTCTGTGGCACCCTACACTTCAGGAATCTGTTGGAGAGGAAATGCTGTTCCTACAATTTTCTTTTTCAGTTTTGTTTACATTTTTTAAACTGTTAACCCAAATTTCCACAGCCTTGCTGGCCTGTAAATGCAAATGAGTTAACTTCAAAATAGCCTATGTCCCTGGCCTGCCCATCTCCCAACACAGGCCCTTGTCCCCGACACCGCGGTGTGGGGTTCCCCAGAGGCTGCCAGGATCTGCTCCGGTTGGCATCTGTGCCCACTGCCTCCTACGCCACAGGAGGGCAGTGGTTGCCTGGCTGAGCTTGGGGGGCCGAGGCTGTGCCACTGTGCCCTCTGCTGGTGAGCCCCAGACTGCAACGCGGCGAGGGGGTTGGGTGCTGCTGGAAGGCTCTGGGCTCCACAGCCCTGCCGTTGGGTGAGAGCTCCTCCAAGACCGGAGAAAGCCTCCTTCTCCCACCTCTCATGGAGTCCGACAGTGGATGGCCTCTCCAGCTGCCCAGCCTCTGTTCTTCCTGCTTCATCTCCTCCCTCCTCGTGAGCTCTTTCCGGCTTTGTATGGGCTACCTGAGCAGGCCAGGTTCAGCTCTGTGTCTCCCCTTGGTTCCCTCCATACCAACACTCAGCCTGGTTCTGTGCTTACCGGTGGCTCCTCCAAGTCCAGGTAGGCCAGTGTGGAAAAGCCCACAGTTACCGGTCACCGTCTGCTGCCCTCCTGCCCCACTGCCCTCACCATCCAGGTCTTCCCTTGGACGGTCGGATGAGCCTACGTCCACCAAAGGCCCCTGCCCTCAGTCCACTGGTTCCTGGGCCACTCTGCCGCGATTCCTTTCAGAGGGTGACTTTTTCTTTTTTTTTTCTTTTTTAAAGATTTTATTTATTTATTTGACAGAGAAGGATCACAAGTAGGCAGAGAGGCAGGCAGAGAGAGAGAGGAAGGGAAGCAGTCTCCCCACTGAGCAGAGAGCCCAATGTGGGACTCGATCCCAGGACCCTGAGATCATGACCTGAACCGAAGGCAGCGGCTTAACCCACTGAGCCACCCAGGTGCCCCAGAGGGTGGCTTTTTCATTTTCTATCTCCCCATCAAGTAAGGCTGCATCTGTCTTGCTCGCCCCCGGATCCGAGCATCTGGTACAGAGCAGAGTTAACAAATACTGTCAAAAGGAAGGTCGGGAGGCTCTGGAGGGCACTGAGGGGTCTCCCTGGGCCAAAGGCAATGAATGAATTTTTTTTTTTTTTAAATAAAGACACTTTATTTACAGATAGTACAAAATAAACCACAGGACAAACTATTATGCAGGGGGAGGGATGTTCCCCACAAGAACCCTCCTCCCCATCCCGGAATAACTTATGTAAAAAATTAAAAAGGCCCTAGGAGGAGGGAGGGGCAGGGCTGGAAGCACCTTTGCTGACTGGGAATTGGGGCCAGCAGTCCTCAGCCTTCTTGTTCCAGGGCCTAGTAGACCCTGGCTTGCTCCCTTCCGAGTCTGGGCCTACCAAGGAGGGGACACGCTGCAAGGACAGTTGGTGGCTGTTGCAGAGGCTCCTGGGCCAAGGACCCTGACTTCTGACTCTGAAGGGCTGGAGTCAGTGGGAGAGTGGCTTGGGGGCGGGCACGGGACTGGCCTTATTGCAGTGCTCTAGCTGACTTCCTCCTGGGCCTGGATGCAGATCTGCACCGGGGCCCAGGGAGCAGCTGTGTCGGGACAGGAATGCGGGGTCCTCAAAGCGACGATGTTGTTGAATCTACCACCTCCCGGCCGTTGCAAACGGTGGGGACAAACTGGGAGCCAGACCCTAGGAAAGGAAGCCAGAGATTGGGGCCAATCCAAGGCCCTTTGTCCTTCCCGGAGAACGGGCAGCAGAGGAGGCAGGAGTGTGGAAGGAGGCTTCCTCCCCTGGGACCCCTCCCTCTCCTGGCCAGCCTCATCCTCGGGAGCCCTCCACCTCCAGCCAAAGAATCCCAGCAACCCAAGCAGGTCCCCCCCCCCCCCCCCCCCCCGCGGAAGAGCTGAGGCAGACCAAGGACTGCTCGGGGTGAACGCTGACCTTGGGCAAGGCTGGAGCTGGCCCTGGTGGCGGCGCTGCTGAACCGGCTGGTGGGTGCGCGGTGGCTAACCACGTTCTTCTGCGGCTGGAAAAGGATGATGTGAAGCTTGGGTGCAAAGAGACAGCCGAGCACCACCGAGCCGCTGAGGCTGACTGACACGCACATGGTGGTGGTCTGTACCTGGGATGAGGGAAGTCAAGGATGAGTCTGGCCCCAGGACCCATGCCCAAGCTGGGGGTGGGGGCGGGTGCCAGGAGGCGGGGGTGGGGGGAGGGTAAGCATCCAATGCTGGGCCTTGGTCCATTCACCAAGCCCCAAAGGATTTCTAGGAAGGTGGGCACAGTCCCAGCGTCAGCCTGTGGACCACCTTCCTGGGGAGACAAAAATTCCAGCTGAGGGGGTGAACATGCAGGGGAGCAGGGGCATGTATGTGCATTGGAGTGTGTGTGCTGGTGTGTGTGTAAGTGTGTCTCTCCATGCATATGTGTGCAGGTGTGTGTGTGTGTGTAGGAGTGTGCGTGTAGGAGCCTGTGTGCACGCGTGGGTACTGTGTGCGTGTCCAGGTTGGTCCTTAACCACCTAGGATTGGCATGCAAATGCAAATCATATGCAAATGCAGGCTGAGTCAGAGCAGATTCCCTCCCCAGCGCTGGCCTCCACCAACCAGGCAGGTGGCCCAGCAGGTGCAACAGCAGCCAAGCCCAGCAGCCCTGGCCCCCAGCACTGCCCACCATACCTCTGTCCTGGGGGAAAGGGCCTTTGCAGGGGCTCTTGTCTTGATTTTCCTGCTCCTTTAATTGTTAAGATTGTCAGTTCAGACCCTGCTCTACACTCCCAAGCTGAGTGACCTTAGGCAAGGGATTGAACCTCCCTGAGTCTCCGTTTCTTCGTCTGTAAAATGGGGAGAGCCACGGAGTTTACTCCAGCATCATGAGGACTCACCAAGATGATCCTCCTATTGTTCAGAGCTCAGCTCACCTGTCACCTCCTCCAAGAGGCCCTCCTTGACTACCCCATCTGAAGCAGCCATTGCCCCCTTGAAGCTGGGAGACCTACTGAGACACTCAGTGCCAGCTGGAACTGTGCCTGCAAGCCACCAATTGGGGTAAAGTTTCCGCCTGCTTTCACCTTCCTCAGCCCTCCATCCCAGATCTGCTGCTGCTCTGGGCTTCACCCTCTCTGCCTTCCCCGCTCCAGGGGGCGCCAGGCCACACTGCACAGCTCTGAGGGGGTTCAGAGCCTTGTGCCCTCTGGGGCTGCATGGTCTGATAGCCCCGTTATTCCCATTCCCTCTTTGCTTACCCTCACCTCCGCCCACTTTCCACCATTTGTGCCTCACCTCCTCAACGAGGGGGTCAATGTGCACCCTCTGCTCCAGTCAGCCTCTGTACTGGCTGCCCCCCACTATCTTCCCCATCCAACCTATTCAAACCTCCCTGTCTTGCAGAGACCAGTTCAAGGACTCCTCTTCCAAGAAGCCCTCCAGGATTCTCTCTGCATGCGCATGCGTGTGTGTGTGTGCATGCGTGCGTACACACACACACATGCACACCATATACACACCTTCCTCTTGCCTGCTCTTACTAGGACATTTGTCAACCTAAACAAGTCAGCAACATTTCCTGGCTTAGTTCTTTAGTTGATGCCCTGATTGCCCACCCACTGGACTGGTTCTCCCCTTCTGCAGCCAGCCCCTCAGGGGAGTAGGGAGGCTCATTTAGGCATATATGAGCACACACATCTCCTCGAGCTTAGAGGGTGACATCCAAGTCCCAAAATCTGAGCTCTAACTCCTCCACCTCCTTGGCCATTGCCTAAGGCCCCACTCAACCTTCCCACCTCCCCCTGGGGTCCAGTCCCAACTGGGTCACCATAAGCTGTGTGCCCCTGGGTGAGCATTCAGCCTCTTTGGAGCCTCAGAATGATCAGAAGAGTAAACAAGAGACTGGGAAACAGAAGGTCCAGTGCTGCCCCACCCCCCGCTGCCACTCGTTGCCAATAGCTTACCCGGTAATCACTGGAAGTGACATAGAAGATGGGCAGGAAGGCCAGCCAGATGATGCAAGTGGTGTACATGGTAAAGCCTATGAACTTGGCCTCGTTGAAGTTCTCGGGGCACTTGCGGGTCTTGAAGGCATAGAGCGTGCAGAGTGCGATGAGGAGCACGTTGTAGGCGAGTGAGCCCAGCATGCTGGCGTCCCGATGGTTGCAGCGCAATGTCACCACCTCCCGCCGCTCTGGGGCTGTCTCCTTGCCCGTGCCCGGTGCCTCCACCACCAGCCAGGCGGCCACAATGAGCAGCTGGCCCGAGATAAGCGCCAGGCAGATGGCCACCTGCGAGGCCGGGCTGATGAAGCGTGGCCGCTGGGCTCCCTCCCGGGCCCCGCCGAAGATGCGCGCAATGCGGTTGGTCTTGGTGAGCAGGGCTGAGTAGCAGACAGAGAAGGCGGTGCCCAAACCGAGGCGCCGTAAGGTGCACACCACTGTGGACGGCTTGGCAATGAAGACGAAGGTCATGCAGTAGCAGAGGAAGACACCGCCCAGCAGGATGTAGCAGAGCTCCCGGCCTGAGGCCTTGACCACCGGCGTGGCATTGTGCCGCACAAAGACCCCCAGCACAAAGAGGGTGGCCAGGGCTCCCAGGCAGGCGATGGTGACGGGTCCCACGGCCCAGGCATCGCCCCAGCGGATGTACTCCTGGGGCAGCTCGAAGCAGCCAGTTAGGCTGGCGTTGGGCCAGTAGCCCAGGCCACAGTCAGCGCACGTGAACTCATCCAGCCGGTACTCGTATGGCTGGCACGGGATGCACAGCCAGCAGCAGACCTCTCCCGGCTGCACGCTCTTCACCTCATTCTGGAGACAGGGCTCACTGCAGCGAGAGGCCGGCAGGGGGCCGGCTGAGGGTGAGGCCCACGGGATAAGGCTGGTGTCCAGGGTCAGGCCTTCTGCCCAGTAGCCCACTTTCTGGTAGCGGTAGCGCCCACTGCCTGCCCGCAGATAAGTGAAGATGTTGTAGCGTCCAATGCCATCACCAAAGCGGTCAAAGCGAACCTCACTCTGCGTGTCAGCCGGGCGGAAGGGGGCTGGAGTTGGGGAGGGAAGAGAAGGTGAAATTGGCGGGTAATCTTGATGTGACCTCAACCGTCACCCTACATGGAACCCAAACCCCAGACCTGAGGCCACTCCTCGTTCTTCCAAGCCTCACCCCAACACTAAAGCTGGCTTTCCCCCCAACAGCCATTTTTCTAAATGAGAAACTACCACAAATCTCAACTCTAAACCCCAAATAGAATCCCAACCTCAAAGCCCAGGCATCTCCTCAAAACTAATACCCATACCAATCCCCAACCATGACTCCCCAAAACCTAGCCTTATACATAGTCTCCAATACCTTCTAATCCAGACCCCAACCTTATCACAATACACACCACAGCCCTCTCCCCAGACTTAATATGGACCCTCTCACAGCTGAACTCAGCCTCAGGTCTAGTCCTGGCCCCACTTAATCTTCCCAATAATAAGCCAGCCCCTCTAGTCCTAATACTGACCCCACTGCTAGCTGAACCCCAACATCAGTGATCACCTCTAACCACTGATGTTCACCAGGATGTGCTCAGCGGGCAGCTCAGGAGACTCTTCCATTCCCCATCTCCCCTAGCCCAGGAACCTCACATCTCCCAGCCAAGCTCAGGAGGAAGCAGGATCCATGTCATCCATGTCCCAGTGAGAAGTTGGGGTTCACACTAGCAGATGATGTGCTTAAGGGCCCGTGGTGAATGGTACAGCCTGGAGGCTGGCCTGCTCCTTCCAGCCAGCCTCAAAGTCCTCAGCATCCAACTTGAGCCCTCCCATATATCCCACCCAGCCCAGCAGGCTGAATGGAGCCTTGCTCTAACAGCAACCTGAGGCACCTGACCCAATCCCAACCTCTCCTCCAGTTTCCCACAACTCCGAATGTCAATCTCTTTGGAATTATTGTCTTAACCCTGGGCCACTAGGTTTTGGGAGCCCCGGCCCTCCCCCACTGCACCCACAGTGATGCTTCCCACAGCATAGTGACAATTCTGAGGCATTTATTGTTCATAAAGCTGGAAGGCTGATTAAAATAAGTTTTGGTATGTGGGGCTTCAGGGTGGCTCATCAGCTAAGTGTCTGACTGTTGATTTTGGCTCAGGTCATGATCTCAGGTTGTGAGAGCCAGCCCTGCTGCATCAGGCTCCGTGCTCAGTAGGGAGGCTGCTTTTCTCCCTCTCTCTCTGCCCCCACTCATGTGCACTTTCTCTCTCTAAAATAATAAATATATTTTTAAAAGTCTATAGGGGCACCTGGATGGCTAAGTCGGTTGAGCATCTGTCTTTGGCTCAGGTCGTGGTCCTGGGGTCCTGGGATCATGGCTCCCTGCTCAGTGGGGACCCTGCTTTGCCCTCTTCCCCTCCCCCGACTTGTGTACTCATTCGGTCTCAAATAAATAAATAAAATATTAATAAACAAATGTCTATAAAAACAAACTTTGGTATGAAGAGACTGTGGCCACCTTAAAAATATCAGGTCAAAGAATAGAATTTTCCCAGAAAATGGAGTGTCCCCTGTTGCTCACTCTCAACCCACCCTTATTCGGACTCTCGCTGTTTTCTTGCCCGAGAATCAGCTTGATGGCCCCCAGTCCCTGCTCCCTGCATGATAAAGAGGCAGGAAGAGAAAGAGAACAAGACCCAAGCAGGAACTAGAGACCCTCAAAGTGTAGGACCAGGCCAGAAAGAGGAACCCCAGTCCCGGCTCCGGTGGGAGTGCCCCCTGTCTAGCCATCCTTGTCCTGGCTATGCTGAGCCCCCCCGGGGGGCTCCCTGACTTGCTGTAGGTTACATTCTCTTAGCCAGGTAATGGAACCTGAGGGCCCGTCCCTCTCACCCTCCAAAGGGCAAGAGCCTGGTGGCCATCGGCCAGCCCCATTACCATCAAACTTGACGTTCAGCACAAAGTCCTTGTAGAGGCGGCGCCCGTTGACAGGCCGCATCGCATCGCAGAGCTGGGTGGTGTTGGGGCAGAGGGCTTGGTGCATGTTGTGCAGCGCGTGGGCCATGGCATAAACCGCATTGACCACGAACATGATCTTGGACTCTTGCTCAAAAGGCACCGCCCGCAGCGAGTGGGCGGCGCAATCTCGCTGCCGGAAGCTGCAGTGGAACCTCTGCTCCCAGAACTCCCGGAACCAGGGGTTCCGGCTGTTGTTCCAGGGGTCCAGGCTCTGGAAGTAGGAGGCAAAGTCGCTGATGGGATAAGAGGCCAGCTCGATAGTGATGGCGCCCTCAGCAGCCCCCTCGCTGCCGGCCACCACGCTCTCCAGCGCCCCCCAACCATCGCTGGCCACCCAGGTGAAGCTGGCATTGAGGCGCTGGGTGGCTGCGAGGAGCTCGCGAGCGTCCTCGGAACGGGTGAACAGAACAGCCACGCGGGCGCTGGGCTTCTGCAGCAGGGCTCGCACCACACCCTCAAAGGCTGCGCGGCTCATGGCACGGCCCACCTTCTCCGAGGTGGCCACGCAGATGTTGCGGGCGCGAGCCTCTAGCTCAAAGGCTTCAATGCCTGTCTCGCCATAGTCGCCCTCAGATGCCACAGTGGACACATAGGTCCAGTTGAAGAAGCGGAGGATCTCAGCCATGGCCTTGGCTTGGAAGAAGTCGGGGGGCACTGTGCGGGCAAAGTAGTCATAGCGGGACTTGTCGCTCAGCTTGGCACTGGTGGAGGCATAGCTGATCTGTGGAATCTGAAACAGCCGCAGGAGGTTGGCCACCTGGGGGAGGGGCAGAGCCAGCCAGGATCAGAGATCAGATCAAACTCAGACAGATGTGCTTTTCACAGCTACTCAACCTTGGGATCAAGTGTCTATGTAGTCAGCCTTGCCATCTCCCTCACCCCAAAAACCTCTATCCTGTCTTGATATGTCTTTCCTTGGAGTGGGGGACAGGGAGTTTTCCACCCCTTCCCAAGGGCTGGGAGAGAGAGGACCTAGGGCTGAGACACACCAGGCTACTGAGCCACATGAGGACCGCTCTACTGCGCCCTTCAGATGCCTAGCAGTAGCAAAAGTAGGGAGGCAAGAGAATCCTGAAACTGGGAAGAGGCAGGCACTTGACTGCACAGGGCAGGGGCGGGGGACCCTAGCTGGCATGTGGGATGATCAAGGCTCTTAGGTTCTCTACCTATTTGGAAACGCTATCCCTTCTCCAGAGTCCATCCTCATGGAATGATGGAGAAAGAAGGAAAAGGCTTCCCCAAGAAAGAAGGCCCGGATCTGAGGGCCCTATGGGCCTGAAAGGCCAGGAGTTGGTCTCCTTTGGACGGGTGAGCTCAAAATAAATAAGGCTTCCTGCTTACCACTGTCTGCCTGGGTCCTGCCCCCGAGAGTGGGGTCCAGACAAGGACCTGGTGTGTTGGGTAGGTGAGAGCAGGACAAAGCCCAGTTTCCACGGCAGGGAGTTAGGTCCTGTCTTTGCATCTGGGCACAGTGCCCTCTCCTCTTGTACTTTCTGCCCCTGTGGCCCTGGGAACTTTAGCAAACCTCCCTGAGCCTCAGTTTCTCATTCATGCCTGACAAGGTTGCTGAGCAGATAAAAATGAGAATGCCTCTGAGGCCACAGTGCCTGACATATGGAAGATGAGAAGGATCTGGGCAGGAGGCAGGAATGAGGAGGAATGATGAACAGGCAGGTGCAGCCTAAGGATGAAGGGCTGGGCCTTGTTTTGACTCAGACAAGGAAAAAGCAAGCCGATGTTGAAGTGTGGGCCCTGCTACGGGAGGCAGACAGCTTGGGGTGGGAGGAAGGTAACTGAGCTCCTGGAGATGATGCATGGAGCTCTGTAGAGAACTATGGAGAGGATGGGTGCTAGGAAAGCACCCCCAAGGCCCCTGAAGACATCAGGTGGGAGGTGGCAGATGTAGGAGCTGGCACAGCCACACCTGTCTAAGCTGCTACCGGCCACCTCCGGTTAGCTGGGACTAGCAGAACTGGTAATTGGCTGCCTGCAGTAGGGGGATGAGCAGGCATCCCTGATCCCAAGCCAGAAACTACCTCCATGGTTCAGACTCCTGCCTCATTTCTCCTGAATAAGCATTCCAGGTCAGGGGTCCTGGCCCTGCCTCTGATTGCAGTGCCCTCAGCCAGCCTCCTAAAAGAAGCTAAAGCTCCGGCCAAGGCCCTCCTTGAAAATCCTGACTCTGATCCCAGTTTTGGCCTCATCTGGCAGCCCACTCTGGGCACCAGGCAGGCAAGGGTCCACCTACGAAGTGGGACCTGGTCCAGGACGGGGAGGATCCCACCTGGACTAAAGCAGCCAGGTATGCTCCGGGGTGTCAGCTGGGCCAGTACCCTCCGCTTACCTCTCATGAGAAAGCAGGAAGAGGGAGGGTTCCTCACCTTGCCATCCCTTCAAATCCTGGACACCCTGAAGACCCTAGGGGACCCTCCCCCTGCCACACACATTCGGCTTCTCTTCCTCTGGGGTCCCCACCCCGGTTTCTCTTCCCTGGGCTGCTCCTGGCTTCTATCTTCCACCCCTTTCTAGCCCATGGAGAGATGATATGACAGAGCTGGAGGTCCTTGGGCAAGAGTCCGAGGGGAATGTCTCCACTTTGCCAGCACCTGCCTCTCTTCAAGCCTCAGTTTCCCCATTTATAAAGCAGGGTACTAATAACAGCAGCTAATATTGAGCATGCCTCTGATACATGCTTTGCATGTAAATTTCTACCACAACCCTAAGAGTGGCAAACATTTGGAGTCCTGTTAGTCTCTAAGGAGGAAATGGAGGTACAGAAAGGAGAAATAATGTCCAGTCACATAGTATATAGGAAAGCCAGGGTTCAGACCTGGAGTTCTGACTCAAGAGGCCTGGCTACTAAGCTTCCCAGGGCTGTTTAACCTCAGATGTGTGTGTGTGTGTGTGTGTGTGTGTGTGTGTGTGTGTGTGTGTGTGAGAGAGAGAGAGAGAGAGAGATAGAACCGGGGTGTTTTCCTTACACAATCTCTAAAAATCAAGCCCCATTATGCGACAGTGGCACTTTCTTAGTATTCCACAAAAAGCTACTCAAAGGAAAAGCTCCTAGCCCCTTTTCCAATGCATGGTGCCCCTGCTCAAAGGGAACTCTGGGCCCCGCCTCCAGATTCCCTCCCTAGCCCCTAGGTGGGCAGCCCCCACATACCTGGATGGAGACATCACTATAGGAGCCGCCAATGACACCAGTGATGGCAGTGGGAGCATCACCGTGGGTGGCATAAGAGCCGTCGGGGCAGATGTGGCGTGAGCCGTCGGCACCACGGCTAAGCGACGCACGCACGAAGTCGAGTGCCTGCTCCAGGGCATGTGTGTCCTTGGAGCAGCTGTCGAGTATGTGCGCACCTAGATGCACACCCGGCAGCAGGCGTGGGTCACGGTTGATGCGGTCCAGTGCAAAAAGCATGGCCTCCAGACGCTGGATCCCTCGATGCTCATTGACAGGCCCACACTCCTCTGCTGGGCCACCCTTCTGGTGTACCGGAAACAGCCCACCCAGGACCAGATCCCCCTCCAGGGTCAGCACCTTCTTGGTGGGGCCCTCAGCCACAGCGCCCCAAAGCAGCAGCAGTGCCAGAAGCCCAAGGAGTGATCCCATAGTCCCAAAGGGGATGGATGTGTCCAACAGACCTGGGCCTCCAGGGGATGAGGGTGGAAGCAGCAAAGGCAAAGAAAGGAGGAAACAGGGACCAGGAAAGGACAGGCAGGAAGAGAATTAAGAAGGGGCCCAGCTCCTGCAGAGAAAGAGACAGACAGACAAACAGGGAGAAGTGGAACCCGAAGAGTAGCTACCCTTCTAACTCTGCCTTCCCCAATTCCCTTCCCTTGGAACTTTTTTCTAGGGATCCAGGGATACGTAGTATCACAAACTAGGCTGAGAAGCTCCCAGAAGCCCCTTGGCCTGTTTCTCAGCTTTGCCCTGATCTGGGTCTATAGATAGGCTCTGTGTCCATTGCATACTCAGCATAGAGGGAGGGAGGCAGAGAATAGAGGACTAGACAGAAGTCAGGAGACCCCAACCAACACCAATCCTGTTACGAATGAAAGAGTTCCCAAGACGTTGCACAAACTTCCCAGGACCCCTAAGTCGAGGCCTTTGCAGCAGGGGCCAGGGTAGAGTATAAACTTAGGGGTCTAGTCCCTATCCTGAGCCTTGCATTTCCAGAGATGGGCCACTGTGGCTGAAACCCACCAGGGAAGAGGAAAGGAAAAGTCTCCGAAGGGTAGTTTCCAACTCCTAGAGGGACCCGAGTCCAGGTAAGCACCCAAGGGTCCTAGCCCCTAGTTCTTAAAAATCCATGGAGCCCCCTGTGGAAGTAATAGAGACTCTAGGCCGTGGGAATTTGACAGCGAGGTGGAGAGGTTGGCCCCAGGGAGGGACACTGAAGTGGCCATAGATCTTAGATCATAGATCAATAGGGAAAGCAGATCAGATGTGAGCATACGTGTGTCCAGGGTCAGGGGCAGTTCATACGGTCAGAATTTGAAAAACAGTGCTCAAGGTGAGACTTTTAGACAGCTTAGCTCTGCACAGAATGCTGTTTGAGACGTTATGCCCCTGTGTTTTCTTCAGCTCAGATCCAAGCAGAGAAAGTCACCATCTCTAATCTCCCTATCCTCATCCTCTCCCCATCTTGTCCACCCTGGCCCTAGCCCTCAGGGACTTCTCCTTTCCTCTTCCACTCTCTGCTTCGTTTGTATCTCAGCTACGCTCCCAGATGCCAACCCACATAGGCTCTCACAATCATGTAGGCTTGGGAAGGCTAGGAGAAGGAAACTGAGGCTGAAGAAGGCCTCTTCTGAAGATGGCCATTAGTTCAAGGACCCCGTGTCCTGGCCACAGAGACTGGGATTCCTCACTTTGCCCCTCAGCAACTCAGGGTTAATCTTCCCCCTCATGCCATGGCAGGGAGACTGGGATCCTGCGGGTACCCAGAAAGAAGCAGCTCAACCAGGCAACCAGGAGAGAGAGGCAAGCGTGAAGACCAGGACAGATGGGGAAGGGACCCATGGGGGCTGAGGCCCAAACTGGTCAAGACCACAAGCCTCCCACAGGGGCAGCCAGGACCAAAATCTGGACAGGGACAATACCCTGAAAAGAAACGGAACCCCAGAGGGGCGCAGCCCGGGGGCCTGGGCAATGAAATCTGGGTAGGGAGTGATTGAACCCCGGAGGCTGACACAAAGACAGAGGCACAGAAAGACAGACCAAAGGATGAAAGGAGAGGAGGAACGAAAGAACGTGATGCAGGGTGTGCGTTCTCTGGGGAAGAAAGGCGGGATGCCTGGGGCAGTCTTCCCGCTTCCAGGAGCTCCCGGCAGCACTGTCTGGACGCCCCGGCCCGGGAGTCCCAGAACTCGAGGGCCCCGCGGGTCTCCGGGACATGGGGTCAGGATCGATAAGGTTGGCTACGGCCGCGGCACCACGGGCTTACCCTACCTGGCGTGCCCGACTCCGGCGCGGAGAGAAACGGAGAGGAGCCGGGGGCGCAGGGTTCCAGCTCTCGCTCGCTGGCTTGCTCCCTCGCTCGGCAGCTCTGCGCTCTCCGCCCGCCCGCTCGCCCGGCCGCTTTCAATCGCGGCCCGCCCCGCCCCTGGCCCCGGCCCGCCCCCAGCCCCTCCCCCGTTCCTCCCCACTCCGGATCTCCCGCTCCCAACCGGGCCTCCGCCTCCCTCCAGACTCCTGCACCGCTCCTTGCCCTGTGCCTCCGGCTCCTGGGTCTTCGCGGGGCTTCCGTCCCGGAGCTGTCCACCGCGTGGTGCTGAATCCTCCGGCACTCCCGCTCTGCGCAGGAGCAGGTGCCCATCAGCCCCCTCCACCCCTCGGTCAGAACGCATGCAGCCCACAGAGCAGCGGGCACGGGACATGGGGCTACAAAGGTCACTGAGCCCCAGGAGGTGCACACAGTGTTATGGGCTCCCATCTTTGAGAGCAGAGGGGCTAGCCTTAGGGTTGCAAGGTGCCACTGGGAGATAGGGAAGGGGGCATGTGGGAGATAGGTAGCTTAGCCTGCTGCGACAAGTCTGTCCCTGTCCTCACATCCATTCTCTCAATCCACAGACTGCAGCTCAGTCCACATGCCAGGCTTGGGGTGGGGGCATGTGTCTTTGGCCCCATGTGAGAGCGGGGCCTGAGTCACTAGGAGGAAGAGATGGGGGGTGGGTGGTCAGAGGAGGATGGGGCCTCCTCTTCCTGCAGATGACCTTTAAAGCTGCTACCCATCCCCCCCAACACACACACACCCAGCCCTGACCTCCTCTCCCACCAACCTCACTAATCCCCACCCTCACATACAAAGGGCATTTATGGCAAAGATATATCAACCTGGGGAATATGGGGGATGCTGCAGGGCCAGGGGCTAGGGTCAACCCTAAGGGAACATGCTGGGGCTGGCAGGGGGATCTGGAAGGGCAGGGGAGTGGAGAAGAGGCTCCTGAAACTGGCTGATGCGTAGGAGGGAATGGGAGCTGGAGCCCAAGCAGAGGGAGGACAGCTCTGAGAAGATGCTCTTGACTCTTCTTCCCTCCTGCAGCAGAATGGAGGACACCCCTGGGTAGAAGGTGGTGGATACGCCAGCATCCGCTTGTGCTGAAGGGTCTGGAGAGGGGCCTGTACCTGGGTTTAGCTCCAGAGCCTGCACACACACTAGGTACCAAGGCGCACAACATCCCTGCCTATGCTCCCAGGCACTGCCCTTTCTTCCACAGGTGTCACTAGAGGCAAAGCTAGCGCAGACACATGCTAATGAGCACATCCAAGCCCAGGTCCCTCTGGCACATGCATCTACATATGCGTGTCACAGTTAGGGGGGAAAGGTATCACCAAGGAAGGACAGGCTTTGTCCTTGGACACAGAAACCTAATGCCCCACTGTGCTGGGAAAAGCACAGCTGTGAAACAGACAAATACACCAAAACCAAACAAACCCAAACCCCACTGCTAATGCGAGGTGAGGTGACAGCGGGATGAGGGTTCAGGGTTGTCAGACAAGGCTGGTGACAGATACACTGTCTTCCAGCTCTGGCTAGTTCAAAGCAACTGCTGCCTGGTGTCGGTGAGTGAGGAGCTGGGCCCTTGGAACAGAGAGGCTGGTAGCAGCAGGGTGCTGAGGGAAGAGGAGCCGCACAGCAACCCCAGCCCTCTCACTGAGGTAGCCTCACAGAAGACCTCAGGGCTTTAGACCAGCACCAGTTCCAGAGGCGCACTCTGCAGACCACGGCAGGGGACTAAGCAGCCCTGTTGCAGCACCCCGACCTGCCCCCAGACATGTGGCCACGACTCCCAACTGTGTGCACAAAGACACCCAGCCTTATAGAGCTGTGCGTATGCACACGGCCACACACACAGAAGTACGTGCAACCTCACACATAGCTGTGCACACAGACGCAGCAGTAACACATAAATTTACATGCAGACACACAACTGTATTCATGGACACACAGTCCCGTACACAGAGCCATACATATGGACATGTCTACACACAGATAGCTAAACTCACACACACAGCTGAACTGACCTACAGCTTTACATGTGGACACACAGAAAAGCACACGGCCTTACACATGAACACAGAGTGGTACAACTGTACACAGACACATAGCTACACCCAGATAGCTGCATAGGGACAAAGCCCCCAGAGCAACGCTCTTGGCCAGCCAGTCTCGCAGCCCTGGTAGCAGGGGCCCACACAGTTAGCAGCATTCCCGGCACATCACCACGCAGCCGTCCACACGAACGCAGCCATACCCAGCCCCAACCACATCCTAATGCCTGCTGGGGCACAGCTTGCCAGGGCCACCGCAAGCAGACGCAGCCATGGTTACACACACAGAACCAAAGGCCCGTGTGCATGTATGTGCATGTATACACACAGGTACATAGACATGGGCAGGCACAGTGGGGATGGCCTCACCTGCTGAGCAGACACCAGCATGAGTGCAGACACACTCGAGCTACAGACACTAAGGCATCTCTTGGAAGCAAAGGCAGGCTCTGTGAGCTCCCTACTCCCAAGCCCTGAAGGGCAACCCCCATGCTTGGTTCTCACTTCCCCTGATCTGCTCTGCCTGTTTCCCAGCAGCCTGGGGGAGCCTCTGGGGCTGCTGCAATGAAGGAACAGCTGTTACCCAGGGCCACAAAGCCGGGAGTGGGGGGCCTTCAATACCCCTTTCCTCCTCTCAGCCCAGAGTCCCTTGCCACACTTCCTCCTCTCCTTGGGCTGGGGTGCTCCTGCCCACTCCCAGTCTATCTGCACAGGGCTCCTCAAGGTGAACATACACACACACACAAATGCACAGCCCAGGTCCAGGGGAAACGAGAAAACCATCTGCTTTATTCTGAGTCCTGGAAGCTCTAAAGTGAATCTGAAAAAACACGTCAGAGGGGCAGGAGCCCCGGGGTCTGGGTGCAGAACACAGTCCTTGGCTCCTTTAGCCCTGGGAGCCGAGAGGGCGGTAAGAAGGCTTAGCGAGAGCCTGGGGCAGTGGAAATCAGGTCCCCCCTGGGACCCCTGGCCCCAGCCTGGGCCTGAGAGGTGAAAGAGGAAGAGGGCCGGAGAGTCTGCTCAGTTCCTTAGCAAATGCACCCCAGGAGGATGCAGGCCTAGGGTTACTCCTCACCCTTCTCAGGAGTACTAGGTTCCCGTGGCCACTTGGAAGTCCCCAGGGGCTCAGCCTCAGGGCTCAGCCTTGGCTCTCCCAGGGGTCCCTCGCCTTCCAGGTCCAGCTCCTCAAAGGATGAGCCACTGGCGCCTGACTCGCTATAGCTGTGCTCACTGCGGGTGTCACCGTCGTCCCAGCCACGGCTGCTCACCCCAGGGGACAGTGTGGCAGCTGAAGTCTCCCGGCTGCCAGGACCCACCTCCAGGCTCACAGAACTTGTGTCACTCGTCGTATCAGCTCCTGAGCCAAGAAGAGGGAGCACACGTTAGCTAGGACCCCCATCCCCTCCTCCGGGGAGAGGACAGACAACCTCCACTTGCTCGGGAACCAGCATGCACAGTGTGCTCATGAGTAATAAAGTGGGCCCTACCTCAAGAGGCTCATTCCAGCTGCCCTCTGCCCTCTGCCCTGGCCAGAGCTGCACTGACAGGGCAAAGGGAGGGATGGAGGGAGAGAGGACAGCCTGCTGTGCACTCCTCTCCCTCCCCTTGAATTAGCCTCACAACTCCCTGTGCTCCCACAAAGCCTGCTGCCCCCCCAACCCCCCAAGAGTCCATTAAGGACCACTCAGCCCTGAGGTGGAGAGCTAAGGGTAGAACAAAGAGATTCAAGTAATGTCCCCTCCTCCACATCCCATTTCAGGCTTGGAGAAAGGTCTGTCCAAGGCTAGCGTGCCCATAAGGCATGAGGATGGGAGAATGGACCAGAAGGCCTACTCTCTTGCCCCCTCCCCCATGCAGGGCTCCCCAAGGAACAGCCACATCCAGGAAGGCAGCTGGCCTCAGCCTCTGGCCCCAATGAGCCCTAGTTTGAGGAGGCAACTAGGGCAGAGAGAAGTGGGATAGAGAAGTCCAGAGAAACCAATTGCAAGGAAGGGGGATACCAGGATAAAGCATTTTAAGGGCTTTCGTCCCCTATGGATGGGCCACCCGAGAGGAGCCTTAATTATCCCCAACCATTACTGGTGGTTCCTGAGCCACAAAGCAGCAGAAGGTGACCATGAGAGCACTGTGCTGGCAGCTGGAGAGCCCTGAGACAGGGCTGAGGGTCCATATCCCTCCCAGTATGTTCCTCCCACCCCTAACACATCCTCCAGGCAAGAAGACACTTCATTTGCCCTGTTCAGGAGCAACGCCTCAACTCAAGTCCACAGATCAGAGGTACTAACAACAGTTGGGGTAGGGGGGTAGGGAAAGGAAGGGACAAAGAGCTCAGGCCCCCTGTGTAGGAATCCAGATTGAGAGAAGGCTGATATGCACCCCCTTCTGTGTGAGAGGGAGAGGGGCAGCTGTCAAACATCACAGAGGTGAGGGGTGGGCCAATTTCCCCAGATCCTGTCTCCATGGTGATGCAAGCCTGAGCCAGGAGCAGCTGGGAACTGCTTGGCTTTTGGACTTGACCTGGAACTTCCACTGTGCCTCAGATGGGGACTAAAATAAGGGTGGGGGGATTTGGGGGTCTGCTCCTTCAGTTCCCTTGGCCCTAAGAAGATATCCCTTGGGCCTACTGGCAGAGGTGAGGTAGGCTCTGGAAGTGCTAGCCTACTGGCCCAGGGCCCTCTTCTTGCTGGGGCCCCAGTCATGGTTCCCAGAATAGAGGCAGCTAAGAGTGAGCTTGGGCTATATCCTGAGTTATGGGTGGTTCCTTCTAACTTTAGGGCATGACTCCAGCCCCTTATTCACTCCTTCAGTGGGGATAATCAGTGCTCCAGAGGCTGCAGGCCTGAAAGAAGCAAATGAAATGGGGCTCCCAGGCCCCATTAAACTGTCATGTTCCACCAGCCCACCTACCCAATGGCTCTCGTGGGACCTGGTATGGGAACGTGCCTGCTTGCCAGGAGGCTGACTCCTCCCTGTCCCAGCTCCTGGGCTAGGAACGGTCAGAGGATGGAGTCCAGGGGTGGCCCTTTAGGTTGGGGCCCAGGATGCTCAGATGAGGCCAGCCCCTGGGGGGACATGTGGACACTTCTGGCAAATGAGTCCAAGGCAAGGAAGTGGCATCCCTCCAGCCCCACCATGGTCTGCACCAGAAGAACTTCCAGAGTCTTAGGCCCCTCTCCCAGGACAGAAAAGGCCAGGCAAGGAAGAGCAGAACCTATGTCTCTAGGGCTGCCGGGGCAGAGAATGAAGCTGCCACCTTCACCCCTGTCCCTCCCTCCCCCACTGCCCACAGCCAGTGCAAGGAGATCAAATATTCATTGCCTCTCTGGAGCTAAATAATACATCAATGTAATAACAGGCATAAGGCAGCTAATCACCCCCTTTCACCTCCTAGCCCAAGCGGGGGCCCCAGTGGGGAGGCAGTCAGGGGCAGGCCAAGCCCTGGGCAGCCAGGCACCCCGCACACACTGCTGTGCAAATGGCATGCACCTGGCAGGCACATACTCAGAGTCCGCCCTGGGTGTCAGGGCAGATGCTGTCAGAGGTGGGCAGACTCCACGACCCCCCTGCCCAGCAGGGAGTGGGTGGGCAGGCTAGTGGGGAAGACAGGCCAAGGCACTGGGGGCGTGGGAGCTACGCTGCAGCCAGCTGTAGCGGGTGCCAAGCAGTTCTTCAATACCCCTGGCAGGCAGTGTTTGGGAGAAAGCTGGGGGGGGGTGGCTGAGGACGGGAGTGTAGACAGCAGAGGGAGGTCGAAAGAAGGTCAAGACACTCCCCCTTCCTGCCCTAGAGACTGCCTGGGCCTGCTGACCTTGTGCCATGTCTTGTGCTCACAGTAGGCGCAACTGAAGAATGTCTGCCGGGCATTACCAGGCGGGTGGGAACAGTGCCCCACGGAGGTAATTAAACAGCAGATGAAGTTAACTGTGTTGGACACGGCCTCTAGGGAGTGGTGACTGCCTCTCAGTACCCTTACCCCCCGCCACAACATATGCCTTTCTAGGATGACCTTGGTTATTGAAGATTGGCTGGACAGAGGAAGTCTCCCAAAGAAGGAGGGATAGCCGCTCTCCTCCCAGCTATCCACTGGGGGGGTGTGCCACTCCCACAGGTGATGGGCCTCCATCACCACGGACTAGGGCTGGGCCCCCTGGGATGTTACTAGCAGGCCCTCTTGCTCCTGGGGACAGCCTGGCAGGGAGGTGGGCTGAAAGCCAGCAAATTACCAGCTGGCCTGGACCTGGAGGACGAAGGCTAGCTCTGGTGGAAGGGGCAAGGGGCTGATCTCCTGGCACCCTTCGGCACACTCTCTGGTTGTTCTTCAGCAGGGAGGAAGCAGCTGCCTCTGGGTAGGGCTCTGTACTGGGAACACCCTGTTCTCTCCTCTCTACCTTCCAGATCCAGGGCCAATCTTATTTTCTGATGAGCCCCACCCAAGTGATGCCTTTCCTGAATAGCCCCATCCCCTGGGGTCCCAGGAGCACCTGTTTCCAAAGGTACTTCTCGTTGCATCTGCAGGGTCTTTGTATCGGTACTGCCAGGGCTAACATGTGTGAACCCAATCTGCATGGATCCACGTATCCAGAAATAGGCAATTCTCATGTGGGTTGTGAGGTGGGCAGGTCTCCTTCCTCCACCTCTGCCAGGCTTAGTCTGGACACCCACAGTGGACAGGCTCCACGCAGGGCCCCACCCTCCATACCTGTGCCATCCATCTGGGTGTCACTGGCCTCCGCAGGCCCCCGGCTTTTCCGCTCTGTCTCCTTCACCTCAGGCACATAGAAGTCTCCCTGCCGTGCCAGTGGGCACATGAAATAGATCTGGTCTTGCTGGTAGATCTCCAGCCGAGGGTGGGCACACAGCTTCCGCTCCTTGTCAGAAAGTGGCAGAAGGTGAAATGAACCCTACAGGTCTTCTGACCCACTCACCCCTCAAAGGCCCTAGGAACTATCTATTGTTCACTCCCTCCCAGAGGGCTGGCTCTGCCTCTTGCCTCAATCTTCCCCAAGTACCAAACCCCTGCTGAGGGAGGCACACACAGAGCACCCTAAGGGCAGGGCCCCAAACTCCAGGAGGCAATGATCTAAGAACCCAGAAGTCCTTGGGACAACACCCTGGGACAAGTGCTACTTGAATCCAGGGGCCTGGCACTGCCCATGGCACCACTAAACCAACCTATCCATACGTCTGACCAAAAGGCTGTTCCAGAAAGCACTAGTCTCAAGTAGCCATGATGCTTAGCTTCCGACTAGCCCAGGGACAAGGACTCCAGGGACTATGGCCCCAGGCACCCAAGCCCAGCCAAGCCAAGTTCTGACCTGCTAGACTTCCCATCTCAGCATCCCCTGGCTGTGACCTCCTCCCCACCCTGGACAATGTTGACTGACCCCAATATCTCAGGAAAGGTCAGGGCCCCTGACCCTCAGGCCTCCGGCCCCTGCCCTCACAGACATATTACTGACGGACCATGGACAGGGGCTCCAGGCCAGCGAAACCCTTCTTTCACTCCCATTTTCTCCTAGTTCAAGTCTAAGCCAACCTCCAAGACTATCACATGTGCTTGGTTCCCTGCCCTCTGGCACCTGCCCAGACTTTCGGCCAAGGAGGAAGAGGCAGATCCTAGGCTAGAGGGGTAGGCAGGACAAGCAGAACTAGCACTGGACATTACCCATCTGGCTGAAGTACCAGTTTATAGGGCCCTGAGTCCTGAGACAGGCACTCCCCTCTGCCTGGCCACAGAGCCTGAGGTGTCCCTCTGCCAGTGTGTATGGAATGGCACACAGACACATGCCAGAGCTGCACCAAGGCAGGCAGGAACAATCAGGACAGGGGTCAAGAGCATGCTGCTCCCCGGCCTGCCCCCCTTTCCCGCAATGGAGCTCAATTATCCACTAGGATGACTGTGAGGCCCCTGCCCTGTCGCTGCTCAGCCGCCAACCTTCACAACACAACTATTTATAGCACCCGCCCAGCGCTCACCACGAGCTCGGAAATGAGCCTTCCACTTAGCAGTAATGAAAGACTTAGCACCTGGTAGGGAGAAGCCACTCTAGGACTCCACTTGTCCACCTGCCTGCCCAACATTAGAGCTGAGGACCCCTTCCAATTAAAGCAGAGAAGGGTATAAAATGAACCCCCCAGCAAAGACAAGAAGAAAGGTGAGCCTGAAGGTTTATGAGTCAGGGTGTTCAGCAGCCACTGGGGGACAGGGTATGTCTAGGAGCCCACAAGGGAGGTGGGTGGCCTGCCCAAAGTCTGGTTGCAGCTCAGCTAGCCTGACCACATGGGTAACCCAAGCAAGGCCCTGCACCCAAAGTCTCAATGTGCTCAAACACAGAGAGGGACACCCCAACCCTGACATCCCAGGATCAGTGAAGGAAAGTCATTATTTTTAATACTTTTTAAAAAAAGATTTTATTTACTTATTTGATAGAGAGATCACAAGTAGTCAGAGAGGCGGTGGCGGGGGGGCAGGCTCTCCGCTGAGCAGAGAGCCTGATGCAGGGCTCGATCCCAGGACCCTGAGATCATGACCTGAGCCGAAGGCAGAGGCCCAACCCATTGAGCCACCCAGGTGCCCCTATTTTTAATACTTTGAGGCCAGTTGTGTTTTTTTTGTTGTTTTTGGTTTTTTTTTTTTTTTGCCAACCTGGGTGTTCTTCATCCCACCTCACAAATCCACGTGCCCAGCTCCTCCCATCTCTGCACACATTGACAGCTGTCTCTGCTTCTCCAGCTGCCCACACACTCACCCGTCCCTGGTCCTCGGGAGGCTGAACAAGAACACAATGTCAGGAAGCAGGAGCTACCAGGCTCTGGAGCTTCCCTACTGCCAGCACCTGGGAGTGAGCATCTGCGAAACCTGAGCTCCACTCAGTGAACTGAGCCATGTCACCAAGCCCAGGGTCAGGGGGTTCCCGGGAGAAGGTACATGCCCTTCCCCAGTAGCTAGAGGGTAGAAAAATACCCCCAAACCTAATCAGGGCATGGCTTTCATCAACATGCCCATGCCCTCTCTGGGCATTTAACAGTCCAGAGGAAATTTGCTAAGTGGTCATCAACCTGGTAGCCTGTCTCTCAAGGGCCGTAGACATTTGGCTTTGGGGATGCTCCCAGGAAGCAGAACCTGTGACCACCAAGAAATTCCAGGGATAGTGGAACCCTACCCCAACCCTTATCAACAGTCAAGCCACCTCCCTAAAGCTTCCCTTCTGGAAGTAACAGGGATAATAGGAGGGAGTAGTCCTCTTTTCCCTCTCTCCTCTAGGCTGGGCATCAGGGTGGGCAGGACCAGGCAACCACCCTTACCACCTGCTCTGCCAGCCCCCTCATTGGCAGGCGGGAGGCAGCTCTGTCACTGCTCTGCACAGCTGCCCCCTCCGGAGAGCCCGGCTCTGAAGTTGCCTGGCTGTGGACAGCCCCGTTACCATGGAAACTGCATCCTCCATCCTTGCCGTCGCCTTCATCTCAAAGCCATTGGGGAGAACAGAGGAACAGGGGAGACAGAGGAGAGAGAGAAAACTGGCCTGGCTACACAGCCCTTCCTTCCCTGCCTAGCTCTCCCTCCTTGCAGCATCCCACACAGGGAGTGCCAGCTGCCCAAGCCTGCCCCCAGGCCCCTGCAGAAGCAGCCTCCCACCCAAACCCAGCCTCGTCCTACCCCTACCACCTGGGGGCCCAGGCCCTCCCCAGTGGAGGGAGGCATGGAGCTAATTAAAAATCTCATTGACAGCTTAGCCTCGAATCATTTTAACACATGCCGGGTCCTGTCAAAATTCAGACTCAGGGGCAAAGGAGAGGAGCAGGAAGAAGGCAGAAGTGCAAACCTCCAACTTAGGCCCACAGGCAAGAAAGGGGTTTATAGCTGTCTGTGCAGCCTCTCCTCAAGATCGCCCCCCAACCATCCCTGTTCTGCCCCAGAGCAATAATGAGCCCAGCTGGAACTGGGGCAGGGGCAGAGGGACAAGACTAGCCATAAGCCCTGTCCCTAAGTGACAAGGCATAGGACAAGACCTTTCCCTCCCAGCCAGGTACAGACTCTAAGCGAAGAGAGGGCAACCATGGGCCAGTTCTCAGGTCCTCGGTACACAGCAGGAGCTGTGGCCTGTGCCTCATGTCGATGAGCTGATAAATATTGGAAAATCATTGGAGGAAGGCAAGACCAGCTGCTTCTCCCTCAGCTAGCCCCAGGGAGCCCTTGGAGAACAGACTGCCAAGGGCCAAGGACACCAAGTCAATGCCACGCTGGGCTGGTACTGCTGGGGAAAGGGGTGTGGATGGGCCTGGCATCCTTCC
Organism: Mustela erminea; assembly: GCF_009829155.1. Classification (NCBI taxonomy): domain Eukaryota; kingdom Metazoa; phylum Chordata; class Mammalia; order Carnivora; family Mustelidae; genus Mustela; species Mustela erminea. Next base: position 21,137,170 of record NC_045614.1, on the reverse strand, counting down.
AGCCCCGGGGATATCCCCTCCCACAGGCCAGACAGCCAGACGCTCCAGGAAGCATAACCAGGATGGGGAGCCTGCTCTGGCCACTGAAGCTACTGGCCATCTAATGAAGCCACAACCCAGAGCAACTCACTCTTGCACAGAATCAAGGGGACCACAGGGTCTCTCTCCAAGGAAGGAGAGATGCAGAAATCCACAATGCTCCCCACCTAACAGGAAGAAGTCACCGTGCTACGGTGCCAGCAGTGACTGCTAGAAGTGGGATACAGGAGCTCTAATCCCTCAGACACATCTCCAAGTTTTGCTCTCCACAGCAGAAACAAGATGGGGACTTGGAACACCATCCACAATGCAGGGATTTCCAGGGGACCTCAGTCTGCAGCACCTCCCCCAATACCCCTGCTGCACTGACAGGGGCTTACCCCTCCACTGCCAGGGGTGCGGGCAGACAAGGGAATGAGCGGCACACAAAGGCCACCGTGGTGCCGCTGCCTCAGCTATCTGGGGAACACACCACACATTCTGTTCGCACCTCAGGCTGGACTCATTCCTGGGTGGGGGGCACAGATTTGGCCCACCCAGCTCAGAGCTCCTGCAGAGGCTCAGATGGCTAAGGTTTCCCCACAACACCCACAGTGCTGCCCCGGGGAGTTCATACTACATCAGGGGAAGGGAGGAGGGTGGAGAGAGAAGACCTTAACTACTCCCTTCTGGGAACGAAGCAACCCATGCCCTGGCTTTGGTGAAGGGTGGGGAGGGGCTGTGGAGCAGAAAAGTTCAGGTCCAGGTGGAAAGTATTCCCAGGCTGCCCAGAGGCTGGGTCTGCACGGAGCCAGGTGGCCTCCAATCCCCAAAAGGATGAGGCAATGGGAGCAGGCCAAGGACTGGATCTTACATCCCCCAACTCCACTTAAGCCCCGGAAAAAGAGGAGTTCTTCTCTGTCCTTTCTATGTAATCATGGCCCCTTAACCTCCTGCCTCCTGGCATGAAAGGCCCTGGGCCTCCCTGCTCACCCTGGGCTGCCCGGTCCTAGCCATCCCTCCACTGCAGGCTGGACAGCTGGGCTGCCACACAGCCCGCAAACAGCTGTTGCATCCTACCCGAGGTGGTGGCGTGTCCTCACTGGGTGAAGCGAGGCGTGCTCATTTTTAATTACACACATACCAACGTGCACCCGCCCGCACACAGCGCTCCCTGCAAGTGGGGGCTCGGACCCTGGAGGCCCCTCAGGCAACTGGTCTGCATCGCACGTGCAAAGTGATGGGGGAGGCACAGCAGGCACCACTGCAGCTAGGATGTGGCACACTGTTATTATTCTGCCCAGGAACTTCCGTCAACTTCCCTCTCCCTGGCTGCCTCTCATCCCCACTGGGCCTCCAGACAGCCTCTGGCCCAGAACCTAAACCTGTCTGTGGGGTGGGAGGTGACAGCAGGAGACGGCTCTGGGGGCCTTGCCGTGCCAGCAGGGAGAGCCTGCAGAAGGGCTGGTGAGCACCCTCCTCCTGGTAGGAGGGCCCGGAGCTACGAAAATGATGGGCAAAGAAGACAAGGAGAGAGATGGGGCTGCCGCGGAGGGAAGTGAGGGAGCAGAAGTGGCAGAGAGAGCTCGGGCAGGAGTCCAGAGCCTCGCCGCTGACAAATAGGTAGCTTCTCCTTGGGTTTCAATATTCCCAACTGTAAAATAAAGAGATTGGAACAGATGATCCCAAAAGAAGTGAGAAACTGGAAAAGGTGAATAAAAACACCATCACTGAAAGATAAGATAATTATATACTTGAAAAACCCAAAAGGATTCAATTGGAGAAATTACCACAAGTGTTAAGATCGCAAAATTAACAAACAAGTGCAGCCCAGTTTTCTGTGCACCAGTAAGCCAGTTAGAAAATGTAAGAGAAGCAACAGATGAGGGCCCTCTTGGGGTCAGGTCTATGTGGAGGGCCCCCACTCCATGGCAGGGGAGGGGACGGCAGAGGAGCCAGGCCTGGGCAGGAGGCTGGGGAAGACGGCAAAAAGGGGAAGGTGTGAGGGAGAATGGGCTGGGGAAGCAGGGCGCTGTGCCTGTTGGCACCACTGCCTCAAGACTTTTCATTTTCACCTCAGAGCTGACAGCTTGCCATGCAATTTACACCTCTGCTCGTATTCCTGTGCACCCAGGCCCTGGCTTCCTGGGCAGCTCAAAAGGGGGCCTCAGCAGCCATCAGACCAGGGTGGGCTGGGGCACTGAGGAGCAGGGCGGGGGTGATTCCCTCTAAGCAGACGCAGGGGACCCAGGCCCTTAAGCACCCTAGTATCTATCTGGACCCGGAAGCCCCCGACCTCGCACCAAGCCCAGTCTTTCCCTTCGCTAGGGCCCAACCCTAGCTCAGTCCCACTCTGGATTTCTTGGACCCTTGTGGAGCAGGACCCAGGGACAGGGAGACTGAGGGTGAGTACCCTCTGGGAGACTTGGGGGGCTCAGGCCTGGGATCCCCCACTCTCCCTTCCAGATCTGGGAGGGGAGCCACAGACTCCCAGACGCTGCTGCTACCATGGCAGGCTCCACAGCCCACCCCTCTCCAAGACCCAGCCATTCTCTGCAGCATCTGTGCAGTCAAGGACCTTGAGCCCCGTCCCGTTCACAGGCCGCCGAGAATGCTACTGATTGATTATCCAACAGCAGGAACGCTGCTCAGTGCAGATGGAACCATGAAGCCTAGCACCTGGGAGCCAGAGGCATCAGGAAGTGCCAGAGGGGAAGGACAGGTGGGCAAAGAAGGATGGAGAGGAGAGGGTGAAGGAGAGGAGGTAGATGAGGAGAAGGCGGCCCTGAATTTCTCATCTGCAGCTGGTACCTCTGATTTCTGCCCTCTGCTTTAGCACCCCCCCACCCTACCCCGGGGAAAGCTCAACTCCTGGAGCTTTAGGTGTCCTGTTGGTATAACCCGACAGCTAACCTCTCCTGATCTGACGCCTCTGCTAAAGCGCAGCGTTTTTCTGCTCTGGAGGGAAAGACCCCTCCTCAAAATCTCTCCCCCTTCCCTTGTTCCTGGAATCCCAAGCTTCCCAGAGAAAAGCAACAAAATCCTTCCTCGGAATTCCCATCTGCCTGGGGAAGAAGGCTCCCTCGGGATCCGTGACAGCCCCACCCCACAGTACCATCCAGGCAAGCCTCAGCCCCCAGGGTCCTGCAGGGCTGCCAAGCTACCACATCTGAGCTGGTATTTCAAGAGTGGTGGCTCCCACGCCCGCCCCAGCAAAGGCTGGCTTTGTGTTTTTAGTCCTGAGGTAGGGGAGTGGGGAGAGGTGAAGTCAGAGAGACTGAGGAACAGGTTGCAGGGCCTAGGCTGGCAGTGAGAGACCTGGCCTCCTGTAGGTACTCCCCCACCTCAGCATCCAGGGGCAGCCCCCTAAGGGGAGTAAGGGAAGCCAAGCCCTGATAAGATGGGGGGCTTCTCTTGGCTTGAGAGCATCTGGGAGTAGAGAGTCATTCTGAGCCTCAGCTCCATGGCCTCCAGCTCTCCCTCCCCATCTCCTTATGCTAAAGTCCTATTCCAAAGCCCAGCCTGGAAGCAGTCATTCAATTGCTCAGCCACCATCAGTGGATGTGGTACCACAAGGTACCCAAAAACCACACCCAAATCTGTGACTCTGCCTGACCTGCCTTTTCACCTGGAGAATGCTACCCTTCCTTCAAGGCCGAGCCCAAATGCCACCACCATCTTCCAAAGGTGGCTTTGCTTTCCCTGGTGAATCCATTCCCTCCAACCCCACTCTCCCTGGGCACGGCTAACTTCTGTGGCGGGGGGAAATGGGCGAGGAAAGAATTCTGGAGGCCCATCACTCAGCCCCAGGGCCTGGCACTGCTGAGAGTACTCTCCTCACTAAGCTGGGACAGGCCAATTAGCAGGGGGCAGCACTGGCAAGTGAGCTGGCCCTGGAGTTCCAGTAAGGCACCTGCAACAGCTGCTTCCTGTGCCCAGAGCAACCGCCAAGGTCTCCCTTAATGGGCGCCTGCTGGGCGAACGACAGCCAGGTCCTTCCTGCCCTTCGCTTCTGGCTCCCTAAGCTGACTCCGAGAACAGCAGCTTCAGCCCTGACTACGCCCACCAGGCCTATAGACAGAGGGTCACACTTAGATATTGGTCCACTGTACTACCATCCCAGGCCCAACCTGGGGACCATCACAAGTGTATCCCAAGTTCATGACAGGTCCTGGACCTCTTGGGCCCAGCCCCACTCATGGACCGGCCAAAGTGTCAAAAAGCAAGTAGTGGCCTCAGCCCAGGCCACCCAGTCTGGACTCAGCCACTGCTTCATCCACTGACCTTGGGTAACCTCCCCTCCCCAGACCTCCATCTCCCCATTTGTTACAATGATTGGAACGTAGGCTTTGATTATGACCCCGTGATTGCCTTCTAGCTGCTTCCCCCATCCCCTGAACAATGCTGCATAAAAAAGGGCTCAGTTGGGCGCCTGGGTGGCTCAGTGGGTTAAGCCGCTGCCTTCGGCTCAGGTCATGATCTCAGGGTCCTGGGATCAAGGCCCGCATCGGGCTCTCTGCTCAGCAGGGAGCCTGCTTCCCTCTCTCTCTCTCTGCCTGCCTCTCCATCTACTTGTGATTTCTCTCTGTCAAATAAATAAATAAAATCTTTAAAAATAAAAAAATAAATAAAATAAATTAAAAAAAAAGGGGGGCTCAGTAAGTAACTGTTGGGTCAGCAACTGAGCTGACATCCTGCCAGGGGGGTGCTTCCTTATGAAAAATAAAGTTCTGAACTCTCCCTCTTCGCTCAGCAAGGGTAATGGGCATGGAGGGAGAGATGACCCCAGATTTCACAGCCCACTGGGGCGTCCTCACCTGGATTCCCACTGCGAGGGTCATGTTGCTCCCCACTGGGGTTCTAGCCCCAGAGTGGGCTCAAATCCGCCCCCCACTGACTCCCTCAAAGTTACCCAGGCAGGTTAAGGGGAAGCACATACAGAAGATTCTGAGCCACTGGACAGGACCCCAGGCTCTGACCATGCTGCTGGGAGGAAGCAACAGACTCCCCAGCTCAAGAGGCTGACTCACTCCCGCAGCGCCTTGCTGAGGCCCCTACTCCTTAGTTCCCAGCTGGCTGCCCTGTGACAACACCATCCGGTCACCCACCACTCAAGAGTTCAGTCACCACCAGCCCAGGGAGAACTGCAGGGCTCCCCTCAGGTCCAACTCCCAGTCAGTCATGCTCCCCAGAAACAACGGCTTCTCCTGGGGGCCCTGGCCCTGCCTGCACACGGGATGAGCCCTGCTGCCCCCTGGCTCCGCTCACACTGCAGCTGCCACAGTGTCCTCAAGACCCGCAACAGAAGTGCAGCGGGCCAGGCGTGGAGGGGCGTCTGTCCAGCTGTGTATCTCTGAGGACAGAGATTTCAAACCACTTAAATTCCAGATGTCCTCCTCCAAAAAGCTCACGACCTTGTGAGCCAGAGCTACTCCAGCTGAAGCAAGCACCGGTACAAGTGCAAGCCCTATCACCTGGCAGCCAAGCCACGGAGACCCCTTAGCACAGCCCTAGGCTCCTGCCCCAGAGAGGTCTGAGAACTCTGAGCTAGGACTCTTGCCCATTTTAAACCCCCTAGTGAGACAACCTCACCATCCCAGCTGTCCCAGAACTTTACCATCAAGACTGCCCCAAACCAACCAGCTCACTATATCCACCCAGACCCTACTTCCCCAGCTTCTCTACCATTCTGCGGAGGAAGAGCCAATGTCTTACCCCAACTGCCCGCCCTTCCCAGCTAACCAGCTTCCACATGGGCAATGTCCTGTGTCTCCCTAAACTCAGGAGAAGATATCCAACCACCACAAGGACCCTCCCCTGAGAACTCCTGGAAAGCAGAGACCCTGGGGCAGGGGATTTATGAAGATTAGGGATCCTGTTGAGAGGAAGTCGGGGATGGGGTCTTGGCTGGGCAGGTTAACACTCTCAATGACCTCCCCGCCAACTGCTATAGAGAGCTGTGGGGCAGGAACTGAGCTCGGGGGCCTCTCACGCACAAGGGATCCCCGGACCTCTCTCTCTCCTGGTCTGCTCTAGGTGCCCCAAGTCTTCCCTGGACACTCATTAAGATTGGTTCTACCCTGCAGTAAATTCTGGGGCCTTTGCCTATTGCTCTGGGCTGACACCAGCCTGGGACCCATTTCCTACAATTTCAAGGAAGCTCAGTTCCCTCCTGCAGCTGCCAGCAGACCCCACTTCCTGGGGCTCAGGGGGTGATCTCCTCCTGCCCAAGGACGCCACCTCTTTGGACTCTGGTGGAGCAGCCTGACAAAGCTGGGGCATCTCCCACATAAAATGATAGTCACATGGTACCCAGGCATCCCCTCACACAGACACTGTCCCAGATGGCTCTGCCTGGAGCCCCCCAGTGGTTTATGTGAAGAAAGGCAGAGTTTTAGCCCTTCCAGCTCAGCTGGCCAGGCTGCCAAGCTGGGGAGGGCTGGCCAGAGAGTCAGAGGCTGCAATACAAATTACAAAGCTGGGATCTATATATCATTCTAGAATCCCCACAGAAACCTGACAAATGTTTCTCTTTGGGTTCCTTACAGTGACCCCCAGGACCTTTCTGTCTCATGAGGTCAATTCTGCCCCAGTCTCAGGCATGTCTGCAACTGCCAGGACAGCAGATGCTCTCCACCTCCCCCACCCAAAGCTCTGAGATCATTCACCCCTGCCCCCTGCCAAGCCTGCCAAGCCCTCTCCCATCCTTCTGGTATCGGGGCTACTGGCCTCCCCCTACCCCTCACGCCTCCTGAGACAGAAAGCAGATGGCTGCCGTCATTCCATTTGAAACACCTCCACAGCAGACCCAGTCTCAGATCCAGAGAGAAGACAGAGAGGTGGAGGAAAAAGAAAGGTACGCACACGCGCGCATGCGTACACACTTAAAGGCGGCCAGCTGTCAGAGCTAGGAGAGTCAGAAGAGCCCACGGTCTCATTAGCAGCGTCTTTCCTCTGGTCCCAGGCTAGTGGGGAAGAGGGCAGGTGTGGGAGAGAGCTTTATGTTCTCTTCTCTCTGTTTCCCAGGCTGAGAGAGGCACAGGGCCACCCCCCAGCCACTGCAGGCTCAGCCCCTTTGTTTCACGTGGTAAGCTCCCCAGAACACAAGATCAGGCTAAACACAGGGGCAGAGATGACCTCTGCCTCCAGAAACCATCAGAGCACCTTGGGCCATGCCTCTGCTATGGGCAACCTGGCATCTCTCTCACTCTCCCAGCTGGTGGCCAAGCCCACAGCAGTGTGCCTGACGGACATCTCTGGTGAAGCCCCTTGCTCTCTTGTACCCTGGCTTCCTCATCAAAGGCAGGAAAGAGAATGGTAGCCCTCTGCTCCAGTCCCCACCCCAGGAGAATCAAGCCCAGAGCACAGCTGACAGGCTCCCACGGGAGGAGGAGGAGGAAGGAGGAAGGGCTTTCATCAAAGAGGTGACGTCAAAACCAGGCAACTTGTGAAGCTGTCAGGGGCCGGGAAATTTGGACAAAGGTGTCTAAAAATAAACCCCTGAAGCCAGGAAAAGGCTTTGGTGGCTGAGTTGCTCGCCACCACACCACATGCCACATGTCCTGTTCTGAGGTCTGGAACCCAGCAAGTCTCTTCCCAGGGGGGCTCCTCCAACCCTGAGGTTGAAGACAGCAGCGACAGGACTGGAGACACTGCCCAGTAACCTGTCTTGGGTGAAACAGTTGAGGCCCTTTAGGACGCACGCTGAATGGGCCTCAGGCGCCAATGTCTGCCTTCCTGCCCTTACCACCAGCCAGCGACCCCACCTCCTGCGTCACCCTGCCCTCAGCCTCCAGCCCAACTCACCCCCAGGCAAGCACCTCCTCCCCAACACCCTTCTGGCTGCCACCGTCCAGCTCACAAAGGAACTCCACCTCTATTCTCCCAGTACCTCTGCCCTACCACAGCGACAGCTGTCCTGTTTCTTCTCTTCCTGTCCTTGACCACCAAGGCCACAGCTGGTGACCCATTTATTCATTCCCCAGCCCTGACACCAGATTTTTCGCCTCCTTAACCAAGATCTGTCTGAGCTCCCATTCCATCACCAAGGACCCTCCCCCAGGCTGCTCTGGAGAGCCCTCAGATTCCTTTGAATCCACCAAATTAAAACTCCTCCTTTCTTCTCCTGTTTGCTTCTCAGGCAGCTCCGCACTACACAGTCTCCAGAGCTGGTTACCCTCCCAGCCCCTCCACAGTCCGATCCATTCCAATCCATGCATCAGTCCACCAGTTCTACCTTCAAAATAGATGGTAAATTTCCACTTCTTCAGCATCTCTACAGCCACTGCCCCAGTTCAAGCCACCACCATTCACATGGAAATCCTGACAGCCGTATAAGCACCTCCACTGGCCCCATGGATCCGGGATCCAGGCCCACCCTGGGCAGGATGAGAGCTCCTGTCTTGTACATGTGTGGCTAAGAGGCTCAGATCACGTGTTACTTTCCAGGCTGGAACACTGCAGTGACTTCCCACCATCTTGCTCCCACTCTGCTCTGCCTGGAATCTTCTTACCCCCTTCTCCAAGGGCTCTTTCAGGGTTCCACCTGAGAGATTACGTCCTCTGAGAGGCTGTCCCTGACCACTGTATCCAAGTTGGTGCCCTGCCCTTCCTTACCATTCTTTTCTAGCATGTATCTCATTTTTGTCTGACATTTTAAAAAAAGATTTTATTTTTATATATTTTTATTTTATTTTATTTTTTTATTTTTATATATTTTTAAAAGATTTTATTTTTAAGTTATCTCTACACCCAGTGTGGGGCTCGGACTCACATCAGATCAGCAGTTGCATGTTCCACCAACTGAGGCAGCCAGGTGCCTCTTGTCTGACACTAATTACCTGTCTCTAACCACTTGCTGTAAATGTGTATTTCATACACCAACATTTCACACTGTGTCCATCACAGTACATGGCACATAGACATTCAATAAACTCAAGTTGAATGGATGAATAAACAATTGCTTTCAAGCCCAACTGGGTCATTCCCAAGTACCCAAGTTTACAAAATGTTCTAGAGGAGGAGGGATGTGCAACAGGGAAAATTTTTTAAAAATCTCTGTGGACACAGAGACCACTGACCAGATTAGGAACCAAAGGAGATAGGGGCTGCTGCTGCCCCAGCCCTGTGCTCAGGGAGCAGGTGCACAAGCCTATCCAGCGGCCAGGCCCAGGACCACACATGAAGACCTGGGGCCTGCCACCCACAGGAAGCCTCAGGGCTCTTGCTCTGTGGGCCTCAAGCAGGAAAGGGTCAGGGTGGACCTGTCCATCCATCTGAGCCTGGAGCAGGGGCTGAGACCTAATGTCTCTGGTCCAAGCCAGAGCCGAACTGACCAGGCTACGTTTGTGAACAAGCTCCCTATGCTCCTAGTAGATGCTCTGGCACCCACAAATCTCTGGCATTTGGGATAGATGCCAGCAGCATTTGCCTGTCTTCCTAGATCGACAGGCGCCTGCTCCATGGGGGCTCCGGGGTGCTGCCTTCCCGAAGGCAACTTTTCCTCCCAGACTGAGCAGTCCTCCCTATCTCCCAGCTGAAGGACTGGCTATCCCCCATCACACACATACACTGGGCCTGTCTCTCACCTTGATGTAGGCATCCAGGGCAGGATGGACACGGCGGGTAGCCAGCCAGATGGACAGGCTGGAGGTGTAGGGGAAGGTGGCTGTCACCACATGGCTAGGTGCTGGGAAGGAGAACACATTGAAGCCAAACTTCTGGTAGAGCTGGATGAGCTCAGGGGAGGGAGACTCCTCACCCTCACTCAGAATGCTGCCCACTGCACAGCGGCACTTCTCAGGGGGTACCTGGAGAGGAAGAACAGGGGTGTCAGCATTGGGCAAAGGAAGGAGGCTCTCAGAACTCTTGCTACCTGGGTTTTGTGCCAGCTCAGGCGTGGCAGAACCATGAGCTCCAACATGCCACAGCCCCAGATACCATGATGGAGAACAGTATTTTCCTTCTGGAACTTATCTGTGGCCCCAGCATCTGGCATCCTGCTGCAGAATTCATCCATCCCTTCATTTATGTCTCTACCAAATAAGCCAGACCCTGTGCTATGGAGGGTCACTGGTCCGGAAGCGGAACTACACTGAACTCTGGGTTGCTGACAAAACTGAGATCCTCTTCCCCAGTCCTTCAGGTTGGGCCAGCCACCATCACCAGAGCCCCCAGACCTCCTCTCCAACCCATGCCCCATCCCAAGCCCTGCCACACTTGCCAAGTCTCTTCCTGGCTCAGCCAGAGACTGTTGGTTCCCCTTCAAGTTTCCCTGGGCTCCCAGTACCTGTATGTCACTGCACTCTGCTCCCCTCCCTAGTTGCCCTCCCTCTCCTCTCCCTCCCATAAACCCAAAGAGGGTGGGGTTCCATGTGAGTCTCTAACACTTCCTAGGCCTGGCCCCAGACCTGCAAGGCCCAGCACTCACCTCTCCTCTGGCATCAAGGGGCCCCACTTTGTCTCATCTCCTGCCACCTGAGTCTACAACAGGCCCTGATACCCCCAGGGGTATCTAATACTGAATCTAAGACACTCATCAGAGACCGTGTGCTATCAATCCTGGATTTCCCTCAACTTGAAGGTCCCTTTCTCCCACTATCTGGGGCCCACTGATGCTTAAATTCAAACCCCCTCTACCTCCAGGTGCTTCTTTTGGCCTACCTTCCCAGCACCATGAAGTCATTTTTATGTGTTCTTGCTTCTGCCCTCTCGCCAAGCCCTGTCAACAATACCCTAGGGGTTTCTCAACCCAGCCCAGCTCTGTCCTTGGAGTCTCACTTTGCCTGGGACTTAAGCACCAACTCCAGGTTCTCACCTCCATTCAGTCCCTGGGGGTCACTGCTAGGTCTCCGCAGCTAGGGCCCCCTTGCTGCCCCCTTGAATCCTATGTCATTAAGTCTAGCCCAGGACTTTACTGGCAGGCAATACGGTGCAGTGGTCAGGACCACAACTTCTTGAGACACACAGGACTGGGAGTGAGTAGTGGATCATGTAACTCTAGGTAAGTCCCCTGGTTTCTCGGAGCTCAAGCTCCTTGCAGAATTGACAAATTGAATGAGATACTTCATCTGAGGGCCCGGCCTGGTGCGGTGCTCGGCAAGTACTGGAAGTGCTGTTGTTTATTAGCAGGTACAACAGAGGCCAAATAAGTGACCCCTGGCCCGCAGCCATGCCCTGGCCCATTCACCCAAACCTCCCAACACGTAGTTCCTCCCTGCCCATTCTCCAGGTTCAAGTGCTCTCCTGGGGAGTCTTTCAGGGTAGCTGGGTGCCCCCCACCAAAGACACATGTTTCGCTGTTAACTCTTGCCTCCATCAACTCTACCTGGTAGCAGGCACATCCCTGGCCTGACAGTCCTCCGACCCTACCCTGGCAGAGGCGCTGGAGCCAAATGCAGTACCATCTCTTGTCTATAGATGGTGCAACCGCTCCATTCACACCCAAGGCTTGAGGCAGGAGACCTGCTGCAATGCCAGTCATGGAGATCCTGACCCCGGCGACTTATCATGTACAAAAGAAACACTCAATATAACTTAGATGGAGAAATGGATGGAAAGCCACCTGACTGATCATCTCTGGCCCTCCTGGGATTGAGTCCCTGGGTCTTTTCGGGGATCACTTCAACAGCCTTTATGGATGGACCTCCCAGGCTCAACATCCTCCTTGATCCCCAAGAAGCACAACACCTGTGACCACCCTGCTTATAACTTTTCAATGGCTCCCAATTCTGCTCTAGGATGAAACTTTCGAGCCCAGCATTCAACACTGTTTTAAGTGGTCCATACAATAGTGCCTGGATTTGTCCACACACTCACCTAGCACTCTTTTTGGCATCCCCAAGCCCCAGTAGGGGCCAGAACCCAGGTGAGCAAGTGTCCACTGAGCATCTGAGTGGCAGAGGGAGGGACAAATCCAGACTCTGGCCCAGCCCGCCTTGCCGGCCTCCTCTCCTACCACAACCCCACACACACCCACACGGAACTATTTGCAGCTCCCCAAACATGCCACGTCCTCCCATGCTTCCTGCCTTTGCGCAAACTACTTCCTCTGCCTGGAATGATCTTCTTCACCCTACTCCAGAGTCCCTTCTGCCTGGGAAACTCCCGCCCATCCTTCAAGATTCAGCTCAACCCTCCTCCTCATATCCTCCTTGCCAAGCAGCCCTTCCTCTCAGATCCCAAATGCCCACCCAAAGGAGCAGGTCTTGTGCTGCACAGTAACTGATGGTTCCTCTATCTCTCCCCCATCACTTCAGGCTTCTAGGCAGAAAGGTACAGAATCCTGGGCACACAGTAAGTTTCTTGGGGTATCTCAGCAACACCACACGCACACCTGCACACACACACACACACACACACACACACACACACACACGGGCCCTGCACGTGAGCTAAGCTCTTCTTCCTCAACCTTGAAAGAGGAACTCCCATCACAGGGAAAGGAAGCTAATAAGGGACGGGACTCCTGAGATCCTGGAGGTGTGTCAGCCTCAGGTGCTCCCTTTCTGCATGAGCAACCCCTCAATTCCACAAGTGGGATACCTCCTGCCCCATTCTGCCCTGGCCAGTGGCTAAGGGGCAGCCTAGGAAGTTATTCAGGAAGCCCACCACCTGCAAAGCAGCCCTGTACCAGCTGGAGCTGCTGGAGTTCCGCACCTGAACGAGGCACTGGCAAGGAGATGGAACAGACCCTAATACCAGCTGGGGAGGGGCAAGGCTGGTCAGGACAGGGGAAGGCTTCCCTGGGCTCCCTGGAGAGCCCATGCCCACCTTCAGGAGAAATGGCCCACTGAGGTCAGGGGCCTAGAAGATAAAGGGAGTGTCCTGATAGTTAGAAACCCCACCCACCTTGGTTGATGGCAATGCCTCTATTTGGGCCTGATCCTAGGAAGTCAGCCTGGGCCTCCCAGTTCCATCCGCTTGTTCACTCTCCTCCCTATATCAGTCATTTCTCTAGGTACCTGTGCCTAGAACAAGAGCTGTGAGGCCTCTTCAGTCCTGGCATGTGAGAAGAGGGCAGTCTACTTGGAACCTAAAGCTTCTAGTGAAAAGAGAGTCCCTGCCTGGCTAAGACTTCAGTACGTCTAGAAACTGGACAAGACTAGTATCTTCCAGGATTCAGGAAGGAAAAATGGTGTCAGTCGGTCCAGACCAAACCCAGATGTTGGGTTCAGTCGAAATGGCCAGCCCTGAGGTGCTGGGTGGCTCAGTCAGCTATGCATCTGCCTTCGGCTCCGGTCATGATCCTGGGGTCCTGGGATTGAACCCTGCTCCACTGGGCTCCCTCCTCTGCTCTCCCTCTCCCTGCCGCTCCCCATGCTTGTATGTCCCCTCTGCCCCGTGTCAAATAAATAAATAAAATCTTTAAAAAAGAAATGGCCAGCCCTTGATCCATAACCTGCAACATCTGATGAAGTCCAGCTGTGATGCCTGCAGATCCAGGCTCAGCGAGCTGCTTCAATACCTCCCTGGCCAGCATACCCAGCCCAGAGCTACTTAAGGTAAGGGGACAAGTAGGGACAGTGACCTTCACTGGCCTTCAATGAGGGGGAACAGAGCAGCCACAGCTATTCGTTACTGGAGGGTGGGTTCATTTAACCTTCAGGGTGCTGCAGGTCAATACACCAAGCCCCACAGGTCCAAGTTCCCCAAGCAGGTGGTCTCCAAAGGCAAAAGCTGGTCCACATTAGTCAGGACATGGGTGATACAGACAGTAGGGCCAGAGGACAGGTCCTGTATTTCAGGCTGCAGGGGAGGGGAGTAAGCAGGATGCCAACCTCCAAAGGGGCTTTCTGGGAACTCTCACTTAGAAGTCTTTCAGGGCTTCTTTCTTTTCACCCCCAGGCATAATCCTAACAACAGCTGGCACCTGACAGTGTGCTCACTGACTGCCCCAGTTGCTACCTTCCACCTGTCAGTTCATTCAATCCAAACAGCGCTGTGCAATAGCTACCGTCATCCACTCTGTTTCTGAGACCCAGACAGCAAAGCTATTCAGAAAGAGCCACACGGCAAGGCAGTGTTGAAGTCTGGATTCAAACACAG